>NC_140957.1:87742862-88340362 GCF_014529385.1 Adiantum capillus-veneris
TCTTTTTTTGGAGAATGGTCCTTTAGGTAAAACCTAATTTGTTCTAAAATCCTTGTATGCTTCTCCGGGTCGTAGATCACTCTCATGCGAGCTGTCAGTCTAAAATGTTTGTGATCCTGAAAGTTAATAGAATAATTAGTATTGTAGGTTGGACCTGCACTCCTTAAATCGGCAAAATTAGAAACTATAATAGTTGTGAACAGGTATTTAGAATATTAGCCTAAGATGGACGACCTAACACCAACCAACCAAAAAAAGAAAATTATAGGCAGTGGGTCCAACTTAGAACTAAGATTCAAGCTAGTTTCCAAAGCCAGCATCCTGGTTTTCCTAAAGAGTTGGGAAAACCTTATGTATAGGACGTGTGTGTAGTTGTTTTACTTATATAATAAGACATAAATGAACATTTACGCTCAAAAGGCAGCTGGATTTATAAAAATGACAATGATTAGTACAAAAACAATTCAGTCTTAGAATTATATTTGCACATGGCTATAAGAATGAGATCTCATTCTAATATGAAAATACAATAAGCAATCAAAGAAGTAATTCCAAAATAGTATTAGGAGCAAGTGAATTCACGGACATTCATTTGCTTCAATCCAACAAAATTCCAAGAAAGGATAGAGTCCTCACCTACATCCGTTCAAACAAGACAATAGATACGTTAGCTTTGAATGCGTTTACTCAACTAGATAAAGACATCTTTAGTGGTCTTTACACGTTTGTTTCTTTTTTTGTAGGTTGTGGGGACTTTGCGCTTTGTGAACTTCAATAAAGCTCTCTTGCATTCCCAATGCTCAGTTTGTGACTCGCCAAAGGTGAAGAAGGTTGAAGGCCGACTGTATTGTTCTCTTTGCGATAAAGAGCACATCATCAACACGACCCTCAGACTAAAGGCACAGATCTGAAGCAGCATTGACAAGCGTGCTGTGACGGTTCAAGTGTCACGGTCTATGGTGGATCGTCTTCTGACCTTGCCAAGGAGCTTTAAGGAGTTCTACATGGAGAGAAATCCATAGGTGAGGGATATTTTATCAACATCTACTGTCGAGGGTGTGTTCAAAATTGGCCCAAATGGGTCTGTGATATCTTTCACTCCTCTGTTGGAAACCTAGATGCTTTGAGAGCATGCATTTCCATAGATTTTGGCCTTTCACCACGAATAACTATGCTTTCTTACCTAGACTCCTCTACAATCGATGAAATTTTGGCTTGTCCATTCTATATCCAGTTTCATAAGAAAATCCTTTCCTTCTTTCGAGCCTTGTTGCCGTGGTGTCTCTCCATAACGTGCTTTCTACTCTTCCTCTCTCTCCATCTTTTCAACCTTCCAAAGCACAAACTCTCTCTCTCTCTCTCTCTCTCTCTCTCTCTCTCTCTCTCTCTCTCTCTCTCTCTCTCTCTCTCTCTAACACAAGGCGGCTGAATATTTACAATCTTCGCTTGCCTTTGCAATGAATCACTTAGTCAAATGCGATGTCAACACCGTTTTCACGGCACAGTTTCCAAACAATTCAGACATCTTCCTTGGGCTACACCATTGTTAGAAGCTGGACACACCCCACGGCATCTAACTACTCTGCGGATTATTATTTTTTGTAATTAGTCATTCATTGAGGAAAACCCGGTTTTTCACCTTGTAAATAGTGGGACTTACAGAAGTTTCCAGATTGTATCCCAGTTTTGATAGTTAGATGGAGTAGATGGATGATTTTGAAACTTTAGGGTTTGAGAAGTTGTAAGGTATATATATCACTTTTTGACCTTAATGAAAAACCTTTTGTCATTTTAAACAAGTTTAAGTTTGTGAGTGAGCGTACTATTTACGTGAGAGAGAGTGTGAGCTTTGTCTTGACGCTACATGTGCTACGGTGGTTAGAATCGAGTGCTCAGGAGTGCAACGTGTTGCCCCCGTCTAGAGCTACAAGCCGATACCAACATTGCGCGCGTACGGTCCGGCTTTGGGAGCTCCTTCTACGAGCTTCATCGGTAGTTTGGGTGAGCATACGTTGTCCGATTTTGCATTGCAGCATATCCACGCATTCACATTGAGTAGAACTACACATTAGGCACTTCAGATTTCGGAAACGAAGACCTTCAGATTTCGGCCAGACATCCTACGTGTTTTTGCACCGGGTGTTTTGGGTCGTGATTTAGGTTCACAGACCTTAGGGAAAGTGGCCTATAGGTATTAGTAGGGTCTCCTTCAAGTTCTGTGGTGTTTCGGAAGTGTTTGATAGGCATTCGGCTCTAGCAAGCGTTGTAGGAAGCATCCTCTTTTGTTCTATGGAAGACTGTGACTTAGACAATTGGTAGGGACCTCTGTAGGAATTAGTTAGGAGTCGGTCGCGTGTAGGTTGACACCTTATGCTTGCTTCCACGCGCCTGTGGGTCGAGCTTCGTCCTTAGCTGACATTACTTGTTAGGTGAGTTCTCGCTGTGCTGACGTCCGTCGCAGCGTATCCGTCCAACATTGGCGCCGCTGCCGAGGACGAAAACCTTAGGTAGGTGACCGAAACTAATCCTTGAGGATTGGTATTTTTGGCTTGCCAAGAGTCTCGCTTTATATTTAGATAGGATCAGAGGGTGGAGGACTCTCTAGGTCTTAGAGGGAGTCTAGGAAGCGTGTGTCTGGCCTAGATCCTTCGACTTAGGTAGAGGAGGTAGACTTAGGTAGTTTTAGGTAGTAGTCGAGTCTAGAGTAGAAGTGGGAGTGGTAGAAGCGGTGAGAGGAGAGCTTGAGAGTCCGGAGAGGCCAAAAACACCATTGTCACCATTTCCTCATGGTAGGTAGGAGTAGAGTAAGTAGAACATCATGATTCAGATCTAGAGCATTTCATGCATGTATACTTGCTTGGTAGAATCATTACAAGTTTGTAAAAGATGCAAAAAGACGCAAAAGTGTGGTTGAAAGCCTAATTGAAGTCCAAAAGATATTGTGAGTGTTTCTGATAGGCCTACAGAGCATCAGGAGCATTTCTGTCAGAAAAAACTTTAATTTTAAGCCAGGAGACATCCTACGCGTAGGATGTCTACATGCCAATCTGGGAGGAATTTTGGGATTGTGAGTTGACCAGTGTGTTCTGAAGGTAGGGTTTACCCTAATTTCAACTGGAAAGGGGAAATTTGTCCATCTCTTGACAAGATAAGGCCAGATAGACTGAGATTGCTAGACATCCTACCCAATTAGTGCCAAAACATCAACTTGAAACCAAAACTATAATATGGCGGCATGAGTGTGTCTTGCATGATATATTGAGTGACTGAAAGGGGTTTCACCTCAGTCGGGTAAGAAAATTGGGTTCAAAGTGGACTTTAGCACTTTTGACAAAAAAAAGCAAAAACAACTAAAGTTTGGGACTTTTGACATCCAAATCAAGATCTAACCATACCACTGGGATACTGACATCAAGGGGAAGCTGTGGAACAAATCTGGGGTCAAACAGGCCAAAAAGACATACTACGTGTAGGATGTCTTCTGAGTGATTTGGGACTCCAAACTGAAATCTGAGTATACCAAGGTGATCATGATCTCAAGGAGAGCTTAAGTCTTGAGTTTAAAGCCATTCTGATGAAAAAGACATCCTACGCGTAGGATGTCTAAAGCAAGAAAGTGAAGCCATAATTGGACTTTGAGCATTGTAAGGTGTCATATAGCCTAAGGCAAGTTTTGGTCCAATTTGGAGTTGATTAGACTGATCAACACCATCACCAGGCAGTCGGAACAGATTTCTGACTCATTGACCAGCTTGTAGAAGTCCAAATCAAAAAAGTAAAAACAGTTGTAAGCTCAGCACAACAAGGGGAACCAACAGTGCAAAAATCCACGCAAAATGCAGCAGGAGACATCCTACGCGACATCCTACGCGTAGTATGTCTATTAGGGCATTCTGCAGGGAAAATTTGACCTGGCCTAGACAGTGAGGTTCTATTTGGCTTACGGGTTCCAGAACTTCTTTCAGAAGTAAATTTGGACCTTGGTTGCCCATTTGACAAAGCAAAGACTGAATTCAAGCTTTTTCGCGTAAATTGGCCAACATCAGAGAAAAGTACTGTTTTAGATTAGAAACCTAATCCGGAACAACAACAGTGTATAGAATACATAGTGGTTGAGATTAACTCTCCAGTTATACCAATCATTACTAAGATAACCTCTAGCAGATAAATGCTTTGATTCAAATTGCCAAAATTAAAACTCTTGTGTATAGGTATATTCGGCAACAAAGCAAGAAGTTGCGCAGAAACTGAACCGTTGCCAGGTTAGTGGTTGAACTTGTGATAAGTTGCATTGATAAGTTTGATGAATTTGAGATCAGGAAGATACATTGTTAGAGACCAGAAGGTGGCAGGTGACCAAGGTAGCGTAGTGTCCACCGAAGAGAGTGTAACTCAGGCAAGGTTAGATCCGCTAGCACGGATTATTGAGGAAGGTAGTGATACTGACACTTCGTCAGACAAATCTTTCTTCATGATGGGTAGCCAACAGCCAGAAGGTTTCACCTATAATGGACCTATGCGAGGAGGAAGTACCTCCCAAAATCCTTTGAATGATTCCAGGCTTACGGTGATCTTCTTAGAGGGAACAAACTCAAGAGGAGCCCTAGTCTATTCTGACTATCGAGGCCGCAAGTGCATTTGTATTGAAGAGAGGCCAGCACAAAGATTAGAGATAATCCATGTGTATGATGATGGAGATAGATTCCGAGACGGAAAGGGGAACCACTATTTAATAGTTAGCAACCCTGAAGATTACAACAGATATGGAGACAACGTGGCTAAAGGGAAAATGGTTTCAGAAACTCAAGAGCTGCCACCAAACATTGATCGGCACGGAGCTATTTTTATGTACGATAAGAAAACAATCAGGGTTCCAACTTATAACGAGAATGTGGGAATCTACAAACACGAGAGCGAGGGTATTGTCTCTTACTTTCGCAGTAAAGAACCATACGTAGACGAACTAAGCAAAGACAAGGTTCTTTACTTATTCTCTTATGAAACTGCTACGGGGAAGGGCATAGTTTTTGTTGACAGATATGGGCGAGAATACCAACGTATTCTTCCAGAGGAAGTAGAAAGAGCAACAGGTCCAGGAGCATCAGCATACGCCCCTGAGGAAATGCCGAGAGCCGTCCACACCCCAAGCAAGTCAACGAATCCATTTTCAGATGAGTATGACGCGACATCACATTCCACCAGACCACAAGCATTCAACAACCAAGACCAACCAGCAAACCAGCCATCATTGCAGGCATGGCTTCGACAAAGTGCAACAATAGAACCAAACCAAAACCGAGACAGTTATCCAGCCGAACGAGGGCTCAGGGATTTGCAAGAACCCCCACACTATTCAAGGTATCAAGCAGAGAGTAAGCCAAAGACACAAGAGTCGAGCGAGCTTGGAGGACCACTCATGGAAAGAGTTCGAAGAGAAGAACCACCTCCAGCGAGAACCGTTAGAAATTATGGCTTAGGAGCACCGTTGGGCGAGGAGCCAGCCTATTACAGAAGGCTTGAGGAGGGGTATAGACTTGGAAGGGGTGATCCAATGATGAGGTTTGTAGACCATCGCAAAATTAGACCTTCTTAAGTGCAAAAATGGGTAAACAGGAAATACATAGGAAATAGAGACCCAAGAGATCATGTAGCAGCCTTTGTGCGTGTGATTAGAGCCGAAGAGGTGTTAGACTTTCCTACCCAATTCGCAGGGTTTGGACTAACCCTAGAGGATGATGCTGCAACTCGGTTTGACTCTATGGAGCGTAGAGACTTTGAGTCGATGGAAGAAGTGTTTGACGAGTTTATTGAGGAATTCTCTCAAAGGGGAATAGCTCATAATACCGTCTCACAAATCCATAAATTCAAACAAAAAGATGGAGAATCTGTACGGAAGGCAGCCCTAAGACTAAAGAGATATGTTAAGTTTTGTCCTGTTGAAGAACTGCCAACTCAGTCCAGACTTATGCTGATATTCATCCAAGGGCTAAGGAATGCAGATCTCCAGAAAGACTTACATATGAAGAGGAGCACTACGTTGAATGAGTTGACCAAGGAAGCTTTATACCTTGTGGACAATTGTGCGGTCTACAAAGAAGGGGAGTTCAAGGACCTTGATGACGATTCATCTTCACAGCAAAGTGGGAGCAAGTCCTCCAAGACAACACTGAAAGGAGAAAAAGCGGTAAACCAGGAGCAGCTCGTAGATGAAGTGCTAAAAAAGATCAACTTGTACGACAAACCCCAAGCTAAACAGCCCAAGTGGTGTGCTATCGAACAAAAGTGGACAAACCATGGGACCGAGGAATGTTACTATAACAAGGGATATGTGAGGGAGAGACCTTATGCTCCCCAAGCTCCTGTAGCTTCCCCTCAAGTTCCACCTATGCCTAGATATCAAGCAGGCAACTTACCAGGACCTGTGGGTGTAGAGAGACCACAACCGGTATTGGGGCAACAACAACCCCTACCAGGATTATGACCAGTTGGTGTAAGATACACCCCAACGGTAACTGAATCAAAAGAAAAGGCTTTGGTGCCTATGTATGCATATTATGAGGATCCCAACGGATATGCGGCGAACCCTGTCTATTATCCACCGGAAGAACCCTCGACACCAGAACCATGGAGCATGATAGGAAATCAAGGACCTCCAACTGCTGCACAGGCCGCAGGAGAAGGAAGATATAGCTTAGATGAACGAACATTGTTGTTCATAGCCAATGGAGGCATGGGCGGACAGAGACAGGCTTACCAGCAACGAGGAGCTCAAGGAGCACCTCAACAACCCAAGGGCCCCTGTTACAAGTGTGGCGGAGACCATTGGCTGAGAGACTGTCCTCATGATGAAATCATTAGAGTCAATGCGTATTGCCCAGAATGTGGAATTACTCATTTGATTCCCGATTGCCCTAAAAACCCGAGTAAAGGAGCAAAAGCCACCTTGAACCTGTTGGAAATAGTACCTTCCAATGGAGTATCAGAAAATGAAACAGTCATACCTGTTCATGCGGTAACCCGTGCCCAAGCCCAAAGAAGGACGAACGAACCCATAATAGAAGAACCAAATACGGATGCACAAAGTTCAGAAACGAAAAATCAGAGAGGCACTTGGAAGGCAAGAAAGACGCGTAGGAAAGCCAGGAAAGAACGAGAGCAAACAGCCCTATCCGATGAGTTGAAACATACAAAGAACAGATTGGAGCGGTTAGAAGATCTAGCTAGCCTAAGCTCACACACCACATCAGCCATAGCACCAAAGGAAATAGCTGAGCCCAAAAGTGCAAGATCGGGAGGATCTGTGCTGGCAGACAAGGTAAATGAGCAGCTGGATGCGCTTCTAAAAGCTTATGAATCTCGACTTAAAAAAAACCAGACCCAGGAGCAAAGGTGACATATCCATATGCGGAAATAGAAAAACAAAGGTTGGATATGTGTAAAAAGATGATCGAGACGGCTCAATCATTGATGGAAGACCAGTTGGGAAAACCGGCAAATTTCTATGACGCACCAGCTCCAACCCCTATCCAACCAACATTAGAGAAACATGAGGAAACAAAGGAAAGACTCGCTAATGAATATGAATCCATGGGAGAGCCTATCATAGTGCCAAATACCACCGATGAGGCAAGTGACGGGGTCCATCCTAGATTATTGGCAGAGATGGGAAAGGACGGTAACGGTCTAGATGATCTGTGGAAGCAAATCAGAGAGGCCAACGAGGTTAATAAGATGAATGACCACATGAATAGCACGAGAAAAGAAAAGAATGTGATCCTACCTCCTATTAAAGAATTTGAGGCAAGATCACAAATAAACTTTGAGATACATTCACAAGGGGGAGACCAAGGATCTATTAGTTCGGGGCACAGCCAACCAGACTCTTTGAGAACTTTACCCTCTTACCTAGGAGAATATGAAGCTAAGTCGGAAGTGAGAGCAATCCCATCTCAAAGACTTTCTTCTAACAAGGTGATGGATTCACAAGGATTGATTGAGCTGTTATCCACCCCGGTGGCATGCACAATCACGTTAGCAGAACTCCTAAGGCTAAGGCCAAACATGTGGACCACAGTAGGAAAATGCTTAGAAAAATTTGGAGTGAAAGACCCCACCTTGAAACTACAAGAAGGAATCAGGGAATTGGACAGGCCTAACCTAAACACTAGGCCGGTACCATTGAATAAAGTTAGAGAATATTGTGAGGGAGAAGACGGAAACACGACGCTACCTGTAGAATTCCAAGGAGTAGTTTCCAAATCCATTCTTGACAGTGGAGCGGGAGTTGCTATCGCCACCAAGGAAATCTGGAAAAAATGGGGAAAACCAGCTCTGAGGGCTACCAGAATGAAGCTGCAGTTGGCATATGGTTTCATGGAGAAGCCTCTCGGACTCTTGGAAAAAGTAATTGTCACTTCGTGCGGAATCGAGTATGAGCATACATTTGCAATAGTCGATTTCGACAAAAAGAACAATTATGAGATAATCTTGGGACGACCATTCATGCGACAACTGAAGATGGTCCAAGATTGGGGTTATGACCACATATACCTCAGACATGGCGAGACGACAACTAAAATACAACTGAAAGACCATAGTTACAAAGATGTAAACCAAACACCAGTGGAAGAGTTTGATTCGGCTACAATAGTAGGATCGGAGCTACCAGCATGGTTGGGGCAACCAAAAGAGCTATGGATGTGCGGAGCTTCACATTGTGGAAGCTTAAGGAAAGAAGAATGTGTCTTAGAAAGAGAAATTAAGGTCAAGGAGTATATTCCGAAACCTTTCCCGAAAGATGCCATGGAGCCTCTAGAATGGGAACACATACTGGCAACATTAGATGTCTGTACCATTACCGATAGTCCAACAACAAAATTTTGCGATAAGGATGGTTACGATGTGCTACCCTATTACATGGTAAGCGTAATGCCAGAAAAAGAGACGGTAGTACCTCCAGAACAAGAAGAGTTTTACAACTCTTTTGAACAACTGGAAGTAAATGATGAGGCAGATAATGAGTGTTCGGACACCTCCAGTGAGCATGGGAATGAAGCTGAGAATATCAAGTTTTATGATTTTGCTAATCAACACCCTAGACGCCAAGAACTCTATAAGAGGAAAAGAGCCGGAAATAAAGCGAGAGAGAACCTGGTGCCCAGGATAAAAGATAAAACTCACTATTTGATGCTTGTAAAAGCAGAGGATTGTGTGAAAGATCAAATATCAGGGAAATTCTCAGAAAATCAAAAAGAACGAACGCGAAAAGAAATAAAACAGGAAAGAAAAGCTAGGGCTGAAACAAAATCACTAAAATCTGAAAAAACAAAAAAAGAACCAACAAAAGACCAAGAGTGGGCCAAATTGGAGCGTAAACAGAAATACCAAGAACTGAAACGGTCTTTGAGGGAGATATGGACTACTGAAGAGGATAGTGATGGTAAAGGGGAGTCAGAAAAGGGCAACATGAAGGTACCACCTCCCTATAGGAAATTTACTATCCAAGATAGAAAGATCATCATGACACCACCAATCCGGGAGAGAACCAGCCAAGAATCTTACGATGGGCCTGAAAATGCAAAAAGAATAGACCTCGTAGAACCAGGTGAAAAGCCTCACCCTGTCTATATAGCTAATGATTTAGAGCCTGGGGAGGAAGCACAGCTAACACAACTTCTCACGAAGTATAAAGATGTGTTCGCTTGGTCCTATAAAGACCTCAAAGGAGTTGATCCATTGATATGCCAATATACAATTCCTTTAAAATCGGATGCAAAACCTAGCAAACAACGTCCTTATACATATAATGACACATTTGCCAAACGAATCAAAGAAGAGATTGATAAGCTGATGGATGCAGAGTTCATCTATGAAATTGAACATACAGATTGGGTTTCACCCATTGTGGTAGTTCCCAAGAAGAATGGAAAACTGTGAGTGTGTGTAAACCTCAAAAAGGTGAATGCGGCAACCATACGTGATAATTATCCCTTGCCAATTACGGAACATGTCCTTGAGCGAGTGGCTGGGAAACGGGCTTATTCTTTTCTGGATGGGTTTTCAGGGTACAACCAATTGGCAATAGCAAGGGAGGATCAACACAAAACAGCTTTTGCCACAGAATGGGGGATTTATGCATATTGAGTTATGCCATTTGGCTTAACAAATGCACCAGCCACTTTCCAGAGGTTAATGACTCACGCTTTCAAGGAATACCTAAGAGTATTCTTAGAAATTTACATGGATGACCTGTGTGTGCACTCTCTTCTGAGAGAGAAACATATTGACCATTTGCAAAAAGTCTTTGAAAAGTGCAGAACATATCGAATCTGCCTAAACTCGGAAAAGTGTGTATTTATGGTTAAGCAAGGACGAATCTTAGGACACATTGTCTCAAGAAACGGCATAAACACAGACCTGGACAAAGTCAAAGTCATTGTAGACCTGCCCAAGCCTACTAATGCAAAACAAGTGCAATCCTTTATGGGGCACTGTAGATATTATCGAAGATTCATCTACATGTATGCGGTCATCGCACAACCTCTGTATCGTTTGCTAGTCAATTTCGAATGGACCAATGAGTGTGATTCATTCCAAAGTTTGAAAGAAAACCTTATATCCGCACCTGTGCTAAAGGCACCAGATTGGGACAAGATATTCCATGTGTACATTGATGCTTCAGCATATGCCATTGGAAGCATTCTAGCTCAACCTAGAGACAGAACAATGGATTTTCCAGTTTGCTATGCCAGCCGACAGTTAAACAGTGCAGAAAAGAACTACACAACCACCGAAAGGGAAGGGTTAGGAATGATTTATGCTGTAAAGAAATTTCGGCATTATTTGCTTGCAAAAAAATTTGTGTTCTTCACGGATCATCAAGCTCTTTTATACCTAGTAAATAAACCTTGCAATATAGGGAGAATCGTACGCTGGTTTATTATATTGCTAGAATTTGACTTCACAGTGGTGGTCAAAAAGGGAAAAACTCATCTGCGAGCTGATCATCTTTCAAGAATACACAACGGGGAAGCTCCTCAAGGGGTAGATGATGACATACCAGATGCTTATATTTTCAACATTGAAATGGTACCCAAATGGTCTCAGGAAATAGTTAGCATTCTCTCTTTTGGAAGTGAGTTTGATAATACAGGATGGAGATCCAAACAGCGAACAATTCGACAAACAAAAAATTTTCAGTTGTTAGCAGGATGGCTGTATCATCTTGAATCTGACCTAATCCTACGATTATGTATAAATCCGGAAGAATTCGAGTGCTACCTGGAAGAGGCTCATGTCCAGGGTTGTGCATTTCATTGTTCGACAGTGAAAACACACCAGAGACTGAAACAATTAGGGGTTTATTGGCCAACTATGTATGCGGATACACATTCTTATGTTACCAATTGTACAGTATGTAGTGCCAAACGACCAATGGATCACGCAACTTTGTTTCGGGTGAACATAGCACCTGCATGGAGTCAATATATCATTGACTTCCTAACCACCAGAACGTTCCCTGAGAACACTACAAGAGCACGGGAGAAATCTATAGAGCTGGAAGCTCGTGACTTTCAGCTAATTGGAAATCAACTCTATAAACGGGGAAAGGACAACCAACTTAGAATCTGTGCAAGTGAAAGCGAATACCTGCTGATTCTAGAACATGCACATAGCGGAGTAAGTGGAGGCCATTTTTCGAGCGATAAGACGGCAAAAATTGTCTTAACCGCAGAAATTTGGTGGCCTACATTGCACATGGATGCCGAGGAGTTTGTCAAACGTTGTGATGCGTGTCAACGCACCAAGGTACCAATCAAAAGAGATGAGATGCTGTTAAGGCCAATGATGGGGGCAAGGAAATTTGCAAAGTGGGGCATTGATTTTGTAGGACCTATATCACCCCCTGCATATCGCACCCATACCCAATATATCATTGTGGCTATGGACTATCTCACAAAGTGGGTCGAAGCCAAAGCCACACAAAAAGCTGATGCACACACCACGGCTAAATTTCTGTATGAGCATATTTTTGTACGTTACGGGTTACCAATAGAAATTGTCAATGACTGTGGAACACACTTCCTCAATGAAGTCATTGAATATCTACTAGAGGATTTCATGGTCATACATAGAAAATCAGCACCATACCATCCACAGGCCAATGGGCAAGCGGAGGCCACACATAAAACACTATGCACGGTTCTCACTAAAATAGTGTCACAGTCAAGGACCGATTGGGATCAGCAGCTACACTCAACACTATGGGCATACAGGGTAGCTTACAAAACCTCAATAGGAACAACACCATACAACATGGTGTTTGGGCTAAATGCTATACTACCCATAGAGTTTTTAATCCCAACTCTATGAGTAGCAACAAGCTTGGAATGGACAGGGCATGAACTCTCTTCACGCATTAATGATCTTGAAAAGCTAGATGAACTCCGCTTATGAGCTGTCGCTTCGATCTATGCTAAAAAGAGAAGACAAAAGGAATTTTTTGACAAACATGTGTGTACCAAAGAGTTTAAAACAGGTGATTACGTACTTGTTTATACCTTGAAGCAACATGCCAAGAAACTTAAAAAGCGAGGGATGGGACCATTTGTGATTCATGATCTATCACAAAGTGGGGCTGTCAAGCTTGCTACATTAGCAGGTGAAGAAATGCCAAACTGGATTAGTGGGTGTCGACTAAGGAGATATCACCTACCACTCACACAGGAGATACTCCAACAAATTCATCAAGGAAAGCAAAGAATGAAGGAAAAAGAGAGAGTACGGGAAGAAGCTCAAACCGAAGCACAAGAACGCATTGCAAAAAGACGACTTCTACGACAACAACAACAAAGTAAACCACCATTGAGAATCAATGCCATTCGACTGATGAACTTGGCGGATGAAACAGTAGAGCCAATAATTACAGTCAAGGTGGGCAACAATCAAGTTGAATCAACAGCCTTGCTCGATTCGGGTGCTCAAGCAAATTTGATCTCTTACGGATTATACCAACAGCTCCAAGTCACAGATCAACTTCATCCTACTCCCCAAGTGTTGGAAAGTAGCACATCACATCCATTGGAAACATTAGGGTGGATTATATTGCATGTACAATTACATCAATATATATACCCACACAAATTCTATGTGGTGACAGATGAAAGCACACAACAACCAATGATGCTAGGGCAACCTTGGCAAAAAGCATACAATGTCCAAATAGAATGGAATGCACAGACGGTCAAAATCCAGCATGAACACGAACAGCAGGTGATAGCTTTTGCTCAACAGGACCATCAGGATCAAAGGCAAGCCATGCAATCACTGGAAACAAATACAAAAGAACAAATACCCTCAAAGCTCAACATGAAACCTGAAACCAACAACCAGGTAAAGGCCAACCATGCTAATCACAGACAGCTGAAGTCACCGACTACACTGCAAAAATATAGGCTACCAAAACAAGCTAAACAAGTATGGATGCGGAAGGATAGAAAGGCCATGGCGGGAAAAACACAATGTCATAATCGGATTCCAACAAAGCAGACGGTGCAACCCAAAACCAAGGTAACCAAGCAGATATGGATTCCAAAGAAAATGCTTAGCCAAAACCCAAATGATACTCACATTTGGATACCAAAGCAAAAGACAAAGGAAATACCTACGGTACAAGCAACAATGGAAAGCAGACATCTGCAGGTCAACCGGGAGAACAGATATAAGTGGGTGCCGATGACAGACAAACCAGTGGCAAACAAGAAAGTGCCAAACCATCTACAAAAGTTGGCAGCACCAAACTACCAATGGAAAGCCAAGGCCATAAGGCCCATAACTATCACATCCCAACCGATTCTATCCTCACAAACAGCTACAACTCCATCAACAGTGTCGGCAAAGCAGTTGCCTCTGGCCCAAAAGACCATTAAACAAAGAGCAATAGAGTTACAGCTGCTACTTGCCAAGAAAACAGGAAACCTCGACGGCGAATGCCAATAAGCATCTTGCTTATTCCCTTCTCTTGCACAGCATTAATTTTTCCATACATTGACGGAGTATGCATAAAATAGGGCCACATTAATCGGCCAGGCATTAGCACGACTTTTTCAACCTATGCACAACACATACTCCGAGGCGAGACCTTGTCGTCCGGGAGGACTCCGACTAGGAGGGGGGGAGGCATTCTCAATGTGGAACCAATAACAGAAACAGCAAAAAAGGGCATGATTTTCGACTATTTTAAGGGTTGACGTTTGATTGCGAAATTTTCTGGAGTAGCCCAAGTATATATGCCCTTATACAGCATGAAGCTACAGGTATATGGGGCCAAACGCCAAATCAAGCCCCTAGGTGTGTGTATATAAGTAGAAATAGCCATTTTTTCAGGCAAAATACTGGTAAAACGGAGAAATCCGGCCATAAAAATTGCATGTGAGTGTATATAATGTGTTGCGGTGATGTTTGTGATCTATTATGAATTTTGGGGATTTTCTGGGTTTGATTTGCTATTTTCCTTTTAATTTTGCTAATTTTCAGCAGAAAAACTTCAAAAATACAAAAAGCAGGTGAAAAACAATCGTAATGAAAAACAAAAAATATGGGGATGACCAGTGACTAAAAGACAACCTATGGTACAGTGGGGGTGCAATTATGAGACTGGAGCGGAAAGCGTGCTTTGGCCAGGTTTTGACCGAAATGACAAATTTTTGGTAAACAGAGCAAATGGAGTCCAAATCAAGAAATTTTTGAGCCTAAACCGCATCTTGCAGAAAGATAGGAGCACATGTCAAATTTCACGAAAAATGGTTCGGGGACCTCCATTATAAGAATTTTTCACCCCATTTTTAGCTCATTCTCACTATTGACCTTGTGGGGAGAGCTTCTGCCACCTAGAGCGGATCGATCTTCCAGCAGCTTCTACGACGCGCACGGCTACCCGACCAGCTCCAGATGAGAGGTAAGCTCCAGATGAGAGGTAAGCTCACCACCTTGAGCTTTTCGCGCATGTTTGTCATTCTGTTTCGAGAACTAGCGTAGAAGTCACACACAAAGCGGGCGGTAGAGACCTGCAAGTAGAAACGGCGGCCTAACGGCTAACCCAAAAGCAACAAGACTTCATCGGCAGCTTACCCTAGTCTAGGAGACCAGTCCTGGATAGCCAAAGGCAGTGGGAAACCATCTGGAAAAACCCTAATTCCCAGAAACCCGCAAGAGGCCACCAAATGGGAAATCGGCGAAACGGCGACCAAATGCTACCAAAATTTATGGGTAGGAGCATATCGACATGCTCGACAAGTCCATATGACCCGCATGACCAAAAAGTGACCCGAAGCGCCACTAAACCTCAGAAACGGCATCAGACAGACAAAGCGTCAAAATGCACTTGCGGCCAAACCGCAAGTCCGTTTGCCACCAAACTTCACGAGCGGCTTTCCTAGACCATCAACAACCAAGTCCTATGGTGTTGGACCACCACAAATCATCAAAGGTATGTAAACGCGGCCACGGGTGCTTCTAGAGCGACAAATTGCCAAATGAAGCTCCGATGAAGGCGAAGTCAACAAAAACCATACGGCAAGGATCCCCAAGGGATTGGGAAGCTATGGAGACCAACATCGAGGAATTTCATCGCCAAAAAGCACTCCAAAAGTCAGAAAACAGCTCGGAGGCTCTGAAGTCCACATAGGGAGTTATACTCTATCCATTTGACTTTTTTGTTGAAATTAGGCTCAAAAGGGACTTAGGGGGGCAAAGGGCAAGCATTGGGAGTACTAACAAAGGAAAAAACACTAGGAGACATCCTATGCATAGGATGTAGGATGTCTCAAGGGCATTTTTTGGCACAAAACCCAACAATTCTTGTCATGCACATGTTCTAAATAACATTTACAAGCCCTACACCAAGTTTCATCACATTTGGATGAGATTGGACCTCATATGCATGGAAAAACGCAAAGTTAGGGCATAAAGGCAGTAATGGGCCATTGACCTACCAAATCTTGTCCAAATCTCATGAAACTTGCACAACACATTCACATACACATCAGCTAACTTTCTGTGTGGTCTGGGAGTTAAAATGAGGAATTAGACATCCCACGCGTAGGATGTCTAATTGGCCTTCTGGGCATGAAGGAGAAGTTTTGTCATTTCAGAATCAATTACCTCATCAGCAAGAGCCCATATGTCAAGCTTGAAGCCCTTCTAAACACTTTTGACCCCCAACACCTTCAAGATACACTTTTTGAGCCCAAAAACACCTCACAGAGCCCTACAGGCATCAAATATTATCCAAATGCAAATCCAAGAACATGGCTATGATCCATAGGTCAAGGACAACCCACAGATCAAGTTTCATGCAATTCTGATGAAAAAGACATCCTACGCGTAGGATGTCTTAAGCTTAGATTTAGCCTTCTGTGCAAGAAATGACATCATAGGAGATATTACCATGATGCATTGGGGCCATATACCAAGTTTCAACCCATTTGGACGTCAATTGCTTCCCATGATGGACAATCTACCCAAATTGTGACCTAAAGCCTAAATCAGCCCAAAAATCCACTTTTTGACATCCAAATTCAAATCCAAGCTTATAACCATGTTCCATGAGCCTTACACTACCTACATGACAGGTATGAACCAGTTCTGAAGAAAAAGACATCCTACGCGTAGGATGTCTAGATGGATTTTTTTTTTGTCAAATTTGCACTGTGAGCACATGCACAGCTTCACAAGTTCCTTTTAAACTAAAATTTCAATTTTCAAGTCATTTGGATAAGTAAAACTCAGTTTAGTAGCTGATATGGAAAAAAACGCTAACTTTGGATTGCTGAGTGCAATAGGATCTATGGCAGCCTCGAAGTCACCGGCAAAGAAGAAGAGAATGACAATCAAAGACTATCTGGACGAGGTGGAACCATTTGTCATTCCAGAGGGAACATTAAAGCCCAAAAGCACCTGGATACAGGAAGATCTACTAGAGTCAAACGACCTAAAGATCTACCAGGGTGTGTTCAAGGACAATGACGGCAATGTAATAGAGATGCCAATGCTGCCAAGAGAGCTCAATGAATTTGTCCGAAGCAAAATGGCCGGCTACTTGGAGAAATTGACCTCCATAACTATTTCGAAGCAATCCCAACAGGGGTGGACGTCAAAAGAGTTTAGGAGTTTGTAACCAACATTAAAGAAGATGGAGTGGCCAAGGTGACGGATTTGCACGACAGACCCAACACAGAGATCATTATCACGGAAAGGGTTGTAGCCCATGCACTAGATCTCTCCAATCAGGGAGACAGTGTAACAAAGAGAAGGGATGAAGTAAAGGTGTACAAAGAGAAAAATCCTAATTACACTTTTGAAGACATCGCCAACCCAAAGGTGGCGATCATGAGCCAATTGTACAACCAGTACTTCCACATGTGCACGAAGAGGCCGCAGAAGTACAGGATGCCGCCAGGAGCAATTTCCACAACATTTACTTGGGCAATGACGAAAGGCACCCCAAAGATAATCGATTATGCGACATACATACATGACAGCCTGGTGAAGATGGGAAACAAAAAGCCAACCTACATAGTGCCAGGAGAAATGATAACCAAGGTAGTTTATGCAGCACTACACGCCAAGGGAAGGTGGCTTGACCCCCCATCTCAGAATGGATGGCTCAGGGTAAAGGAAGACAAAGAAGACGAGCCACATAGAGCACCAAGGGTGGCTACAAGATTGAAGAGACGACTAGAGCCAGTGGAAGAGGAGCAACCTGAGCAGAAGAAAGGAAAAAAAGAATCTGCTCAAGTGCCGGCCAAAGAGACTCGGTCACAAAAAGCGGCTAGACTCGAGAGGCTGATGGAGAGTTTCCGAGCAGAAAGAGCCCTCAAGGGCGATTGAAACAAATTATGGAAGCCATCCCTCGAGTCTATGTCCAAATCCTCAAGAAGAGTGCAGAGGGACCGCTTCGAAGACTACATCAAGAATTTCGAGATTCTTGATGCCGCATCGGAAAGCATTCCCCACATCCCTTTCACCGAGGAAGAAGTGGAGCAGATACGGTAGACGTTGCTAGATGAACAAGAAAACCAGGAAAGGGAAAGAAAGACAAAAGCAGATAGAGATTTTAAGGGCAAACCTATAGCTTTACCAGATAGCCCTAAACCTAGCCCACAACCATCACCACCTCCTAATAGCCTGCCACCAGAAGATAGGGAGGCCGGAGACAATCAAGAAGAACACCACGATGAAGAGCAAGAGCAAAAGCCAGAGCCTGAGCCCAAAGAAGAGGCCAAGCCTGCATCTGAGCAAAAAGAGCTTGAGGAAGCATATTATGCATTTCTGGACCTGCTAGCTGCAGGCTATACAAGAGAAGAAGCTGCCACAGTCTCATTCGACTTGGCAAGGACAGGAAGTAAAGAACAGATGCCAGGCATCCGGCTAGTTGAACTTAAGGAAATTGCTATCGACACGGTAGACCTGCACTCGCCCTCGAATGATTGGGATGTGGTGTTGACAATGCTAGCTGGAATAAGGGCACAATCTGTGGCATTAGACGAAGAATTGATAACTCTAAAGGCCACTAAAGTAAAGACCAAGATGGAAAGAGATCTATTGCAGGCAAAAAGCCAAGGACACAAAGAAAGAGAAGCTGACCTCCAGGCCAGCCTGGCCACTGCTCTACAAAACTGCCAAGCAAAGGAAGAAGCAAATGAGGCAGCGGCAAAAAGATTGCAAGCAGCTGAAGAAGAGTGCCTGCAACTCAGCAAGTCATTGCGAGATGCAGAAAAAGAAAGGGATAATCTGACACTCCAGCTAGCAGAGGAAACGAAAGAAGTAGAGGCCTTGAGGAATGCTAAGGAAAAGGCGGAAATAGAACAAGAAGCAAGCCTGGATGAAGTCCTTGAGCTCAAGGACCAATTAAAAGTAAAAGATCAAACCATCCAGAGGCTGAGAGAATCACCTGCGAGAGTTAGAGCTACAAGCTCAACTCAAGTTATTTCGGAGAGTCAAATGTATGAAGAGCAGATGCAAGAACTCCAAAGGGAGTTGACTCTTGAGAAGAAGCAGAGGGTGATCATGGTTGAAGGTTCTATCGCAATGCAAACCAGATTGGAGGACAGCCAGAAAGCCCTACAAGAAGAATTGGAGAGCATGAAGATAAAGCTCGAGGAGGCTGAAAAGGTAAATGCTGAACTCAATGACCTCCTCATGACTATGGGCGAAGAAGCCAAAGCGGAGAAGCAGACACTCCTCAAGAAAATAAAGGAGTTGAAAGGCCGGCAACAAGCAGAAGCAGAGAGCTCAGGGCCAGCTGCCAATGAGGGCATCAACCTCGACAATGTGGCAGATCCTGTGGACACACCCATGCCAGAGGAAAGCATAGCAGGCTCCTCTCAAGAACCCCAAGATCTAACACAAGAAGAGGAGGAAAAATTGCGAAAAGCAATAAAGGCAGAGGTCAGAGAAAGCACAAAAGAAGCCTTGGAATGGGAAGAGAGGGTTTTCAAATCAATGACAATTCAAAAAATCGACGCCAGCAATCTCAGGCGTGAATGGCTACAACCCTCTCTCCCATATCCATTGCTTAAATATGAAGCGGCAACAATAAACCAGCGGATCAGAGAAGAGCCAACGGTCCCTCTCTACAACGCAGACACCTCGAGGCCAGAAGGAGTAAGGATGATAGTGGATTCTCAGCCCAAGTGGAGGAAGGCTTGGCTTACGAAGTACTCGCAGTACCTAATACACTTGGTAGAAGCACCTAAACACATCAGAGACAACCTCAGCTTTTGCCCTCTACCAAGGGTTAGGACGTGGAAAGCACACGAAATCTTACAGAGAAGCCAACCCACTTGGCTGAACTACCCAAAGCTGCCAAGCGTGAAGGCAGGTGAGAGAATAAGTGTACAATACATGGTGAAAACCCTAACGGGCGCCATAAAGTTGTTCACTGGCTCACCTGACCTTACATGCATCAAGATGAGAAAGATCTACAGAACCATCCTAGCAGTGTTTGAAACCTTCAAGCCAGGACAGGTGACTGACATCATATTTTTCTTCCAGGACACATATAGATGTGCTTATGATATGTCAGGTCAACCTTCCAAGGAGGTGATACATGCGTTATATCAAAGAATCATGTTTCTCCCATCCTATCACCTCCAGGCGTTTGAAGAAGCTTTCTACACGGGGTTCTTTACCATGCATACAGACATCTTTGGACCAACAATGATAAATCTACATGCACGGTACGAATCACTGCTAAAGATGCGGGGGACCATAAGGTGAAGCAAAAGATCAAGGCCATGTCGGGGACGACATGAACAAGGAGGGGGGGGATGTTAGAAGCTGGACACACCCCATGGCATCTAACTACTCTGCGGATTATTATTTTTTGCAATTAGTCATTCATTGAGGAAAACCCGGTTTTTCACCTTGTAAATAGTGGGACTTACAGAAGTTTCCAGATTGTATCCCAGTTTTGATAGTTAGATGGAGTAGATGGATGATTTTGAAACTTTAGGGTTTGAGAAGTTGTAAGGTATATATATCACTTTTTGACCTTAATGAAAAACCTTTTGTCATTTTAAACAAGTTTAAGTTTGTGAGTGAGCGTACTGTTTACGTGAGAGAGAGTGTGAGCTTTGTCTTGACGCTACATGTGCTACGGTGGTCGGAATCGAGTGCGGAGGAGTGCAGCGTGTTGCCCCCGACTAGAGCTACAAGCCGATACCAACATTGCGCGTGTACGGTCCGGCTTTGGGAGCTTCGTCTACGAGCTTCATCCGTAGTTTGGGTGAGCATACGTTGTCTGATTTTGCATTGCAGCATATCCACGCATTCACATTGAGTAGAACTACACATTAGGCACTTCAGATTTCGGAAACGAAGACCTGCAGATTTCGGCCAAACATCCTACGTGTTTCTACACCGGGTGTTTTGGGTCGTGATTTTGGTTCACAAACCTTAGGGAGAGTGGCCTATAGGTATTAGTAGGGTCTCCTTCAAGTTCTGTGGTGTTTCAAAAGTGTTTGATAGGTATTCGGATCTAGCAAGCGTTGTAGGAAGCATCCTCTTTTGTTCTCTGGAAGACTGTGACTTAGACAATTGGTAGGGACCTCTGTAGGAATTAGTTAGGAGTCGGTCGAGTGTAGGTTGACACCTTATGCTTGCTTCCACGCGCCTGCGGGTCGAGCTTCGTCCTTAGCTGACATTACTTGTTAGGTGAGTTCTCGCTGTGCTGACGTCCGTCGCGGCGTATCCGTCCAACAACCATCTCCAAAATTCAATAGGTGCACCGCATGACCTTAGATTAAATTTGCTCAGGAACTTGTTTGAGAGATTCTTACTTGAAAAACGTGATGTCCCTGGTGCATGCCTCTTCTTCCCTACCGATAGGGCCACTAACACAATGATGGCGGTAGCATTCTCGTCTATGTATTCAACATGCACCAATTCACTTGCCCTTAGTCTCGACATGTTAATGGCCTTTGCTTACTTTGTGAGCAATAGGTTAAAAGTGTATCTAAAAGGAAATGGAAGCATGAGAACAATGATGTTGGAGATGCCATCAAAACCATTTCTTGCAAAGGGCATTCTGCTCTCCGAAACAAGCAATGGCATCGCATACCTTCTCATCTTCGCAACATGCTCAAGCCGTACATGTGTTGCCTGGAAAGAAGATGAGGTGGCCACTTTGCATCTGCTATCCTTGTTGGATGAGGCTTTGCCTGATGTTGAGATAGTCCGCATGTTCCAGGATAAGCACCCACACACGTTGCACACAACCCAGGCCGTGAAATGCAAGCTTTCATGCCTGAAGAAAGAGAAGGGCCTGGTCACTGGTGCTCAAACACGACGGACCTATGCCAAGTTAGGCAAGCTGATTAAGAGATACAACAAAAGCGTCAAGGACACGCCAATTACACCCTACAGAAAATGTGGTTCCTTGCTATTCCTATGCCAGCTAACACATCAGCTTTTGCCTTCAGCTGCAGAATCCACTTTGAGGAAGCGAAGATGCTATGGGGATGTATTTGCCTGCACTCGGTGCAAGAAACACTTGGCAAGTGATAGCAATTGCTTATGGAGCTTGCAAGAGACAGGGTTCAATCCAACACTTCTATTTGTGTCGGATCTAAACCCCATAGAGGCACGCTTGGTCTCCATTCATATCCCCTTTGCCAAGATACATGAAATAACATATGATGGTCAGTATGGGCTTAGAGGTAGCGTTTTCAATGTGCTTGCCAACTTGGAGAAGAGTCAGGTTGTGCTACCTCGCTTCATTGAGGATGAGGCTTCTGTTCTTGTGGGAATCAAACGGAAACTTGAATACGATAGATGTTACTTAAGCGGCGTTGTGTGACCCCTGCTCACAATGCTTGCAACCACTACGCTGTTGCCCACACCGCTCTACACGAGAGAAGGTGTCGTCATCAACAGCAAGTGGCTTGCACACCTTTCTAGTCTAAGTATGGCTCCTGCAAATATCCTTAACGATGCCGCACACGATGTTGAGATTGAGGATGAACAGACTGATGTCATGCTTCATGGGGTCACAAGTGCGACGGAGGTTGTTGATTATAGTGGCAAGCTTCTTCATGTTGCACCTTGCGAGGGCAATTCACCGTTGAGCATCTTCACGGACGAGTATTGCGAGGAGCTGAGCTTCCCAACTCTTTTCTTTGGGTCCCCTAGAAGATATAGCGAAGCCGCAACCAAAGATTATCAAACGATTGCAAAGTGGGAGCTCCTGAATGTCAACAGAAGATCTGCCTTAGACATCAACAATTTATTTTTCAAGACTGTCAAAATCATGTCGCGACAAGTTGCTTCCTTTGTTCATGTGCGAATGCGCAAGGGAAAGCTAGAAGGTGCAGCGCTAACTGCAAGGCAAGTTGTAAAAGACACAAACCTAGAGAGGCTTCTCAACTCAAGGTTAGGCTTTAGAGACTTCGAGGCAAAGAGCACATCCCCCGACTACAAGGAAAAGATGAAAAAGAATATCTTCGCAATGATTCGGCAACTTGGACCACCTACATTTTTTGTCACATTCTCCTCCGGAGAGCAAAGATGGAAAGAGCTTCTTGCTACACTGAAGAAGTTAGTCTCGTTGAGCCAAGAGCCCGAGGAGAGCCTGAACTCGTACCAGCATCGCCTCATTCGTGACAATCCCATTACGACTGCTTGTTTCTATGTCAATAGGTTCAACGCAATGAAATGGTTGTTGCATACTGATTCCTCCATATGTGGCAAAAAATGAGACTTCTTTTTCATCACGGAGTTCCAGAGTCGTGGTAGCCAACATGATCACGGTTTTTTGTGGCTAGAAAATGCTCCATCACTCACAACCCACTCAGATCAAGATATTGTATTGTTTGTGGATACCCACATCAGCACAGATGGATCCATCTTGCCCAATGATCTTTCTGAAGCTTACAAGCACAAGCATCATAAGACTTTCCAAAAGAAGAGTAAAAGTTGCCGTTTTGGATTTCCACGTTTTCCCATGCCATTCACAACTATTATCCAGCAAGGAATACTTGAGGCGAACATAGCTAGACAAGGTAAACTTGACTTGCAACAAGTCAAAAGACAACTCAGCCAAATTGATTTACAAAATGCCCCTACATTTGAAGAATGGCTAGAAAAAATACAAATCTCCATGGAACAATACCTGGTTGCATTGCAAGCAACTATCTCACGACCCACTATTTTCCTCAAACGCAAACCAAGCGATATATTCACAAACAAATTCAACAAATCAATAGCTTCACTTTGGGATGCAAGCACAAACATATAGTTTGTGCTAAATGCACATGGGGCATCGAGCTATTGCACCTCATACATGATGAAAATGGACAATACATTAATAGGAGCAATCAAGACATGGGTCGATCCCTGTGTTACAAACAATGCAACAACGTTGGAGAGACTACAAAAACTTGGTAGCACAATCCTTAACACACAGCAAATTAGTTCACAACAAGCTGCTTACATATGCCTCTCACTTCCATTGCATAGCTCCTCTAGAGAATTCATATACATAAATACTAATCCACCTGAAGAGCGTGCTCTAGTCCTCAAAAAAAAGAATGCCTTGCAAAAAATGCACCCTGACACAACAAAAATCTTCTCTGCCTCCATCATTGACAAATATGCCTCCAGACCACACTCGTTCTTTGCCATGTGCTTGGCCCAGTTTTCATCCACAATCCTTCCAAGCCTGACACGCTACTGCGGAGGGCATGCATCGTACGATATGTTAGATATAATAAAGCCAAAAACCCTAACAACCACTACAGAGAACAATGCCTTCTCTTCTTGCCATGGTCAAGACATGAGAATGAGCACCTGCTCAAAGGTTCGTCTTGGATCGATGTCTACACTTTGAACATTGAGACAGTGAAAAACAATGAATCGCAATTTGTTGTCAAACCAGTTCCACTGGACAGATTAGCAGCAACCGTCACAACCTCATGCAACACGAGAAGTGTAAGTTCCTTGAACGATTCTGACAATGCCAACGTGATGATCAACACCCCATCAAAGCAACCGAGGAAGAAACCATTTGCTTTGCATTTTTCCAAACATATTGGCATGACCAATGAGGATTTCCACACATCAATAAAGAAGCTAAACGCACAACAGCGACTCATCCCTGATGATGTCATGCTCAGAATCAGAAAAGATACATCTCTTCCTCACAGGTGGAGCGAGCATCAAAAAAAAATTCACATTGCTCTTGCTAGTTGAAGCCCTCATTCATTTCTACACGCACAAGTCGGGCCACAATGTTGATTTTCCTAAGGCGCTCCTGATGGCATTTAGAGGCAAGTCAACATTCAACATTGGTGGTATAACTATAGACTCGGCTTTACATTTGCCTTTGATAACTATGACACACACAAGCCTCGGAGCAGAAAAGCTAGATGCATTGTCCTTACTTTATCAAGTTTTGGAGCTTGTCGTGTTTGATGAAATCTCCTTGATAGGATCAAATGTTTCTCATTGGCCAACTCACGTCTTCTTGCCATCAAGAGAAAACACGACCAACCTTTTGGTGGCCTTGATGTCATACTTTGTGGTGACCTTTGCCAAGCTAGACAAGTCAAAGACTCTTGGATATTCACAAGCAAGCAAGCTCTTCTCAAGGCGGTTGCACCTTCGTACTGGCATAAACTCCCTAAGTGCTACGAACTAATGATCACAATGAGACAAACCGATGGACAATTTTTAGAGGTGCTCAACTGAATGAGAATTGGTTCACACACCAGCAGCAACCTTGCATACATTAACAACTCCTTCCACATAGAGTTGCCTTCTGACATAACCATATCACACCTATTCTACTCTAACAAGGCAAAGGATGAACACAATGAAAAGGCCTTTTCACAATTTCCCCATGAGTCGTACATATTGAAAGCAATTGACAAGCGTGTCGCTTCTTGCAACAAAACAATAGCAATTCCATTGGATGCCAGGCAAACTGCAGAACTCCAAAGGAACATTGTGTCTGAAGATAGGCCTAGTGATCGAGCTATGTGCTGGAAACCTAGACATTCTCAACGGCCTCGTCAATGGTGCAAAAGGTGTCTATAAGCTTTGCACTACATTCTTCAGCATGACATGCCTCTGGATTCATTTCACCAACCCCAGCATAGGGTGAAAATAGAGGTATGACCACCGCCATCTTCGCAACCCACTCACATTGTCTGGTTGGACGCGAATTCTTTCCATCGCATGTGAATTCCAAATTGGCAAAAGTTACTTCAACACCCTCACATGCAAGGAATTCCCAGTCTAGCCTGCTGCGACCCACACAATTTACCGATCACAAGGGCTTACACTCAACACACTGGCTTTCAACCCCAAAGGAATTAGGTCTCACGGCCTCACCTACACTACTCTCACACACATTCATGACACTGAAAATCTGTATTTGGTAGAGAGCCTGCTTCCCTGCAACGTTCGTGTCGACGCATGTGTCCTCAAAGAGCTCCACAGGTTGAGAACAGAAGCAGCTTATTCCCCCATCCAAAAGCATGTGCATCTCCACCAAGATACACATTACATTTTGCAATCATTGAACATCGTCTCCCTTGGAAAGCATGCAATTGATATCATCCACGATAAAAGCCTAATGGCCTCCGACATCCTCTGCCTACAAGAGACTCGACAACATGCGACAACCATTCCAGGTTTCTACACCATATCCTCAACACAACTACATGGCATCTCCATTCTCCATAAAAGCAACCTAATACCTACACAAATACACATCTACATAAATCAAACACTTGAAATGATCCATATTGCAACTTTCCACTGTGCCAACAAGTGCCTGGGCACAGTCATCTCACTCTACAAGGCACCAACAACATCACTCCCACGGTTCCTGGAGAGCATCTCCAATCTTCTCGATTCAACCCACACCATGCAACCCCTAATCATAATGGGAGATTTCAAAATTATCGCACTTGAGGAAACCAACACATACAAAACCCTCTCCACCCTAATCTCCAGCACGAACTCCACCAACTGATACACCATCCAACCATAGTACACAACTCTATGCTAGACCACATATGGATTAGCAATGACCTGCCAAACCATGTCTATCACCAACTACAACTACTGGTCCGACCACTCCATTGCATACCTCCTCATCACCAAAACTAACCTTCTCTTGCCTTTTGTGTGAGTTCTTACCTTATTTGTTTGTAAATATGTTCATTCATTTCACAGCATTACTATGTCTTGACTTTCCGTTCCTAATTCTTTTAGAATGCACATGTGAAGTTTCATATTGTTTCATACAATACATTGTTACCACATGCATGTGGTAGTGATGCATGTGAACACACTAGGACCGCTGGGGCATTTTTTCGCTCTTTAGGAGGTCCCCCCCCCCCCCCCCCCCCCCCCCCCCCCCCCCCCCCGTGCATTGTAAATACGCCCATCACTCTAGGGCTATCTATCTTTCCATTGCACACAAGTAATACACTCTCAGTTGTGTGCCTTGAGCTTCCTTTGTCTTCTCCAAGCTGTGTGCATTTCTCTGCAACCCTAATTTCGACAATTGGTATCCGAGCAAGTTGCATCCTCCCGGGCTTAATCGCCTGCATCTCCATCACAAAAATTCCTAGGATACCTTTGGTCGGGTATCCATCATATACTGGGAAAACTTAATACTGATATGATTATAATGGCTTGTGTAATACTTATATGGTGATTGATTCAGGCTTCTTGGATTCCATCTCTTACCCATTTGGGATATGGTATAGAAGAAGACATTCCTATTCCACCAATTGGTACCCAATGTATAATTTTTTGTTTCAAAGGTGTGGAATTCCACAAAAAATTGCTTGATTTTGAGAAACAAGCTATAATCACCCATTCTATATCTATATTAAACACAGATTCTATCAATGACTGGCTCTCTTTACTGATTCTTTTTAGAAAAGAGAAGGATAAGCTTTTGGAGGCATTTAGTACCTTCCTAGCCAAATTACCCATCATTGATGCACAAGATAGCTCAAATCTTGATTTTTATTTCACTTCTCTACCCACTATTGTGAACAAGTTGTACTTTATCAATAATCTCCCTGTTGTCCCTATAGAAATTAAGCACTCAGAAAAGGTTATCAATCCCCTTCTAGATCTTGACCTTCTTGAAGAAGAAGAGAAAGAAGCACTTAACTTTTTAGCTGATGCCAATAGTTTATCCCCAGAAAGATCAGTTTCTAAACTCTTTTCAGAAGTAATCCCACTATTACCATCGAGACAAGTTGAATTGAATGCTATTCGACTTGAAGATCACACACACACACCAAGCAGCATGGCGTCAACAATTAAAAAACCAAGGCAGCTCAGAGGATTGAAGGATTACGGAGATACTTCCAAGGCACTTGAATACTCAAATTCTGAAGACCAGGTACGATCACTTGTTACAAGAAATAATGTTTTGCTACATCTTGAACGTAATATTCGAATGCATGGACGATTTATTCACATTTTGTTTTGTAACAAATATATGGACTTTATCAACCCTAAAGTATTTTTTCGAACAATGATTGATGATTTTCACATCAATAAGGATTTTTCTCAAATGAGGATTTGTTTGGTTGGAAATATACCAATAACCTGAACCATACTCTTTACCCTATCAGTGTCGTTTTCTGCATAACAGGTGTCTTACAGTCTTCTACAGTTTGTGCTATATACCACGTGTTGTTCCTGCTTTGTTTCTCCTCTTTTTGGGCAATTTTCACATCAGGTGCAGCATTTACCATGGCTGACAACAACACAGATGTATTCAAGATGTTTGTTGTTGAGGACAAGTTGGATGGGGACAATTACCCTATGTGGGCTTACATGATGCAACATGTTCTTGTGTCAAAGGGCGTCTGGAATATTGTGCAGGGCATTTATGTATGTCCTGGTTCTGAGGATGCAGGCGATGTTGAGGATTTTGCAGGTCTTGCTGCAAGGATTGCTGCTATTAGAGTTGTTTTACCTATGGTAGAACAATCTCGTTGGGATGTAAAGGATGCGCAGGCTCATGCATTGATTGTGTTGTCTGTGAAGCGCACCATTGTTCCTCACATTCGTTCAGCAAAATCTGTAAAACAGGCTTGGGATATTTTGGTTGGTCTTTATGCAAGTCGTAATGAGGCTAAGATTGCTTTGTTGTGTAAAGAGCTGGAGTCGAAGATTATGCATGAGAAAGATGATATGGAAACTTTCCTTTCTGGTGTCAAGAATATCAATGAGCAACTTATTTCTATAGGTGAAGTCATTTCAGACAGTTCCCTTGTGCAGACTGTTCTTGATGCCTTACCAGATTCATACCAGACTTTTGCTAGTACTTGGAGACTAATGACCCAAGGAAATCCTGAAGTTGTCAAGTTTGATGCATTATGCACATTGTTGTTGCAAGAGTCACTTTCCAAAAAAAATAGGACTAGGTAGCGTGCAGTTGAACAGGCTTTCATTGCTTCTCAAAGAAAGGGTGGTAATAGCAATGCAGCCCCTTCATATGGTTTTGCTGCGAGTGGCAAAACTTTTGTTCCTAATGCTTCTGCTGGCAGCAACTCGTCTGGAAATTCTGATGATAAGGGCAAAAAGAAGATGCATTGCCATTATTGTAGAACTAATGATCATTTGATCAAGCAGTGTCCTAAGTTGAAGGCCAAAGAGGCTAAGAAGAAAGAGGGTAACTCCACTGCAAATGTTGGTTCCACTACAAATGCAGCCATTGTTGAGTCTTCCGTAAAAGGAGACAGTGATGCTGATGTTGATGCAGAATGGGCTTTTAGTGCAGAGTGCACTTACAATCCTGTTGTCCATGATGCATGCTTGTTAGTTGCTACAGATTCACATGTGTGGTATTTCCATAGCGGTGCTACAAAGCACATTACCTCACATTGTGAATTGTTCACCTCCCTTGAGTCTATCCCTCATGGGAATTCAGTCACTTGTGCCAACAATGCCTCTTATCCAGTTCAGGGGCCTGGAAAGATTGTGCTTACTGCTGCAAATGGCAGTTCTTTTACACTTGTTGATGCACTTTATGTACCTAGGATCAAGAAGAATCTTTTGTCTATATCCGCACTTGTTAGACTTTGACTTGTAGTCAAATTTGTGGATGACAGATGTACAATTCATGATCTCAGTTTTGGTGATGAAATTGTTGCATCTGACCTTTTGTGCCGTGGGTTGTATAACACTCACTTTGTATGACAAGTGTGGACAAAATTTTGCAAATGCAGTTGCACATTCAAGGGCTATTTCATATGCAAAACTTTGGCATGCACATTTTGGGCATCTGAAATTTGCCAGTTTGCTGCGTTTGCAGAAATCTGATATGATTGCTTCTTTGCTACCTCTTGAAGCACCTATCAAACATGTTTGTGAAGGCTGTATTTTGGGTAAGATGCAACGTTCGAAGTTTCCAAAGGATGGTTGAGTTAGGGCCACATGCAGGTTGCAGCTTGTGCATAGTGATGTCTATGCCCATGCAAACTCTGTCCTTGGGCAATTACCTTTACTTCGTGAATTTCATTGATGATTACTCCAAACATGCATGGGTATTTCCGTTTAGAGCAAAGTTCAAAGTTTTTATGTGCTTCAAACAATTTCTGGCTATGGCTGAAAATGTATCAAAATGTACTATGGGCACCCTCCATTCCGATCGAGGGGGGGAGTATATGTCTCATGAATTTAATGCATTTCTGGCTAGTTGTGGGATATAACACCAATCTACAGTGCCGTATACACCTCAACAAAATGGTGTTACTGAGAGGAAAAACAAGTTTCTTACGGAAATGGCAAGATGTATGGTCAAGAGTCAAGCTTTACCACATTCGTTTTGGCTCGAGGCTGTCATGTGCGCCACTTATGTACTCAACAGGTGTCCTACGAAAGCGTTGCAATCTATTACTCCATATGAAGCATGGCATGATAGAAAGCCTTCTCTTGAGCACATGCATGTTTTTGGCTGTTTGGCATATGCTTTGTGCCACAAACACAGTGGAAAAAATTGGATGATAAGGCTGTCAAATGTATTTTTGTTGGTTGTAGTGCTGAAAGCAAAGGTTACAGGTTGTATCATCCGCAAACAAAGCGTATTTTGGTTTCACAGGATGTAGTGTTTGTGGAAGATTTTGTTCAGCCCTTGCTATCATGTACTAGAGACAGTAATGTAAGCTCACAACACATTTATGACACTTTGTTGCCTCTTTTCAGTGGTGGAAGTTCGAATGAAAATTCCAATGAGGCAAATATATAGCCTATGGGGGTTTCCAAAAATGTTATAGATCAGCCTATTACTGATGCAGATGTACATGATGTGCTTGACGAGGAAAGGACTGAAAATGAGCAGGCTAGAGGTATGCCAAAGCTGGTGCAGACTTTGCGTGACAGTAAATTGGATGCACCTTTGTCTAGTCGTACCCGTTCAGACTCTTGCCATGCATCTTATGCATCAGATTGTTATGCTTTAGCTGTGTCTAGCTTACATGATGTTGAGGAACCTCTGTCTTTTGATGAAGCATAGAATTCAAAAAATTGGATGGCTGCCATGAAATCAGAATATGATGCACTTATAGAAAATGACACATGGACTTTATGTGATTTGCCTCCTGGCAAAAAGGCCATTGGTATGAAGTGGGTTTACAAGTTGAAACGCAAGCCGGATGGTGAGATTCATTGCCATAAGGCTTGACTTGTTGCAAAGGGTTATGCACAAAAAAAAGGCATAGATTATGAAGAGACTTTTTCTCCCACTTGTCGTATGACTACTGTGTGTTTTCTATGTGCACTGGCACAACATTTTGGTTGGGATGTACATAAATCAGACATTGTTACTGCTTTCTCGAATGGTGACATATTTGAGGAAGTTTATGTAACACAGCCTCACGATTTTGTCGAGAAAGGACAAGAGGACAAAGTGTGCATATGTAAGAAGGCTTTGTATGGGTTGAAGCAATATCCTCGTGCTTGGTATGAGAAAGCTAACACTCATTTGGTCAAACAAGGCTTTCATAACAGTCCAACAGAAAGCACATTGTATGTAAAGTGTGAGGGTGATGTACTTCTCATTGTGGTTCTTTACGTAGATAATTTGTTGATCACTGGACCAAATGAGAGACATAATGGCTGATTTGAATGCTACTTTCAAGATGAAAGATTTGGGACTATTGCATCATTACTTGGCTATACAATTTAAGCAGTGTGATGGTGGTATTGCCTTGTGTCAGAAAAGTTACATAGAGATATTGCTATGTAAGTTTGGACTTGAGGATTGCAAACCTATGGCCACTCCTATGAAAACAGGTTTGAAGTTGAGTCTACATGATGCTCGTGATCCTGCTAATGTCACTCTTTACCAAACTGCTGTTGGATGCCTCATTTATGTATGCAACAGGAGGTCGGATATTCAGTTTGCAGTCTCACAGGTCAGCAGATTTATGCATAGCCTAGGATCTAAGCATTGGCACGTTGTCAAGAGGATTTTTTGCTACCTTAGTGGCACTTTACATCTTGGCTTGTTTTATCCCAAGGGGGGATCATTGTCGCCAGACTTACCTGCTTTTTTCGACTCAAATTGGGCTGGTTGTTTTGACACGCGAGTGTCCACAAGTGGTTTTTGTTTCATGCTCGGTAGTTCATGTATATCATGGTTGAGCAAGAAGCAATCTACTGTGGCCACTTCAATTTGTGAGGCTGAGTACAGGGTAGTCTTCACATCTATGGTTGAGTGTGTATGGATCAAACGCCTTATGGCTGATTTGGGTGTTGGACAGGACACTTCCAACACTATCTACACTGATAGTCAGACCCACATTGGCAGTTGCGAGGAACCCAGTTTTTCATGCTCGCACAAAGCACATTGAGGTACATTACCACTATGTCAGGGAGAGGCGCTCAGCAAGAGAGATTAGCTTGGCTTATGTGCCAACACAGGACAACCTTGCAGACCTTTTCACAAAGGCTTTGTCTCATGAGAAGCTCGAAGCTTTCTGCAAAGCTTTGGGCTTACTCCCCTTTGTGGACTGATCATGTCCTCAAGGCATGGCACTTCCCTTTACTCACGTGCCAACTCTTGTTTACCGCATCACTCCAGGGGGATTTGTTACCATATACATGTGGTAGTGACGTGTGTGAACACACTAGGACCGTCGGGGCATTTTTCCCCTCTTTAGAAGGTTTTTTCCCCCGTGCATTGTATATACGCCCATCACTCTAGGGCTATCTATCTTTCCATTGCACACTAAGTAATACACTCTCAGTTGTGTGCCTTGAGCTTCCTTCGTCTTCTCCAAGCTGTGTGCGTTTCTCTGCAACCCTAATTCCAATATACATATATAATTTCTTCTAAATCTTAGCAAATATAAGCCTTATTATGTTATTTAATTGGTGTTCATGAGAGGGCTAACAAGAATCCCACATACAAAATCTTGAACTTTTCAAAAGTAAAACTAAACTAAGTTATGCTCTTATTTATAGATTTATGACCTATTAGCTTAAAGACCTCCAATAAAGTAAGTGTCTCTAATTGTCTCTTCATGTATGAATGTATTTAAACTATCTCTTCTTAATTCACTTAGGCTATTTAAGCATTACTTGGGATAATAATTATTGATATTTATGAAAACTATAATTACTTTTTCTACATTGCAAAATTGCACACCAAACATTATTGTTTAACACAGGATGTAAGCGATTAAGATGAGCATAACTTCAAAAAGTTACATCTATCAATAAATCATAGCAAACTCTACAAGAAAAATCTTACTAAAGCATTTATATTCTCATTTCCATGCTTAGATAGTCACAATTAAGTTAATGTTTTGATAAGTTTTGTTGAATCAAATCTCAATGTATACAATTTATGTAAAATTGAATCCCAAAAGAATTTGTATTTGATTGGTTTTAATCTATAGAATCACTTTAAATCGTACTTTTTAACTAAAATTACCAAATTGATTTTTGGCTTTCTAAAAGAAGCCTTAACCACTAGGCCAACTCACTGGGAATTCTTTCTACCTAGGGTCTCATTTGCAAAGATGCACCCCTTACAATTTCATTCTTTCTACCTAGGGTCTCATTTGCAAAGATGCACCCTTTACAATTTCTCCCAACTATTGCTTTAACTAAGGTTATGACCTTTAACCTTCTTTCCCCTTAGGACTGTCCCTTTCCGGTTCTTTGGGGCATAGTACATTTCCATTTTTAAAAATCTAATTCCACTTTCTAAACAAGGTGAGGGGTCACAATGGCTTGTTAAAGGTAACAGAGAAGAAAAGATCTATCAAAAATAGGTCTTAATCAGTGCTGCAATTGTATTGTTTTAATATAAAATTGTATTGTCCATACACACACAATTACAAAGTAGTGGTTCAAAACCCGCCTATTGGTCGATTTGGCCCCCACCATTGCCCTCAACGATGGATTATGTTATAAACGCCCTACCTAATATCTTATTCTTTAAGGACTTCTTTTCTGATGCCTTCATAAAAAACAATAAGTTTAATAAACATAAGTACATATATATATATATATATATATATATATATATATATATATATATATATATATATATATATATATATATATATATATATATATATATATATATATATATATGTGTGTGTGTGTGTGTGTGTGTGTAAATATAAATATAAATATGAATAAATCAATATGTGTATGTATGTATAGAATTTACTAGAACTATGTAAGTTGAAGCTTCACTTTAGCATTCTAAAAGAATAGAATGCAAGAGAAGTCAAGCTATGTGAGGATGCGAAATGAAAGGTGAAAAGGGGCTCTAAGCGTGCCCACTATGGTTCAACCCTTATGACATGCGGGTGTGGGTGTGTGGGTGCAATCTCGTAAAACTAGCTCGTGCAAAGCATCAGAGAGCTTTTTAAAAAATAATAAAAATTTCCCAATAGGCCTTCCCAATCTTGACACAAGGTGAGGACGCACGAAGGCCTGCTAAGTTAAGGAAAGATGAGGGAGAGTAAGTTTAAAGACGTGCCTTCTACAATCACATGGAATTATTGTGTTTTCATATAAAATTGTATTATCTATTATGTGTATTATGTGTGCTTGCAAAAAAAAACTAAATCAAAGATTTTTCATCAAATTTTGTGCTTGCTCCATTCTAAAATTTAAAGGAATTCAGACCCACCTCTCTCTCTCTCTCTCTCTCTCTCTCTCTCTCTCCAGCAGTTGTGCTCGTCTTTTCCAGAAGAAAGCATAGCCTGGCAATAAATCAAGCCGCTCAGAGTCGAGGCAAGGGAAATAATGCGGAGCGCTCTCTCTCTCTCTCTCTCTCTCTCTCTCTCTCTCTCTCTCTCTCACATGATGTCTGAAACCCGCAAGGCTTTTTGGCTCTGTCTCTTTTTGTCTGGACATTTTCTCTCTCTCTCTCTCTCTCTCTCTCTCTCTCTCTCTGTGTGTGTGTGTGTGTGTGTGTGTGTGTGTGTGTGTGTGTGTGTGTGTGTTGTGGGAATTGAGGGTAGCCTTGTAAAGATAAATTTAACAAACATAATATATAATAAAACAAATTTATAAGAATAAATATGTATGAAGTCCTGGGATTAGACTCTTATGAATCCACCTTTTAATCCAAAACATAACATTTAAAAGAACATGATTTCTTTTCATTCACAAGACTTTTAAGCCTTCTTGGGACACTTGTCAAGCAATGAAATTGAACGACCTTCATCCATAGTGCACTAGGCCTTTGGCAGACCAAAAAAAAAATTCCTTTCAAAACATCTCATCAAAGGCATAAGTGAAGGGTGAGTTCAAGAAATGAAAAGCCCAATGGAAACGAAAAGTTTTTAAAAAAAAGGTCCACATAAAGAGGTGAGCGAGTGTGCATTGACCCATTTGATTATTACCTTTTTTCTAACTTTCTTTCATGTTTTCTTCTCTTTAGATTTTGTTTGCACTATGTAGGGAGTGAATTCATTTGTTTTAAATCCCTTAGGATATGCATATAACATATAAACCCACACTGACTTGCCAACATAAGACAAAATGGTGTCCACATTTCTTAGGGCTAGACAAAAAAACACTCGAAGAAAAGAGGGCCCAAGGAAAAGTTGTTATGCACCCACCAGTGATACATGAAGCACAAGCCAAATGCAAGGAGACTGAGCAAGTAGCCCTAATCAACATTATGACACAAGCATAAGCAAGGAAACATGAAAAGGAACAAAAGTAAAACAAGATATCTAGCCAAAGCACGTGTAGAGTAAGGCTAGGAAAGAGGGAATGAAAGAGGAAAGAGGGAATGAAAGCTTAACATGAACGAGAATAAGCAGCTCTTACAGAGGCCCAAGAGCAGTTAAGACCTAGAGAAAAGTTGATCTGATCTCCAAGAAAAACATGATAGATCACATAAAGTGTGAGTTTTGGAGGATCAATATTGGTTTTACGTTTTTTTGGATGTATGTTGTGTTGCAGATACTACCATTGTACCTCATTGTGGAGCCGATTTTGGATTGTTTTGGTAGTCCCAACCGTTTCAGAGGCTTGGTCTACAAGAGCCCTTCTAAGAGTGTGGCTAGCAGTGTCTGCATAGCCTTCTATGAGGGTTGTTGCATGAGGTTTTTTTAAGCATAGCACTAGGGGTTGGGTTACCCAATGTGAGGTGGATTAGGTTGCTAGAGATCCCTATTTGTGGCCTCTTCATAGGACATGTATAGACAGGTCCATGTGCTTTGACACCAAATTGGCAGTCTTTTGACATTTTCTTTGAGTAGTATATGCCAATTTATGCCCTGTCAACATTGTTTTTACATTTTATGCATTTATTTTTTGATTTTTTCTTGAGATTTTCATCTCTGTACAGAGGAGACTCACGGATTTTTCCACAAGTCCTCTAGTTTTCTTAAAACACTCTTTTGCATTGACATTGCAATGCCTTTGATGAGTTTCTACTTGAAATTTTGAACTCCGTGCAAAGAAATTTTGCCAAAAAAATTTGGCAAGAATTTCTATATGTTCTTAGCCTTACTCTCTTGCAGTTAGCTCTTGTCGGTATTTATAGATCTTCTGAGAGAGAAGATTACTACAATAATAAGTTTGATGGCACACATTTCACTATATGGAAGTAGAGAATGCTTGATGTGCTATTAAAAAATGGATTTGCAATGCCATTTAAAAAGCACAAAGAGGGTTTGTAGACTGAGATCAATGGGAGGATCTCGATGTTCATGCCATGGCAACTATTAGATTGTATCTTGATGAGTCTATATCCATCACAACCATGGACAAGACTAATGCTAAAGAATTATGGGAGTCTTTATGCTCAGCATGGGATGTTAAGAGTGCATCGAACAAAGTGTTTCTAATGAAGAAGCTTATGCATCTTAACATGAAAGAAGGTACTAGTGTCAGTTCGCACATGAATGAGTTTAATAGTCTATTTACTCAGTTGACATCAAATGGGCTTAATTTCAATGATGGAATGAAAGCCATTTTCTCGCTATCTTCTTTGCCTCAATCATGGGATACATTTTCTTGCTATCTTCTTTGCCTGAATCATGGGATACATTCAACATAGCCATTAGTAACTTTGTTTGTAAGAACAAGAATACATGTAGCAAGAGCCATGGACATGACACGGGGAACATTGAATGCTACCATTGTCACAAGAAAGGACACATGAAAAAAGATTGTCATTTGTTGCAAAGAGAGAAGGGTAAAGCCATTTTCGTAAGTTTTGCATCTCCTAAAAGAAATGTAAAGATAGAGGAGCTCAATGTTGTTGAGTGGCCACATGTTGATGTTGTTCATAACGTGCCACATTAGATGTACTGGTGTTCACTTTTGATTTGAGTCCAAAGGCGGTGTTAGCTCTTGATGAATGATGTGCACATAATTGGATTCTTGACTCAAGTGCCAGTTTTCATGTTACTTCTCACAAGGAGTAGCTCTCTAGTTATGCTTCTACACATGGTTCTTAATGAATGCACATAATTGGACTTAAGTGCCAATTTTTTTAGCCACATGAACCTGAGCGTATTCTCAACTATCATGATCTGCGTACGTGTCACATGTGCGTTGACAAAGCGTTAGTCAAGAGGAAAGGTAGACCTGAAGAAGGTGCCACTTGCGAAAACATTAGTGTTCTTAAGAATAAATTTTCCACTTTTGTTTTTTAAGGACAAAAACACGTTCTCCAAAGGGGAGTAATGTCAGACATGCCAAGGGCCAGAGGCCAGGGGCCAATTGAACCAAGCTCGAGGGTTCCTATATAAAGGGTAGAGGTTGGGTGGGGAGAGAGGTTCTAGACTCCCTTTGAACTCATAGTACGGAGGATATCAGTGATAATGATTCTACCAAGGACTCAACGGAGTCAGCCGGTGTAGCACAAACTAACCGCCACATACTTTGCCTCTGTGGTGGAAGATGATATATAGTTGTGGAGACATGATCTCCGTGACACCAATGCTCCAACAAATAGAAAAACATATCCAGATGTGGATCTCCAACTATTTACACAAGCCACATAATCCTCATCCGTGTAACCCACAATGGATGCATCACTATTCTCAAAACATACGCACTTGTCTTTCGTAACTTTCAAACATCTCAAGATGTACTTCACTGCTTCCTAGTGCTATTTGCCATGAATTTGCTAACCACTCCCACTGCAAAAGCAATGTCCGATCTCGTGGCTACTATTGCGTACATTAGATACCAACTGCAAAGAATATGGCAACTTGGCCATTTCTACTTTCTTAGCGTCAAACTTGGGAGCATCATTCTTGCTAAATTTTGCATATACCTACATTGGGGTACTCAATGTAGCCTTCCCCCCTACATATGAATACCTTGCAAGACCTTGTGGATATACATGTCCTGAGATAAGTCCAGTATTCCACGTTTTCTATCCCTCTTGATACACGTACCAAGAAAACGACTTGCATTTCCCAAATCCTTCATAGCAAACTATATGCTAAGTTACTTCTTCAAGATGACAATCTCATCTTTAGACTTCCCAGCAACGAGCATATCATCAATATAAAGCATCAATATCATAAGTGGCATGAGCGTAATTGGTCTCTAATGAGAGAACTCTTCACATAGTGCTTGCTTGGTTAGCAACTTGAGGAGGCCTTCTTTCCAAGAGGAGGGTAATTGATGCTGCTTCCAGGCCGTATTCATCATCATCAACATTGGCAACTTTGAGTCATCCCAGAAAGACAAGAAGAACTCCAAAGTAAGACCATCCCAACCAGGATACCAGTAGTCTAGTCAAGCACGATATGTAGATCGAGCATTATGTTGAAATGTGAAGCCCGGATCATCCACATGCAAAAGAGGCCACAAATCCAATGCTTGACAATCGAGCATAAAGTGGTCCCGTGATTGACGTTCCACAGGAAGCATGTGAGAGTGACCAATAGTGTTATTCGCAGACTTGGCACATTATTAAAATCCCCACAAAGAAATGTATTGGAATGCCGACAATATGAGGAAAGAGCATTTCAGAGCCGTGCCCTATCAGCAGAAGCCGTGAAAGCATACATGCCGCCAAATTCAAAGACTTCCCCATTAACAATACATTGAACAACCATCCATCTTCCATCTAGGTCATTGAAAGCCAAAATCAGGAGTAGCTCATGTCTAACAAGCATAAACACTCCAGCGAAACCTGCAGACCTTGCGTAGGCAATCCAATAACCTTTTCATAAAAAAAGTTTTTGAATCCAAGTTTTCTAGCTCAAGTTATGAGTAAAAAAATGATATACTATCAACCTGTCCTAAACTGAGCAACTTGCCTCTCTGGCTTGTGGTGCTCAACCCCTTGCCACCTTGATACGTGAGCTCTATGTGCCAATCTCACAATGCCTCCATAGCCATGGAAGCTACGAGCTTCGATTCATTGCCGAGGTAGCCGATGTGAAGCTTGTTGGGAAGAAGAAAACTCTGGGAGAGAAGTAGCACCACAACTTTTGGCTCTGTTACCACTTGAAGAGTGCGTGGTGTATGCGGAGTGAGAGAGAGAATAACAAACATAGAATGTTGGGGGAGCTCTTAGTGAGGATTGGAATACCTCACTACTCCTTATTGTTCTATATGATCAAACGAATAGATAAGGTTAGTATGATCAGTATGATGAGTGTCCGACCACAGTTGCGGTGAACCCTAACATTTGTGAATTTAAACAAGGGTGCATAAGGGTTAGGACAACAAAGGGCCATACGCTACATGGGATGTTGATATAAATAGAGTCATGAAATGACTATAGGACATTGAAGATTTTATCTTAAGCAAGATTCCACCATATCTAGAGAAAAGTTTTCCACACATCAGACCACATTTCTAAAATAAAAAAACATTGTTGTAGGTTGCATGTTGGGACTTGAAATTTTTATTCGGACACCCTTTTCCCCTTAGTAACTTACATTGATATTATTTTGATATAGGTATTGTTATTATTTAATCACTTCAGGATTCCACTATGATGTAGATACCAAAAAATGGTCCCCTTGCCTATTGGAATGGAGAGTTCTTTGTGCTTCTGTCGTGCAAGGCACATATCAAAGATAGAGGGAGGAAGAAAGCTCTTTTCTTGAGAAATGATTCTCCTATTAGATGAAAGGATTGGTCAAACACTAGTCCCCTCTTGCAATAATGACTTACAAAGGGGTACTATGTGTGGAAGGCCTTGTTAAATTTTCACTTGTTCAAGGCTTCTAGGGTTTTTAAAGATTTTTGCACAAAAAGCTAGGTGTTAGCTCACTATGTTTTAGGCACACAAGCAAAAGATCATATAATTGATATGACGGCCACTACAATAGGATGTTTATAATAAGTCAAAAAACAGAAACTCAGAAAACAAATCTCTTAGGGATGGTGCTTGGTAAGCTTCCTCAAACATCCGACAACTCCTTTTCTTCCAAACAACCAAGTAAAATCAGCCCTAACCTTATTCCAAGCCTCAATGAGGACACCTATGTGGTCACCTAGCAAGAAGTATTTCCAGGAGAGAGGCTTGTTAACTACATGCAGGAGTGGGGCTAGGATGGGCTTTTAAGAGGACAATTTATAAACAGGTGGGGGAGAGTCACCACATCTCTATTGCATATGGAGGAAATTCCTGAAGAGAGATTGGCTTTGGTGAGTTTGTCTCATGTTTATACAGCTTTAGGTAAAATGAGCCACCACAACACAGATTTCTTTGGGGGGATCATAGGGCTCCGTACCTGTTTCAAATTTAAACATCCATTGCTTCTTACCACTTTTTGTTGAGCTTCACATGAAAAGGGGGGTGGTGGAGCTTGAGTCCACACTCAGAAATGAAGGCAAAACTGAATAGACCACTAGCACCTTCCTTGTTTTAATCAATTCATTTCAAGATTCCCTCGGTTCATTGCCAACCCTTGTATGGACGACATCCAAAAACCACCAAGTTGGATCTGAACTCGAATAGAGGCACTCAAAACTCATCCTGGTACATTGACCATCTCACCAATTGAGTTTGGCTACCCTAGAATCGCCCGCATATAATAAAAAAAGATAGTCTTTCCCAGCTCCCCCTTCTAGAGCAGCTATGTGCACGGCCCTTAATCCCTGCCCAAGTTATCTCCTCTGTCCACGATCCTTAACACTTGCTCGAGCCCCGACACCTTGCGTCCCTTCCTCACCTAATGCCTTTACCTTCATTCGCATCAAGTGAGATTCTCATTTTTTTCTGACTTTTTTGCAGCCGGTACCCCCTAGCCCCCTTTAATATTCTCTCTCCCCAAATGTCCATGTGTGCTCCCCTCTACTGGCGCAGCTCCCTCGCCTCGCGCCTCCTAGCCAGCCTCGCTGTGTGACTGCCTCCCCCCTTTCCAGGTCGACCTCTGAGCCCTCCCCAGTCCAGACAGAGACCTGCAAAGAAACCCTTACATGCCTCCCCCCTTCACCTGCAGCGCTAGCCACCTGCAACTCCAGCGCTGAGGCTGAGAGAGAGAGAGAGAGAGAGAGAGAGAGAGAGAGAGAGAGAGAGAGAGAGAGAGAGAGAGAGAGGTTCGCTTGAGCTGACCCTATTCGATACTCATCTGTCGACCACACATACACACACACACACACACACACACACACACACACACACACACACACACACACACACACACACACACACACACACACACACAACCCGCCTTGGCTTGTGCCCCTCAACTGCAGACCATCGCCCATTCGTGGCTTAAAAACCTTGGAGAGCTGCCGCCCACCGCCCTTCAGAGGTTTCGACAGGCTTCCACATAGAGAGAGAGAGAGAGAGAGAGAGAGAGAGAGAGAGAGAGAGAGAGAGAGAGAGAGAGAGAGAGAGAGAGAGAGAGAGAGAGAGAGAGAGAGAGAGAGAGAGAGAGAGAGAGAGAGAGAGAGAGAGAGAGAGAGAGCACCATCCAATGCCTTTCTAAAAGGCTTCTCGAAGAGCAGCTAGGCATCTCAAAAAGATTCTCCATTTGCAATTTTTCATAACGACCAGACATATCCCCTACTGGTTCCACTACTGAGATTGATGCACTAGTGCCTAATGGCAGCTTGGTACTTTTATTCATTTGTTCAACAGATGTCCCCGAATCTCATCCCGGGGTCACATCTCTGGAATTGAGTTCCTCCACCCTCTAAAGGCAATAGGAGAAATTGAACACAGACAAACACGACGACAATTGCCGTTGATCTTCCCTCGTAACCAAAACACCAAGCATGCGACCTTAAGTTAATAAGGAAAAAGTTTTTAAATCTCTACGTGCCATCTGCTCTTGTGTCCGTCGCCCTGTAAAAAGCAGCCGATGCATCTGCTTTTTCATACGTTGCTGCCACGTCAACATTTTGCAATTTGCATCGCTTTTCCCAAGCAGTCCGTACGACAGTGCCACGTCATCATTTCAACGCAAAACCCGGCGACTGCTGCCACATCAGCCTTTCATGGGACGGGAGTGTGTGTGTGTACATTGGACAACCAAGTGTGTACAGTGGGCCACGTCACCAATTTGTGACATCTGACACCAAAAGTTTGATGGAAATCAACGGTTTGATGGTCAATGTTTCGATCTTTGGTAAGAACACATACAAAGTATCCTTTTCTTAAAGGATTGTGAAAATGCATTGGAAGAGAATAAGCCGCAAGATTTGTTTGACTTGGAGTGGGCCAGGCTGAATAACAAGGCCATGGCCTACATCAAAATCGCTATCAATGATGACATTTTGATGGACATCAAGCATTTGGACACTGCTTATGCTATATGGCAAAAGCTAAAGTCCAATTATGAGAACACCACGCCTGTGAACCAGGTGCATTTGATATCAGTTGGTGAATATGCAACTTGATGACTCAAAGTCAGCTTCTGAGCATTTGAGTGCTTGTGCATGCGCCTGTTGCGTCGTCAACGCTTGCTTATTCTCTTTTGGGATCTCATTTGATTCTCCTTATTTTTTGATTTTTATACCTGGGTATCCCCTATAGTGGTTCTATTAAAGCCTACTGGGTACCCCCTATAGTGGTTCCTTCCTACTACTACTACTCGCTCTACTTTAAAAAAAATTCAAATTCTCATAAGATTCCCCTCCCACACCATTACGTGCCCCCTAACCTGCACAACGCTCTCCCGCCTTCCTTCTACGCTCTCCTCCTAATCTCCACCCTGACGACGGCCCTCTCCATCTTCTCCCCTACACTATGGCTATGGAGCATTTCACAGAGCGAAAGAGATTAGAGAGAACCTCCTCTTCTTGTGTGGTTCACTGCCTACACGTGACTCCTTCATCTTAATTGTCTACGGTTATGGGTGTTATGGTGCAGCTCGCACACACGTGCGCTCGGGCGTGCACGCGCGCACACACACAGAGAGAGAGAGAGAGAGAGAGAGAGAGAGAGAGAGGGGGAGAGTACCTCCTCTCCCCTGTGCATATGAGAAAGGCCTTCCCTTTCTATTCGTTGGCACGTGTGCTGTCGCCATGCATGTGAGAGAGAGAGAGACTCGAGTTCGACGCACCGTCGCCCTTCTCTTCCACTCTCTTAAGCATCTCATTTGATTCACCCCCCTTTTCAATTAAAAAGTGCTCTCCGGTTCAACTGTATTGAAGGTCCCAAAACCAAACAGACATTTTGGCATGAGCTTCCCGCGTTCTCGCATTGCTACGCGCGTCCTTCGAGCCCTGCTTTCAGACAAAGATTCTGCATGCTATCAGGTAACGCGTTCATTGCCCACCTATCAAATCACGAGACTTCATTGATGATTGATAGACACCTCAACTTTGATTTACATGGGTCACCATTGCAGATTATACGAGCAAGTTGTGCAGAGAGTCCTGCACGGAAGCGTCTTTTCTCGTATTGGCGACTTCTTCCATCCGCCCAGGTACTCCGTGCATTTATTATCTTCAAGAAGACAGCATATTTTTCACCTCCGTTTGTAGTCCATAGTTGGTCACAGGTTATTCCTCCCCTAATCCTGCACACAAACAAGTCACACGCTAAAACAAAATAAGGGATAGACCTCTTACGCACCTGGCCACGAGAGAACCTAACTTGCTCACCCTAGTGCACACAAGACATTTTACAAGCCAAATGTGCATATGAGGCAAGTAGATCCTGATACTCAAGGTCTAGATCTTTGTGTATTTGTAACAGGCTTGGACACTCCAGGTGAGAAATCAATAGCAACACAAACAAAAACATTAAAATCACTGAACTTTACACACACACACACCCAGAGAGAGAGAGAGAGAGAGAGAGAGAGAGAGAGAGAGAGAGGGACGCGGCTGAGTTCCGCTCCCAAAAGCACTGGCCCCAAAGATTGGCGTCCCTTTCGGTATTTCTTTATTCATTGATCACAACAAGGTGCAACTCTCGATGGTCCTCTGCTCTCAGACTCTGCGTCCAGATGCTCTGCACAGTGAGCCCCAAGGGCTCTTATAAACTTTACAAGGGATGCCCAAAAGCAGAGCCCCAACAGTATTAGGTTCAAAAACACTTTTACCCAAAAGCTGTGGTCTCTCATGCTAGCACCAAAAGCTGCCAACATAAATCGCGGGAATCCGTACACGCTTGCCACATCAACATGTCAATGTGATTTATGAAAATCTCTTCCAAAGGTTAAGCTTTTGTCTTTTAGGGTTTCAGACCCTTGGCCGGTGCTTTATAAGTTCTCTTAGTTGATCAATTTAGTTTCTCTTGTCTACTTGGCCATCCTCTTCCAGTTGGTCAGCCACATCATCACTTTATGACATTTCCCCCTCTTGAAAGAATTGTAATCGCCCTCGATTACACTTGCAAAAATAGCCAAAGGACATTTTTTTTTTTTCCTTTAGACACTGACTCTATATACTCATGCACCAAACTCGACCAATCTAGCATGTCTACAAAGACATCAACCATTGATCAATCTATTTTTGTCAAGGGTCTTAGATACTAATCTTGATCATTGTAACCATTTAGCAATCACATCTAGACCACATTGATCTTTTAATGGATGTCCTTCATCTACTAAATCGGGTTACTATCATATTCATATCTTTTCATTTCACATTTCAATCAAGCAAACTATGCCCATGACCATCCGGGATCCTCAAGACAGTACATCCATATAGAATGCAATTCACAAATCACACATTCAAATCATGTTCACTACTTCCATCGAGATATTGGATCACAATCAATCAACGTGTTTAGCAATCACATCTAGATCTATGTGAAATCTCCATAGATGTCTTGATTGACTAATTCTTATTACTATCATGTCCATCTCATCTCTGTGGAATCACAAGACTGAAATGCTGTAGCCATTTCATCTTTCAAACATGCACTCAAACACTACTTACATGAGAGAGCACAAGTATATCAAATTCATTTCGGGAATTCCTAGTTCGAAGTACTTATTTCATAAAATCATCCAACAGAATATTGTCAGCCCCATCAATATCCTTGAAATTAAAAGAAAGTCCGTGACTTTATTCCATCTAGGTAATCTGTGACAAAGGAGCGGAGTAACTCCTCTCTTGTCCAATCCAGTCTGCACCAGATTCAACCCGCTGATCTTTGGGAACTCTTGGAATAGTCGAAGCTAGACAAAAAGCTTCAAGGTAAAGTTCCAAATATGAGGAGTATCTGCTAGAATCTCCTCCTCACCCACTTCGCATCCAATGCCGGATAGTTCTTAACTAAGAACCACCGTTCACTTTACCTTTCTCTTTCCTTTCCATGTGAGCCACGTAGGCTCGGGGGACGGGAAGCTATTGGAACATTCTAGATTATGGAAGCGTAGACCTTAAAAGTTCCCTTCAAAAGTGTGTGGAGGCGAGGGGAGGTGGCCCATATCGCACCATCTTCCAAGGAGTGCCCATGTCGCCGCACCAGCATTGCAGCCTGCCCACTCACAACTCACTGTCAAAGCTTCCTCCTGGAATACCCGTCAGCCCTGAGTGGCACGTACTGAATGGCAATTACTACGCGCAAAACTATAGAATAGGAAGGCGAGTTTGTACCGTCATCATCTTGACGAGAGAGAGAGAGAGAGAGAGAGAGAGAGAGAGAGAGAGAGAGAGAGAGAGAGAGAGAGAGAGAGAGAGAGAGAGAGAGAGAGAGATTTGACGGCTTCCAAGGGGAGGTAGGGATGCTATTCACAGAAGATTTCACAAATTAAATGAAATTTGTGTTCCTGAAATCCCCAAGATATCATCTACTAGGTTTTGTCTCCTTTTAAAGGCTCCTTTAAAATTAGTGAAGAAGCACAAGCAATAGATCCGGAGATGGCAAGCAAGCAAGCAAACAATCAAGGATGCAGACCCTTTCTGCATGTTTCATGTATCCAGAAGAAGAAAGGGCAGCTATCATTGGGTTAATTTTAAGATAGGAGATGTTGTGTGGGCTAAATGTACTAGAGTGTCCAAAGATTTTTTTGGCCCACAAAGGTTGTGGATCCCACGAAGGATGTTCTAAAGTCACAACACAGAGTGGGCATGTTTTCCTTAAAGCTGAGCTAATCTTCTTGCTTGCTTGAGGACACAAAATGCATCCAAGGCAACGAGGTCCAGCAAGACTTGCAGAATCTTCATCAAAATCACCTCTTTTAAAGAAGGATCTATAACCTTGAACTCACAATTTGTGATTGCCTCGACCAAGCAATCTGCAGCATGTATAGTTTTAGCATCAAACACCTCAAAGCTCCTTTTTGGTTGTGGTTTTTGTTTACGAAAGGGAAGAGGAGCAGGTAGGGCATTCAGGATGCTTGCTAACGCTAGGTCCCCTGTTCTGTAGAGCATGCTTCTTATTGTTGGCATGGCGGAATTACAATGTATCCCTCCCTGACATTCATCCTCCCATCATGCGCATCTGCCTCAAGTGACACCATTCAACAGAGGAGTTGGCAGAACATCCTCATGGCACTACATGTCCTCAAGGCCTCCATGTTCTTGATCATCAAATGCCTGCAAATCTTGCCTTGGAGTACATGGAGCACACCTAGCGGTATGAGTGCAATAAAGATGTGACTTGGTGTGGAAGCCGAGTTAGCACTTACAATCTTGGTGCTGAGCTCATATGGAGTCACTCAATGAAACCATAGGACATCAATGATGTTTGTACCAATTTCTTTGCACTTTAACTTCTTTACACTATTGCCACTAGTGCAAATGTGCACCTTGCGTGTTGCAACAATGTGGAACTCTCCTCTGCATCTGACCACGTGGTCAACTTTTACATGAATCTCACATACTTTATAAAGAGAGTTTGTTTAGCCGAAGTACGACACTGCCTTCACTTATTACTTCTCTTTCCTCCATGTGGTGAGATGGCATGCCTATAGAGTTCTTATCAATGAGCCTACCTTGGATGAACATAAATTTGAGGATGTGCTAAGTAGGTGCTTTCTCGATCATGGCATACAATAATAAATATGATGTCATCATCTTTTGTCATCCCCTTTAATGATCTTGACATCTCTAAAGATTTAAGTTGGTCTTCTTCCAAATTGTCTCAAACAGGCTCCTCTCGACTTTGTGAAGATGCCTTCACAAGTATTGTGCAATTATTTGCTCGAAAATTGGCTTCGCTCGGTTTTCTTTGCTCATTGATTGGAAATCCTCCTGAGTGCCTGCCAGTTTTCTTTTATATTAACTTAGCAAATTTGCCCTACCCAGTTTCCCAACAAAGTCACTTAATAATAATAAGTGAAAAATGGATATATAGGGGAAATGGGTGTAAAATGCTCATGATGGTTACTGAATGTCATTCTGATGATCATGCTGTGTGTAACCAGAGGATATGCAACTACTCTGAGTGCCTGGACATGCACGGCTTGCGCACAGGCTCACAAAGGTGCCAGAACACTTCCTAAGCTGACCTGAACCCTGGACCTGAAGCAACTTGTCTACATGCACATAGGGTTATATGTGCACGTGACATCCTCTCTCCTGAAAGGTGTTATCTTTGTCAGATTCTCTGCGAGTATGTAATCTAGGGTTCTTTATGGCTTATGTCCTCCAAGATAGAGTGATAGAGACGGGAGCGCGCCTGTTGCGCGATGGATGAAGGGAGGGAGTGCCTAATAAGTCCGGGGTCGGGGCACAAAGATTCTTTCACAATAACCTGCGTGTGCTTCAAAAAGGATCGGATCCTCCGTAGAAGAAGAATCTTTTTGAGCTCTGATGCCACTGTAACAGGCTTGGACCCTCCAAGCGAGAAATCAATAGCAACACAAACAAGAGAGTCGACATGGCATGGCTGAGTTCCTTGCCCAGAAGCATTGGCCCAAAAGACTGGCGTCCCGTTGATATTTCTTTATTTATTGATCACAACAAGCCTACAAGGTACAACTCCAGATGGTCCTCTGCTCTCAAACTGTGTCTAGATGCTCTGCAGAGTGAGGCCCCAAGGGCTCTTATAAACTTTACAAGGGATGCTCAAAAGCAGAGCACCAAAATAATTAGGTTCAAAAGCACTTTCACCCAAAAGCTCTAGTCTCTCATGCTAGCGCCAAAAGTTGCCAGTGTAAATCGCAGAGATCCATATAGGCCTGCCACATCAGCATCCGTACGATCTGCCACGTCAGCATGTCAACCCGATTTACGAAAATCCCTTCCAAAGTTGAAGCTTCTATCTTTTAAGGTTTGGAGCCCTCGGCCGGTGCTTCACAAGTTCTCTTAGTTGATCGGTTCAGTTTCTCTTGTCCACTCGGCCATTCTCTTCCAGTTGGTCATGCCACGTCATCACTTTGTGACAGTATCCGACACAGATCTTCGTTCATCAAAATAGAGAGAAGAAATTCAGAGAGATTCAATGGGTTCTCGATTCTTCTCTTCCCTTGAGTTCGTGAAGCCCTGTCACGTGACACATCCAACCCTATGTGTTTGTGGACAAGCTACAACACGACCAGGGTTCAGTCAGTCCAGTCAGTCTAGATTAGAGGTGATCTGGCACTTTTGTGAGTCTATTCGTAGACCGTGCATGCCCAGTCACTTAGTATCGATGCATATCCTCTGGTTGCACACAGCATGATCATCAGTATTTCCATCAGAATCCATTAGAATTAGTTAGGAGATTTTTCTAGTGCGTTTAGCCTATTTTTCCTATTTTTGACATTTTTCACTTATTAATTTAAGTGACTTTCCATCAAAAGTGGGTAGGGCAATTTGGGTAAGAAAATATATAAGCAAACCAAAGTTAGCACTAAATGGCAGAAGAGGCAACAGGAGCCAAGCTCAGCAGGCAACTTTTCACAAGAACCTTGGTGGACTTTCCCCTCCAAGCAGCAGATTCCCTCACCTAGCGTTTTTGCACAGCATCCCCAGCCTGGTGTTTTTGCATCAGATCTGCATCGCCAACAGTACCCTGCACCTAGCATTTTTGCAAGGCAGCACCTAGCGTTTTTGCAAGGACCAACCACTGCTAGCGTTTTTGATCATCAGATCCCCTAGCGTTTTTGGATTTCAGCAGCAGATTAAGACCGGCAATATTCACCCAAAGTGTAGCAGATTCAGCCCGGTATAGACCTCAGTTTTTAGCCTTGAAGATCCTCAGTTTTCAGCCCTAAACCTGCAGATTTTCAGCGTCAAAGACCCACCGAAAACAGCCCCCAAATCAGTGTTTTTGGCTCAGTCGCAGATTTCAGCCCATAGCGTTTTTGGACAGCAGTAGAAAGATTGCAGATTTCAGCCCTTAGGTCGGTTTCGTCATCACCATCATCATCGTCGACATAGCCTACACTTGCATCAGTCTCATGCATTCCATTTGTACTAGATTGTGCAATCATAAGTAGACCACTCTCGCCGACGAGAGTGGGGCCTTCGAAGGAGGGTTTTACAACGTCTCTGGTGTCGTATTCTCTTGTCTATCTATCTCTCAGTCTCATACACTTGCACACACAGTGTCCATTCACTTTGTTTGTGATCATAGCATTCTCTCATTAAGAACGGAAGGCTCTACCTTCCATAAGAACAAAAGGGAACCTTGAGCACAGTTCGGAGCACTTATCTTGAGCAAAGCGCAAACATTCATTCCGTTGCACCTAACATTGGTATCAGAGCTTTGGTAGTGTTCTGTATCACTCAAGGAAAGAACCAAAAGAACGACATAAATTTTTTTGCTTGTTGAAATCACACAAACCCAAGTTCGCTTGGGCGTGTCGATTCCTAATCGTGTTTTTTGAAGAGTGACAGGAATCCCAAGAAAGAAGGGCTTGTCCAGCCTCCCCTTGTGTCTCTTTTCACTTATTGAGAGCGGACCGTGCACTTAGCGGCCGGCCAATCGATGTGAGGTGGGAAAAAGAAACCTTGGCGTGAGCGCAAGGCTGCCAAGGGGTGCGCCCGCAGAAAGGAGTAGAACTCGAATGAAGAGAAGATCCTTCTCAAACACGGTTTGCGAAAGAAAACCTCAAGAACCTCAAGAACCCAAGAACCACGACCCCCAAGAACCCAAGTTCCTTGTGAACTTAAGAACCCAAGACCCACACGAAACCACAAGAACCCACGACTTCAGTGGATGGTCATCTTGAGCAAAGCACAAACATTCATTCCGCTGCACACATCCAACCCTATGTGTCCGTGGACAAGCTACAACACGACCAGGGTTCAGTTAGTCCAGTCAGTCTAGATTAGAAGTGATCTAGCACTTTTGTGAGTCTATTCGTAGACCGTGCATGCCCAGTCACTTAGTATAGATGCATATCCTCTGGTTGCACATATCATGATCATCAGTATTTCCATCAGAATCCATTAGAATTAGTTAGTAGATTTTTCCAGTGCATTTAGCCTATTTTCCCTATTTTTGACATATTTCACTTATTAATTTAAGTGACTTTCCAACAAAAGTAGGTAGGGCAATTTGGGTAAGAAAATATATAAGCAAACCAAAGTTAGCACTAAATGGCAGAAGAGGCAACAGGACCCAAGCTTAGCAGGCAACTTTTCACAAGAACCTTGGTGGACTTTCCCCTCCAAGCAGCAGATTCCCTCACCTAGCGTTTTTGCACAGCATCCCTAGCCTGGCGTTTTTGCATCAGATCTGCATCGCCAACAGTATCCCGCACCTAGCGTTTTTGCAAGGATCAACAACTGCTAGCGTTTTTGATCATCAGATCCCCTGGCGTTTTTGGATTTCAGCAGCAGATTAAGACCGGCAATATTCACCTAAAGTGTAGCAGATTCAGCCCGGTAAAGACCTCAGTTTTCAGCCTTGAAGATCCTCAGTTTTTAGCCCTAAACCTGCAAATTTTCAGCGTCAAAGACCCACCGAAAACAGCCCCCAAATCATCGTTTTTGGCTCAGTCGCAGATTTCAGCCCATAGCGTTTTTGGACAGCAGTAGAAAGATTGCAGATTTCAGCCCTTAGGTCGGTTTTGTCATCACCGTCGTCATCGCCGACATAGCCTAGACTTGCATCAGTCCCATGCATTCCATTTGTACCAGATTGTGCAATCATAAGTAGACCACTCTTGCCGACGAGAGTGGGGCCTTCGGAGGAGAGTTTTACGTCTCTGGTGTCGTATTCTCTTCTCTATCTATCTCTCAGTCTCATACACTTACATGCACAGTGTCCATTCACTTTGTTTGTGATCATAGCATTCTCTCATTAAGAACGGAAGGCTCTACCTTCCATAATAACAAAAAGGAACCTTGAGCACAGTTCGGAGCACTCATCTTGAGCAAAGCGCAAACATTCATTCCGTTGCACCTAACAAGCCGAAGCATGTTGAGAGCTTTGCTACCAATGTTAGGTGCAGTGGAATTGTTTTAAGAACTCAAAATTAGTACTTTGCACAAACACATGGTTCCATTACTTCACTCAAGAGAAATTGAACACAATGTGAGAGAGAGAGAGAGAGAGAGAGAGAGAGAGAGAGAGAGAGAGAGAGAACACTAACTCTGGACGGGGGCCCAAATCCCCTTCCAATGGCCCCCCTCTCTATCTCTAGAGAGGTATTTGCTTTAGATTGCACAAATGCTGATACAATAGATCTAGATGCTGAAGGGATCTTGCTATTGATGCTTGGATCTGGGAGGCTACGGGGCTGAAAATGCAAAACGCTAGGAAATTGGTACGGGATCTGCTAAGTGACAAGGCTATGGGCTGATCTGCTATTGCTGATGTTGAGGGTGCTGATGATGGCAACAATGATGGTGCTGAAATCTGAATATGCTGGCTGATGTGCAAGATTCGGGCTGAATCTGAAAACGCTAGGCTGATCTGCTGACTATGCTGGAACTTGTTGTCGCTAGGGTTGATTTGGTAATGGGTGGCTGGGAATTGCAAAAACGCTAGGCTGATCTGGGGATCTGGAAATGCCAGAGGCTGAATGTGCAAAAACGCCATGGATGCTGATGGTAATGATGGGCTGGCTGCCCATAGGGTGTTGTGACTTCTGATGCTCCAAGGGTGACCCCTAGGGTCACTTATATATGTGACTAATGCTGGGTTGGACAAAGCTTCAGAAAAAGCCCACGAATTGGTAAATTAATGCTTCGCATGCAGTGAACTACCTAGGCCAAGTACTAATGCTACTGTATGGGAACACTCCTCGGACCCCAATGCCTACACCTAGCAGACATAGCTGTGCTCTTGTGCAATCAGAGGGTATGAAGCTATTGTGCCTGGGCATGCATGTCGGTCCTGCTTACAGGCTCACAAGGTGCAGGAGCACTTCCTAGGCTGCTCTAAACCCTATAAATAGGAGTCAGCTTGTCCACATGCACAAAGGGAATCTGCAAGGCAAGGGCTGAAAAAGTTGGTGGAGGCCAAAACACTAGAGATTGGTGCTGGCTGCCCATGCGAGGGGTACTAGGTTCTGATGATGCAAGGGAGAGCCCCAAGCTCAGATGTATGCTTCTAAAGTGAGGTCGAGCATTGCAACAGCTCCCATGATTTCACTTATTAAAGGATTCACTTATTCTTAAATGACCGAAGTGCTTGTTGACATGCCTAAGTGGCTTTATGAATGCTTCATCCAAGATGGTATGTGTCACAAGTTAGTTACGTGGCATACACAATAGACAAAAGGGGGTTAGGGTTTTTTTGTCACAACCAGTGACGTGGCATGCCCGGATACACCCACATTGGCTGGTAGCAAGCCCGTGAAACGCGGAAACAATGCTGACGTGGCAGTCCCGGATTTTCCGACGCAAAACGCAGAGACAGGGTGGCGTGGCATAGCGTACGGATTCCCTGTTTTTGCGCAGCTGATGACGTGGCAAAGCGTACGGAAAAGCTGATTTCACGTTGGCTGAGTTTACTGGCAGCTTTTGGCTTAGTTGCTTCATTTTCAAGAGCTTTTAAAAGAGATTGCTTTTGGGGCTTTGCTTTTGGGCATCCCTTGTAACTTATAAATAAGTGGACAGGGCCCTCACTTCTCAGAGCATTTGGACGCAGAGTCTGAGAGTGAGAACCCTCCCACTCGCTTGTACTTTGAACACAGATTAATGCAAAAAGAAATACCGAAAGGGGCGCCAGTCTTTGGGGCCAATATCTCTAGGCACGGAACTCCATCGGGCTGTGTCGAATCATGTGTGAATTGTGAACTATTTTGAAGTGAATCTCTGTTGTGTCGCGGTAGAATCTTGACTTGGAGTGTCCAAGTTTGTTATAGTGGTATTAGAGTGCGACCGATTTCTCTTCTATTGGGAAATCCGATCCTTTTCTCGCGACACTTATGGATTCCAACAAAGAACAATTGACTTCCTTTGCATCTGGGGATGCAGGAAGAGATCACGAAGAAGATTCGCATGAAGAGTACGACCCACCTCGGCCTACTCAGGCAGAGATTGAAGAGATGGAACGTCGACAATTGGTTGATGATGCGACATAGATGATGATCAACATTGCAAAGGATCCGAAATCTGCAAAATTTTTGACCCAGACATCCTTCGACGAGCTGCACACCCAGTGGCAGAAGGCCACAGAGCCACCCCTCAAACCGGCACTCAAGAAACCTCCTACTCCGAGGATGTTTATAGAGCAAGAGTTGGAAGAGGTGGTTGATACACGGATTACTCAGCTTTTTGACGCGAACAACAAAGCCAAAAAGCACGACAAAAAGCAGAAGAAAGGAACTGACTTCTCGGGTTATTTGGGTTTTCTATCTACTTTTGCCTCGGCAAGAAAGCAGAAGAAGCCTGTGCGATTTGAAGGAGTATCCAGTTCTTTTTCTTCTTCTTCTTCTTTTGACAGTTCTTCTAGCTCTTCTGACTCGAGCGAAGAAGACAGGAAAGGGAAAAAGCGAAGCAAAAAGCGAAGCTTCGAAAAGGGCAAGAAAAAGGCAAAGAAGCCTAAGTTTCGCCCAGTTTCTAACAGTTCTACAGAGGACTTGTCTTCAGATAGTTCGGACTTCGACGATCACAAATTTTACGCAAAGAACAAGCATTTCTATAAAGCCAACCAGTATGACTTCCTCGAAGATAAAAGCAAAGAAAGTTCGAGAATTTAAAGAAGGTGGACAGCGAATTAAGTTTGACACTTTTTCTGGATTCCGAGATGCTTCGAGGGCTTTGGCCTTCATACAACAGTTTGATATAGCTTTCTCTGGAGGGCATTACTCAGAGCACTCCAAGATTTGGAGGGCTACCTCTTTCTTCAAGGGAAATGCTCGAACATGGTGGTCCACCCTGCTATTGAACAAGGAAGCGCCAGTTAAATGGCTGAAATTTAAAAGGCTTTTTATTTCTTCTTGGTTGACTCGGGAGTACGAACGAGATATACGAATTGCTTGGAATCATCTTCGGATGACCAAGAGAGATTCGTTGGACGCATATTGCGAGAGATTTTGGAGCTCTTTTGTACGAGCTTCCTCATTAAGAACTCGTTTAAAGAACAGATTGAGCGGATTTGCTGTGGACTTCCTACAGAGATCTGAGATCACTGCTTAGAACAAAAGTCAGATTCTATTCAAGAATTGATGGGTCATGCGAAACGGGGTTTTGCCATACATTTAGGCAATCTGACTTACCCCATAGATGAGATCATGACTCAGAGAACGGAACAGATTTCTTATAATGAAAGTAGAAAGACGAAGAGCTCCCAAGAAAAGAAAGATAAGGATTCACGACCCCGGCTCACTCTTCGGGTGTCACGTGACACATCCCAACCCTATGTGTCCGTGGACAAGCTACACCACAGCAGGGTTCTCGTCAGTCAAGTCAATTTAGATTATCAGTGATCTGGCACTTTTGTGAGTCTATTCGTAGACCGTGCATGCCCAGTCACTTAGCATAGATGCATATCCTCCGGTTGCACACAATATCATCATCAGTATTCCCTTCAGGATCCATCAGATTCAGTCAGGGGAATTTTCCAATGCATTTAGCCTATTTTCATATTATTGGTTATTTTCACTTATTGTTTTTAAGTGACTTTCCAACAAAAGTAGGTAGGGCAATTTTGCTAAGTTAATATATAAGCAAACCCAAGTTAGCACTTTCTGGCAGAAGAGGCAGCAGGAGCTTCCCGCTCAATAGGCAACTTCTCAGCAGTACCCCCCCTCATGACCCCCTAGCGCCAACCTTCCCCCATCCCTGGCGTTTGTGCATCTTCACCTCAGCCCCTGGCATTCTCACTCACAGTAGATCCTCGCCATCAAGCACCCTTCCTTAGCGTTTTGCTCACCAACGATCTTCCCCAAATCAGCGTTTTTACTAACGCTAGGAATTGCAGCAGATCAGCGTTTTTTTGGAGCATATAGCCCAGCGTTTTTGGCAAGGAAAGGACAGCATCAGGGTTTTTGATATTCAGCCCAAACCAGCAGCAGAGACTCGCAGTTTTCAGCCTATGACACCGTAGTAGATCACCCCCAAGTTGGTTGCGCCATAAAAACGCAGCCAAAACAGTCATTTTCAGCCACCGTAACAGTCCCGAAAATCAGCAGTCAGAAGACCACAGATTTCAGCCATCAAGTCGTCGTCATCATCACCGTCGTCGTCATCGGCATAGCCCCATTGCATCAGTCCATTGCATTCGCACTGTACACCTTTGTGCAATCAAAGTAGATCACTCTCGCCGACGAGAGTGGGGCCTTCAGAGGAAGGTTTTACAACCTCTCGGGTGTCGTATCTCTTCTCTCTCCTTCTCTCAGTCTCATTCACTTGCACGCACAATATCCACTCACTTTGTTCGTGATCATAGCACTCTCCATAAGACGGAAAGCTCTCTTTCCCTAAGAACTAAAAGGAACCTTGAGAAATAAAGATCACTAATCTTGAGAAAATACAACATTCATTCCGCTGCACCTAACATTGGTATCAGAGCTTTGGAAGTGTTCTGCATTACTCAAGGAAAGAACCACAAGAACCACAATATTTTTTTTTGCTTGTTGCGATCGCACGAACCCAAGTTTACTTGGGCGTGGCGATTCCTAATCGTGTTTTGTTGAAGAGTGACAGGAATCCCAAGAAAGAAGGGCTTGTCCAGCCTCCCCTTGTGTCTCTTTTCACTCATTGAGAGCGGACCGTGCACTTAGCGGCCGGCCAATCGACGTGAGGTGGGAAAAAGCAACCTTGGTGTGAGCGCAAGGCCGCCAAGGGGTGTGCCCGCAGAAAAGGGTAGAACTCGGGTGAAGAGAAGATCCTTCTCAACGCGATTTGTAAGGGAAAGAAAACCTCAAGAACCCCACGAACCCAAGACCCTCAAGACTCAAGAACCTCAAGAACCCAAGATTCTCACGAATCAGGGACCTCAAGAACCTCAAGAACCCAAGTTCCTTGCGAGCTTAAGACCCCAAGATCATAGTGCATGGTCGTCACCCGAAGCGGAATGGATACTTGGCATACAGGTGATGAGCATGAGAGAGGCGTCGAAGACTCATCCCCACCCGGAGATGATTTCTTCAACCCTCCCCCTTCGCCATCTACGCCACTAAGTGCACCAGACCCTATGGAGGCAATGATGAAGCAGATGATGGCCATGATGGATAGACATGAAGACAAGCGCCTTGCTTTAGAACGCGAGCGCGATGCAAGAAAAGAAAGAAAAGAATTAAGGAAGGAGGAAGCGGCAGCAAGAAACGCGACATTGGAGGCCGATCGTGCCGCTCATAGATTGGCTTTGGAGACCGAGTGTGAAGCTCGACGAGAGCTACGCACTCAAGAATTGCTTGCCCAAGTCCTAGCCTCGAAGACTGAACCACCCAAAGATCGTGGGAGTTCGTCAAGTGGCGCAAGCCACGATGCGGATTCACACAATCCTGTCACAAAAAAGTTGAGTTTTAGTAAGTACGACGGTAAGATGGATACTACTGTTATGCATTCTTGCTTGCATCAATTTAATGCTTATTTTGCGACAACTAAGAAAACAGGCACTAGCAAAGTTTTGACGGCAGCTATGTACCTTGCCGGTGATGCCATTAATTGGTACCAGGCATGGCAAGAGGCACAGCTAGCTGCACACGTAGAGGCAGCCGACGATTTTACGCCCCTCTTTTAGTTGGGCTGATTTCCAAGACAAGCTCAAGGCGCGGTTTATGCCACCTGAGTACCTTGCACGATTGAAGGACGATTGGCGAGCTCTCAAGCGAAACGGTATGCCGGTTATGTATTTCTCTAATCGTGTTTTGCAGCTCGGCACTCAATTACGCAAATCGGATGCGAAGCGCAAGGAGGCATTTCTTTACGGATTGGACGAGTATATCAAGTATGATGTCGAGTTACTCGATCCAATCGATCTCAACAAAGCGGTAGCAATTGCTCTCGCCCACGAGATGAAGCACAACAAAGGAAAGCCTAAGGAGAACAAGACTTCCACAAGTACCTCACAGACTTCTCAGAACCCTTAGAACGGTAAGAACGGTAAGAATGATAACTCTTCTAACCAATCTTCCAACAGTATCTCATCAAAGAATTCTTCCAATGAATCTAAGGGTAAGGCTAACACAACTGTTAAACCTAAGCTTACTCCAGATGAAAAGGTGGCACAAGGAATTGTAGGAGGATACATCACGTCGGAAGAACAAAGCACTTATTCTAAGAAAGGTCGTTGTTTTCATTGTCACATTAAGGGTCACATAAAAAGAACATGTCCTAAGCTTGAATCGAATGAATCTAAAGAACCCACAGCACCCACTACATCTGTCAATGCAATGAATGATAACACGATTGTGCCCAAAGTTTTTCAAGACCCTCCCATTGATGATTCTCTCATTAAATGTTATGGTCGTACGTTGGGGCACCGTTTTGTCATATTGTTTGACCCAGGTAGTATGCATGATGTGATCAGTTCCTCTCTTGTTGAGAGAGCCCGCCTCGAGGTTAGTCCGAGATCTCCTATCGAGGTCTCTGGCTTTCGTCTCGGTATGGATGCTCTCATCACAGAGGAATGCCTTGATGTGTTGTTTGCAATTCAACAGACTGCTTTCACTAGAAGATTTGTTGTTTCTCCTCTATTAGGATGTGATATGATTTTAGGCATTCGATGGTTTCGTGATAATGATGCTCTCATGAAATTTTCGGCTAACACTATAACCCTCAATGCCGACAGTGATTCTCCTATTGTCATTCATGGAGAGGACATTGCTCTTTCTCCATCTCTCATTGCTACTATGCAGAACAAGGTTGAAAGGATTCGGAATAAGGAATCTCTTTTTCTCCACAGCATGACACACAGGATTTGCATGATCATGAGAAGCATGATGATTTGAAGGATAATGATTTGCATGATGATTTGGATGAAAATGACAAGCATGATGAATTGCATGAAGAAGACGTGATTGTTAACAAGGATGATGTGTTAGTTGATGCTTTTTCTAGCGAAGCTAACCTCGTTGTAGATTCGATCAATCACCAAGAATTGATCTTGGCTTTCGAGTCGAGGTCCACAGATCTCCCACAAGAAGATTCAATAGATCCCGAAGAAGTGATCTTGGCTCTCGAGCCTTGGTCCACAGAACCCTCACAGGAAGTATTATGTGTTCGTATGATTGATACGCACGCATTATTCGAGTGTTTCATTCGTGACGGTTTCCTGTATTTTAGTCAACATCGTTATGTGATCCCTTTTACTAGGCATGACATATTGTATGTTGAGCACGTTTCTATCATGGATGAGCACGAATGTATGTGGATTGTTCATGAAAAGCTGAAAAGTTTGTATGTAAGGAGGTCACATTCCATGTCTCTTTCTTGGCATGACACAGTTTCTGAAAGATCACATGATAGTATGAGCACCAAGCATGGGCATTTTCATTGTGATTTGCCACAGTTGATTGATTTTGATCATACAGAAAAGATTCGATCGCTTTGTTTGCATGTGTTTGATGAATGGGTTGTCACTCCGTCTCTATGTTCATCTACATTGCATACACAGTCTTTAGAGAAGACAAGATTTTTTTCCTTCACTTTCCATGGAATGGGTATGTTCATGGTTTTGTGTTGGAGATGGTTTCAGGAATTTTCAGCCATGGAGCAGGTCTCTAGACGAAGTTGAAGCAAGAAAGGAGCCACAGAAGATTTAGTGTTTGCTTTCGGCGCGGCCCAAAGAAGCAAGCTTTGCAGACCTTTATGAAGTTCAAGTACCGCACGACCCACACATCAGAGTGGGCCGACGAAGAGTCCCTTCCAGGATTCCGGATGCTGTTGGCGATCTCCCTCGACGCCATTTAGTTCGGTACTAGTACCTCACTTTGAAAAGGAGGGGATGTCACGTGACACATCCCAACCCTATGTGTCCGTGGACAAGCTACACCACAGCAGGGTTCCCGTCAGTCAAGTCAGTTTAGATTAGCAGTGATCTGGCACTTTTGTGAGTCTATTCGTAGACCGTGCATGCCCAGTCACTTAGCATAGATACATATCCTCCGGTTGCACATAGCATGATCATCAGTATTCCCTTCAGGATCCATCAAATTTAGTCAGGGGAATTTTCCAATGCATTTAGCCTATTTTCATATTTTTGGTTATTTTCACTTATTATTTTTAAGTGACTTTCCAACAAAAGTAGGTAGGGCAATTTTGCTAAGTTAATATATAAGCAAACCCAAGTTAGCACTTTCTGGCAGAAGAGGCAGCAGGAGCTTCCCGCTCAATAGGCAACTTCTCAGCAGTACCCCCCCTCATGACCCCCTAGCGCCAACCTTCCCCCATCCCTTGCGTTTGTGCATCTTCACCTTAGCCCCTGGCGTTCTCACTCACAACAGATCCTCGCCATCAAGCACCCTTCCTTAGCGTTTTGCTCACCAAAGATCTTCCCCAAATCAGCGTTTTTACTAACGCTAGGAATTGCAGCAGATCAGCGTTTTTTTGGAGCATATAGCCCAGCGTTTTTGGCAAGGAAAAGACAGCATCAGGGTTTTTGATATGCAGCCCAAACCAGCAGCAGAGACTCGCAGTTTTCAGCCTATTACACCGCAGTAGATCACCCCCAAGTTGGTTGCAGATGTTCCCCCATTTTTAGCCATAAAAACGCAGCCAAAACAGTCATTTTCAGCCACCGTAACAGTCCCGAAAATCAGCAGTCAGAAGACCACAGATTTCAGCCATCAAGTCGTCGTCGTCATCATCGTCGTCGTCATCGGCATAGCCCCATTGCATCAGTCCATTGCATTCGCACTGTACACCTTTGTGCAATCAAAGTAGACCACTCTCGCCGACGAGAGTGGGGCCTTCAGAGGAGGGTTTTACAACCTCTCGGGTGTCGTATCTCTTCTCTCTCCTTCTCTCAGTCTCATTCACTTGCACGCACAATATCCACTCACTTTGTTCGTGATCATAGCACTCTCCATAAGACGGAAAGCTCTCTCTTTCCCTAAGAACTAAAAGGAACCTTGAGAAATAAAGATCACTAATCTTGAGAAAATACAACATTCATTCCGCTGCACCTAACATTGGTATCAGAGCTTTTGAAGTGTTCTGCATTACTCAAGGAAAGAACCACAAGAACCACAAGATTTTTTTTTGCTTGTTGCGATCGCACGAACCCAAGTTTACTTGGGCGTGGCGATTCCTAATCGTGTTTTGTTGAAGAGTGACAGGAATCCCAAGAAAGAAGGGCTTGTCCAGCCTCCCCTTGTGTCTCTTTTCACTCATTGAGAGCGGACCGTGCACTTAGCGGCCGGCCAATCGACGTGAGGTGGGAAAAAGCAACCTTGGTGTGAGCGCAAGGCCGCCAAGGGGTGTGCTCGTAGAAAAGGGTAGAACTCGGGTGAAGAGAAGATCCTTCTCAACGCGATTTGTAAGGGAAAGAAAACCTCAAGAACCTCAAGAACCCTACGAACCCAAGACCCTCAAGACTCAAGAACCTCAAGAACCCAAGATTCTCACGAATCAGGGACCTCAAGAACCTCAAGACCCTCAAGAACCCAAGTTCCTCGCGAGCTTAAGACCCCAAGATCATAGTGCATGGTCGTCACCCGAAGAGGAATGGATACTTGGCATACAGGTGATGAGCATGAGAGAGGCGTCGAAGACTCGTCCCCACCCGGTGATGATTTCTTCAACCCTCCCCCTTCGCAATCTACGCCACCAAGTGCACCAGACCCTATGGAGGCAATGATGAAGCAGATGATGGCCATGATGGATAGACAGGAAGACAAGCACCTTGCTTTAGAACGCGAGCGCGACGCAAGAAAAGAAAGAAAAGAACTAAGGAAGGAGGAAGCGGCAGCAAGAAACGCGGCATTGGAGGCCGATCGTGCCGCTCATAGATTGGCTTTCTCCACACTCATGCCGATTGGTTTTCTGAGGGCCTGCTAGGCGAGCTGCCACCAGCTCGTCTTGAGGATCATACCATTGATCTGATACCTGGAAGCACTCCACTGAACCGGCCACCTTACCGTGTGAGCCAAGCCCCAAATGAAGAGATTATGAACCGAGTGAAAGACCTCTTGGAAAAGGGTCTTATTGTAAGGTGCAACGGAAGTGAATCTTGAACTTTGCTCAAGATGAGTGCTCCGAACTGTGCTCAAGGTTCCTTTTACTTACGGAAGGGAGAGCCTTCCATTCCTTTAGTGAGAGTGCAATGGACACAAACAAAGTGAATGGACACTGTGAATGGAAGTGTATGAGACTGAGAGATAGAGAGGAGAATACGACACCAGAGACGTAAAACCCTCCTCCGAAGTCCCCACTCTCTATGGCGAGAGTGGTCTACTTATGATTGCACAAATCTCTACAATGCTTGGACTTGCCGATGATGTCGACGACGAGACGGGCTGAAATCTGCAAATCTTTATCTGCTTAATTCTGACTTATGTCGCTGACGATGTCGACGACGACGACGCGCTGAAAACGCAGATGTTGCAATCTGCGTTTTCTGGGCTGGAACTGTAAACCTCGCGGAAACTGACCGTGCGGCGAGGAACTGCTGCGGTAAGGTGAGATCTGCGAGGTTCAGGACTTGATCTGCGGTGTCTAAGGGCTGAAAACTGAAAACGCTGATGGGTTTTGAGGTTCCGTCGCGGAGAATCTGCAAAACGTTGGGTATAATGCAGATGCAAAAACGCTAGGGCTGAAAATTTGCTGCTTGCCGGTTGTTCTGCAAATGCAAAACGCTAGGCTGATCTGCTGTGTCTTGACGACGCCGGGGCTGATCTGCTATGCACAAATCGGCAAGGCTGATCTGATGCAAAAACGCTAGGTCTTGTGTCTAGAAAACGCCAGAGTAGTCGCGGAGGTTGGTCTTGCTGAGAAGTTGCCTGATGAGCAAGGTGCTCTTGCTGCCTCTTCTGCCAATTAGTGCTAGCCTAGGTTTGCTTATATACAAACTTACTCAATTTGCCCTACCCACTTTCCAACAAAAGTCACTTAAAAATAATAAGTGAAAAATGTCAAAAATAGGCTAAATGCACTGGAAAAATGCTACTGATGGGATCTAAACCGAATCTGATGGTCATGCTGTGTGCAACCAGAGGATATGCATCTAATCTAAGTGTCTGGACATGCACGGTCTGCGAACACTCACAAAAGTGCTAGATCACTTCCTATTCTAGACTGACTAGACTGAACTGAACCCTGATCATGTTGTAGCTTGTCCACGGACACATAGGGTTGGATGTGTCACGTGACATCCCCTCCTTTTCAAAGTGAGGTACTAGTACCGAACTGTATGGTGTCGAGGGAGATCGCCAGTAGCATCCGGAATCTTGGAAGGGACTCTTCGCCGGCCCACTCTGATGTGTGGGTCGTGCGGTACTTGAACTTCATAAAGGTCTGCAATGCTTGCTTCTTTGGGCCGCGCCGAGAGCGACACAAAGTCTTCTGTGGCTCCTTCGATGCTTCAACTTTGTCTAGAGTCGTGCTTCTTCCTTCTTCAAGAATCTCAATGGCTGAAAATTCTTGAAACCATTTCCAACACAAAACCATGAACATACCTATTCCATGTAAAGTGAGTGAAAAATTTTTTGTCTTCCTAAAAGACTGTCCATGCAATGTAGATGAACCAATAGACGGAGTGCCAAACCGTTCACCACACACACGCAAACAATGAGATCGAATCTTTCTCTTATGATCTAGAGCAATCAACTATGGCAATTCACAACAGAAATGCCCATGCTTGGTGCTCATACTTTCATGTGCTCTTTCTCCAACTGTGTCGTGCCAAGGGAGAGACATGGAATGTGACTTCCTTGAATGCATACTTTTCAGCTTTTCATGAACAATCCGCATACATTCGTGCTCATTCATGAGTGAAACGTGCGCAATGTACAATATGTCATGCCTAGGAAAAGGGATCACATAAAGACGCTGACTAAAATATAGGAAACGACTACCAATGAAACACTCGAACAATGCGTGCGTATGAGTCATGCGAACACATAATACTTCCTGTGAGGGTTCTTTGGACCTAGGCTCGAGAGCCAAGATCGGTTCTTCTTGAAGAGGTTCTTGGGACCTAGGCTCGAGAGCCAAGATCGATCCTTGGTGATTGATTGAATGTGCAACGAGGTTAGCTTCGCTAGAAAAAGCATCCACTAACACATCATCTTTGTGAACAATCATGTCATCTTCATGCAAATCATCATGCTTGTGAGAAATAACATCTTGATCATGCGAATCATCATGCTCGTGAGAAATCACATCTTGATCATGCAAATCATCATTCTTATCATTGTCATCCAAATCATCATGCTTATCATTATCATTCAAATCATCATGCAAATCCTGTGTGTCTTGCTTGGGAGAAGAAGGAAGTGAGAGAGGCTCCTTTTTCTGATTCTGTGTAAAGTACGCCTGCACTTGAGAAAAAAGTTGCCACAACTCTTGCATGTGTCGCGCTTGCTCATGCTCACGCTCTATGGTTGCCTTTCTTTCCGCTTTTCTTTCTGCGTGTCTGCGATCAAATCCTGCCATTCTTTCTACTCTTCTTGCTTCGCGTTCTAACTTCCTGTCCATAAACATCTGCTCCAACTCCTCCATAGGAGTTAGTGCAATCCTTGGCGTAGATGGAGAAGAGGGAGGGTCGGAAAAACCTCCTGGTGGGGAAAATTCTTCTTCACCTCTCATGCTTATCACCTCCAAGCGAAGTATCCATTCCACTTCGAGTGATGACCATCCACTGAAGTCTTGGGTTCCTGTGGGTTCTTAAGTTCTTGAGGGTCTTGAGATTCTTGAGGGTTTTCTTTCGCTTGCAATCTGTGTTTGAGAAGGATCTTCTCTTCACCCGAGTTCTACTCTTTTCTGCGGGCGCACCCCTTGGCGGCCTTGCGCTCAGTTGCTTTTTCCCACCTCACGTCGATTGGCCGGCCGTTAAGTGCACGGTCCGCTCTCAATGAGTGAAGAGAGGCACAAGGGGAGGCTGGACAAGCCCTTCTTTCTTGGGATTCCTGCCACTCTTCCAAAACACGATTAGGAATCGACACGCCCAAGCGAACTTGGGTTCGTGCGACGGCAAAAATTAAAAAAAATTATTGTGATTCTTGTGGTTCTTTCCTTGAGTGATACAGAACACTGCCAAAGCTCTGATACCAATGTAAGGTGTAGCAGAAGTGAATGTTGAACTTTGCTCAAGATGAGTGCTCCGAACTGTGCTCAAGGTTTCTTTTACTTCCGGAAGGGAGAGCCTTCCGTTCCTTTAGTGAGAGAGTGCAATGGACACAAACAAAGTAATGGACACTGTGAATGGAAGTGCATGAGACTGAGAGATAGAGAAGAGAATACGACACCAAAGACGTTGTAAAACCCTCCTCCGAAGGCCCCACTCTCTATGGGGAGAGTGGTCTACTTATGATTGCACAAATCTCTACAATGCTTGGACTTGTCGACGATGTCGACGAGATGAGGACAACGACGAGACGGGTTGAAATCTGAAAACGACAAGGGCTGAAATCTGCAAATCTTTATTTGCTGAATTTTGACTCTATGTCGGTGACGATGTCGACGACGACGGTACGACGACGACGCGCTGAAAACGCAGATGCTGAAATCTGCGTTTTCCGGGCTGAAACTGTAAACCTTGCGGAAACTAACCGTGCGGCGAGGAACTGCTGCGAGAAGGTGAGATCTGCGAGGTTCGGGACTTGATCTGCGGTGTCTAGGTGTCACCAGCGTGTGACTACTATCTATCCTTTTTGTTGATTTCTTTCTTATTATTTATTTACTTTCACTTTTTGGAAACACCCCTCGGGAAATCTAACTGCCCTGCATTGCATAGCTAGTGTGGAACTGTTCAGAGGGAGTCCAGTCCTGAGGGCAAGAGAGCACTAAGGTTGGACAAGGACTATTGTAACAAACTTGGACACTCCAAGTCAAGAATCAACCGCGACAGCACCAAATAACCACTTCAAAACAATTCACAGATCACAATAGATTTGCACTGGCCCGGCGGAGTTCCGTGCCTAGAGATATTGGCCCCAAAGACTGGCGCCCCTTTCGGTATTTCTTTTTGTATTAATCAATCATCAAAGTACAAGAGAGCGGTTAGGGTTTCACTCTCAGACTCTGCGTCCAGATGCTCTGAGAAGTGAGGCCCTCACCACTAATTTAAAGGTTACAAGGGATGCCCAAAAGCAGAGCCCCAAAAGCTTTTAAAATCAAAAGCATCAGTTCTCTCTCTCTCTTAGAGAGTCTTTTCTCTTTTTTTTTTTATAAAAAAAAGCAAAAGCAAAATTCGCGTCGCTCATCATTTTTCAAAAAATAATCCGCCTCCGCGATTTCCGGAATTTAGGGTTTTTGGCAAAAATTAGGGTTTGCAGGAATTTTAGGGTTTCTGCTGTCCGCCACGTCATCACTTTGTGACATACCCCCCTCTTGAAAGCATTGTAATCGACCGCGATTACGCCTGCAAAACCGACAAAAGCCATAAACCGTCTTAGCAGACACTGACTGTTAGTACCTACGTACTAGGAACACACATCTAGCACATGTACAAAATCGACAGTCACATCACACGACATCACAGGACATCACCAGACATCACAGGACATCACATGACATTCAACATTCATTCGGATCTTAGACCATGATTTATCGGCAATGTAGCTAGCAATCACATCTAGGTCCAATCGGGACCTCATCGATGTCCGATTGACTAACCCCTATTGCAACCATGTCTATTCGAGATCAATCAGACCAAAATGCTGCAGTCATTTCGGCTATCAGTTCCTGCACTCACAAGAAGTCAAGAACAAATCAGTATCATAATCAGGAATTCCATTTCATAAAGTCATCCAGTAGAATACTGTCAGCTCTCAGTATCCCTGAAGCTCAAAGAGACATCAGTGACTTTAGTATCAAAATCGAGGCATCTGTTGACAAAGGAGTGGAACGACTCCCCTCTTGTGCATCCCACTGCACCAGATCTTCGGCCAAGCTGAATTCTGGGTTCCATTTGGAGTAGACTATGCTAAACCAAAAGCATCGAGGTAAAGTTTCACAATCTGAGGAGTATCTGCTAGGTCCTCCTCCTCCATCCACTTCGCATCAAGTGCAGGATAATTCTTGAACTTAACCAAGAACCGCCTTCGGACTTTACCCTTATTCTTCGTATCGTTATGTGCCAAAATCTGTTCAGGAACAAGGATCTCCTCGTTTTCTTCCACTTCGGGTTGCTCATCAGGCTCCCCATCATCAGGCACATCACCCTTAACAGGGTTCAAGAGACTCACATGCAATGCATTATGAATCCTCCAAGTATCTGGCAGTTCCAATCGGAAGGAGACATCATTTATCTTGTCAGTAATCTGGAAAGGTCCGTAGTATCACATACTAAGCTTTGGAAAAAGCCTCTCCTTTCCCTTTTTCTTTCTTAGGCGTGCCTTCTCAAAAGTAAGAGCACCCAATCATCCTCCTTCAGTTTCCAGTCGCGACGATGGCGATCCGCTGCCTTTTTCTGTCGTTCTTGAGACTTCTGTAAAGTCTCGCGAACCTGGGCAAAAGCCGTATCCAAATCTCGCGAATATTCATCCGCTTCAAATTTCTAATCTTTCGTGCTCAGGAAGGATGGAACCTTCACAGCAGTTTTAACAATCTCTCATGGCGTCTTCCCCGTCGAAGAGTGTATCGTGTTATTGTAGGCAAATTCCACCAAAGGTAAGTTCTTTTCCCATTGAGTCTTCTGATGCGAGATACAAGACTTCAATAAATCTAAAATCACTGAATTGGCAATCTCAAATTGCCCGTCAGTCTGCAAGTGGAACGATGATGAGAACTGCAACTACGTGCCAATGTTCTCCCAAATTGCCTTCCAAAACCAACTCATAAATCTGGGGTCTATGTCGGAGAGAATCGTCTCAGACGTGCCATGTAATCAGAAAATCATCGTGATCATTCTGTATTCTCGGGAGATAAAAAAAAATGAAATCCATTTCAATATTTTGCCAGGGGCGGGTGGGTATGGGTAAAGGCTGTAACAATCCCTGTGCCTTATGCCTGTCAAACTTGACCTTCTAGCATACCAAGCAACTGCGCACAAACTCTTCCACATCCTTCTTCAGTCTCCGCCAAAAGAAATCTCTCTCTACCCCTTTCATGGTGGTAGCAATGCTGCGGTGACCCGTAAAAGGTGGACAGTGGCAATCAGTCATAACCTTTTCCCTCAACGGCTGTGTAACGCACAACATAGTCTTTTTCATCAAGTAGCCTTCCCGAAGGGAGTATCCAGCTACTGTCTCCCCATCCCGTATCGGTGTGAAAATATCTGCAAAATCTGTATCTGTGGCACACTGATCGACCATATCCTCGAAGCTCCTATGATGTATCGCGGAAATAGCCAGAACCAACGGTTTCCGAGACAAAGCATCTGCCACCACATTCTTCTGACCCTGCACATGGACAATCTGGAAGTGAAACTGTGACAAGATGTTCGCCCACCGCATCTGCTTTTCCGAAAGCTGCTTCTGTGACAAGAAGTAGCGCAAATTCTGATGGTCTGTAAAGACAATGAAATCCGCTCCGAGTAGGTAATGCCGCCACTGAGTAAGAGCGTGGATAACCGCCAAAAGCTCTTTCCCATAGATCTGTGCTCTCATCTCCGGCCTAGAGAACAAACGGCTCTCGTAAGCTATGACATGGCCTTCTTGCATCAAGACCGCACCCAGACTACGACCACAAGCATCACAATATACTTCGAATGACTTCTCTGTGGGTCCCCACGAAAAAGGTACTCCTTTCTGTGTCAAGATATGCAAAGGGGAAGCAACCTCTGCAAACTTTCGTATGAACCGCCTGTAGTATGAACATAGTCCCAAGAAGCTTCTAACTTCATGGACATTCCTCAAATCGGGCCAATCACGGATAGTCTCTATCTTGGCCGGGTCCATTTGCACTCCTGTTGTGTTGCTGACACAATGTGTCCCAAAAAGTGTATCCATGGTAGGAAAAAATTCACTTTTCTTTGCATTAATCACTAGCGTGTGATCTCGTAATGCCTAAAAGACTTGAAGCAGATGATCTCTGTGTTCTGCCTCATTCTTCGAGAAAACAATGATGTCGTCAAAGAAAGTGCCAACAAATAGCCTGTACTCTTGAAAAATCTTGTCCATCATCCGGTTAAATGTCGCAGGAGCATTGGTTAAGCCAAAAGGCATCACCAAAAACTCAAATAACCCAAAAGTCGTCCGAAAAGCTGTCTTGTAGACATCTCCTGGCGCTATCCTGATCTGATGATATCCACTCTTCAAGTCAATCCTGCTAAAGCACGAGGATCCCTGTAACCTGTCGAGTATATCATCGATCCTAGGAATCGGAAATCTGTTCTTGATGGTGATTTCGTTGAGAGTGCTATAATCGATGCACATTCTCCAAGATCTGTCTTTCTTCAAAATCAACAACACTGGAGAGCAATACGGTGAAGTACTAAGCTGGACAAGACCCTTTTCCAAGAGGTCTTTCACTGAGTTCATAATCTTTTCATTCTGTACTCGGCTCACACAATAAGGTGGCCGATTCGGTGGTGTGCTTCCAGATATCAGATCAATGGTATGATCTTCAGGCCCTCTCAAAAGCAATCGGCATGAGCGTGGAGAAAAAAATCTTGGCGTTCTTTTCTTCAGGTCAAAACATATTCAACTTTTATCCATGGTTCAGTTCTCCCAAAAGAATGAGTAAGAAAACTGAAGTTCATCAAGTACAATCTCTAAGCCCTTCATTTATCAAAGTCGCTTTCTCGGCCCGGTAGTCAACCACGGCGTAGTTCTTGTGGTACCAAGGGATCCCGAGTAGAACGTCACTCACGTGCCCTGAACACCCCTGTCATTGCAAACGAAGTTTGCCAATGCTCGGTGTAATGGCAACATCCCATCCGGGTGCCAGTCGAACTACCTCCGCCAGTGGCGTCAGTCTGTTGGGCGCAGTTCCAAATCGAGCCGCCAATTCCAAGTGAAAAGAAGTTGGCCTTGGCTCCTTCAAAAGAGCTTCTTGATCCTTCACTTTGCCCCAAAAAGAAACGGCAAAGTTTGTACTTTCATTCATTTGATTCGGTGCAAGTCCCACGCCATGTGGTACCAGTTCTGCTTTTCTATCTGCCTTTTCTGCCACATTCCTCAGCTGCTCTCGAACTCTCAGACCTGTCGTCGTCTTTATCATTCTGTTCTTTCTATGCTCGTTGTGTCATGGCCTCATCTGTGGGGTAGGTCAGACTGCCAGAGTGAATGGCAAAGCCCCGCTTCGCATGACTCATCAACTCCTGAATAGAAGCTGACTTCTGTTCCAAGCAGTGATCTCGGATCTCTGTAGGTAGACCTAAGGTAAACCGCTCAATCTGTTCTCTGAACGAGATCTTCTTGAATGAAGAGGCGGGTAGAAAAGAGCTCCAGAATCTTTCACAATAAGAATTCACTATATCGCTCTTGGTCATCCGGAGATGGTTCCAAGCAGCTCGTATATCTCGCTCAAACTCTTGAGTCAACCAAGAAGAAATAAAAAGCCTCTTGAATTTCAGCCATGTAACTGGCACAGTCTTGCTTAATAGAAGCGTGGACCACCAAGTACGAGCATTCCCCTTAAAGTAAGAGGCAGCTCTCCGAATCTTGGAGTGCTCTGAATAGCGTCCTCCCGCGAAAGCGATGTCAAACTGCTGTATAAGAGACAAAGCCTTCGAAGCATCTGAGTATCTTGAAAAGTATCAAACTTGATCGAGTGGCCACCTTCCTTAAACTCTCGGACTTTCTTGCTGTTATCTTCGAGAAAGTCATACTGGTTGGCTTTGTAAAAATTCTTCTTGTTCGCATAAAACTTTCCGTCATCGGAATCTGAGCTGTCTGTAGACGACTCCTCAGTAGAACTGTCAGTCTCTGGGCGAGATGTAGCCTTCTTTGCCTTTTTCTTGCCCGTTCCGAAGCTTTGTGTCTTGCTTCGCTTTTTGCTTTTTTTCTGTCTTCTTCGCTCTAATCCGAGGAGCTAGAAGAACTGTCAGAAGAAGAAGAAGAAGAACTGGGTACTCCTTCAAATCGAACACGCTTCTTCCGTTTCTTTGCTTTGTTGAATGTCGACTGACGACCCAAATATCCCGGGAAGTCAGTACCTTTGTTCTGCTTTTTGCCGTGCTTTTTGCCGTGCTTTTTGCCTTTCTTTTGCACGTCGAAAAGCTGAGCAATCCGTGCATCAACCACGTTCTCCAATTCCTTCTCCGTATATTTCTTGGAGGTAGAAGGTTTCTTGAGAGCGGGTTTCGGGAGTGGTGTTGTGGTTCTCTGCCACTCCATCTGTACCTCTTTCAAAGAGGTCTCGTTCATATATTTTACCATCTTCGGGTCCTTGGCAAAATTGAGCATCATCTTTGTTGCATCGCCAATCAATTGACGACGCTCCATCTCTGTTTGCTCCGCCTGAGTAGGCCGAGGCGGGCCATACTCTCTGTCTGAATCTTCGTTGTGATCCCAGCCCGCATCTCCAGATGCAGAGGGAGTCGATTGATCATTGCCTGAAGCCATAGGTGTCGCGGGAAAAAAAATTCGGGGATCGGATTTCCCGTAGAAGAGAAATCGGCCGTGCTCTGATACCACTGTAACAAACTTGGACACTCCAAGTCAAGAATCAACCGCGACAGCACCAAATAACCACTTCAAAACAATTCACAGATCACAATAGATTTGCACTGGCCCGGCGGAGTTCCGTGCCTAGAGATATTGGCCCCAAAGACTGGCGCCCCTTTCGGTATTTCTTTTTGTATTAATCAATCATCAAAGTACAAGAGAGCGGTTAGGGTTTCACTCTCAGACTTTGCGTCCAGATGCTCTGAGAAGTGAGGCCCTCACCACTAATTTAAAGGTTACAAGGGATGCCCAAAAGCAGAGCTCCAAAAGCTTTTAAAATCAAAAGCATCAGTTCTCTCTCTCTCTTAGAGAGTCTTTTCTCTTTTTTTTTAAATAAAAAAAAGCAAAAGCAAAATTCGCGTCGCTCATCATTTTCCAAAAAAAATAAAAAAAAATATATATTTTTTAATAATAATCCGCCTCCGCGATTTCCGGAATTTAGGGTTTTTGGCAAAAATTAGGGTTTGCAGGAATTTTAGGGTTTCTGGCAGAAATTAGGGTTTCTGCTGTCCGCCACGTCATCACTTTGTGACAACTATGGTTAGCCAAGTGGGGTCATTGACTAGCCAAACTGGAATCCTTTGTTACAGAGGCTACATTTCAGTTCTGGGTGCGGCTGCAGTGTACAAAGAGGGTCGGATGACCTAGAAAGATACAATGGCAGCATCTCCTAAAATTTAGGGAATTGCTATTTTGGGACCTGAAAATGTCTTTGCGTCATTACCTCCGGAATGACAAGGGGAACATTTTCTTACTCTGCCGTGAAGTCAACTGGGCAACCGGTTGGGAGATTTTTAGGCGGCAACCCTGAAACGGGAAAATGCTTATAAATGTGCCAAGTGGCACCTTCTGGTGCACTTTCCTCATGCAAGAGAAGGGGGCGCTGGTTTTAGAGAGGAGAAGGGCTCATTTTCAGTCTGTCAACAGTTTAAGAGCTATGGAGTGCTTGCTTTCCCTCCTATGTACAGTGCGGTGCCAGGAGTGATGCCCTGCACGCTACGCACTGCCCTCTCTCTCCCCTATGGCAGTATGTTATGCCCCACTAGTGGGCTTTTCATTTGACCAATGTACAGTTGTGTGGGTTCATGCGCGATTGCCGAGGCAAGAGCCTCTTGCACAGGTACTGGATTAGCTAGCGGCTAATCCCCCGCAGGTACAGGTGAATTCGGAGAGGTTTCACGCCACAAATCTCATCCGATTCAAAGGGCAAGTAGCCCTACAGGTGCGGGAGCTCGAGGACTTGCTACGGATGCGACCGGCACGCGAAACGGAGCCCGAAACAGTAAATTACAGCCTGCTGTGTATTTTTGCAGGTTTAGGGTTTTGGCCCTAAACGGTCCCTAATACCTCAAGGAGGTTCGGGGACGCGAGGGGACCGCTGTACAGGTGATCTGGCGCATTTTCGGGGCTGAAAACAGAGAATTCAGCGTGCTGCAGATTCTCGCCAGGTTTCGCAAAGTGCCCGTATGCGTCGGGAAGGTCATTCAATGCGTGGGAATATTGACTGTGAAGGGTCCTAGTACAACTATGTTGCCGAAATCGGGCCGGAACAGTTGAAATTCAGCCAAGTTTGTGCGGGGCAGCTTGTAGGGAACCACAACGTTTATTCCCTCTTTTAAACAAATAAAGAAATACCGAAAGGGGCGCCTAAGTTAGGGGCCAATCTGGTGTCGGTCTTCTCATACACGTGCAATCTAGCAGCTTGTATCCCTTTCCCCTTTGTTGTGTCTTGTAAGTACAGGTAGAATAGACGACTAATAATGGGTGAAAGCTAAATCAAGGTTTGAAGTAAAGTCTACCGCCCTTTTTGGATTAAACAGGCCGGTTTCATGGTTCCATCGACAGGATTAAATCACTTTTTCCCATAGAAGTGAGCCTTGGTCAGTTTGGGCTTGAAGACACAGGGGATCATAGCCCAAACACAGGGAATTGCAATTATGGCTGACAGACCATATGATTTGACTGAAGAGCTTTCCTCTTCGCAGGGTCAACAGACACATGAAGTGGGTGAGTCTTCAAGACCACCACAGACGGATAATGATATATTCAGGACCAAGTTGGCTACTGCTGTGGCTATGTTCACACAACTAATGCAGAATCCGAGGTTTTTAGCCTTTCTGCAACCTCCTGTTCCGTCTCAGCAAGTTGGGTCACTAGATCATATTCAAAAGCCTGTTAAGGCTCGAGCACAGGTGATTCATACCGCACAGTCAATGGAAACACCTGTACACTTGACGGAGAACATGCAGTCTCCACAACTTATGCCTAAGGTGCAAGAACAGGTGGCTGAGATGCCAGTCTTTCAAGCTGTACCAGTTTAGCCCGCCACCTTTCAGCAGCCTATAGCTGGTTCTAATGGGCAGGGAAGCAACTTACAGGCTATGCAACAGGTCTTCCCACCACCTTCAGTACACCCTGGCTATTTTGGAGGTGGATCGGTATTCCAGAGCATGGCTGGTCATGCACCTGGAAATCAGTTTTACACGCCAGGAACAGTGTTTGGGGGTGCTCAAACGATGATGCCTAACCCCATGTACAGTGTCATGGGTATGCAACCAGGGTTTCAGAGCACTCAGGGCCAATTTGGGATGCCACAGGCAAATTTTGGTATGGCTGGAATTACAAATCAGCAGCCAAATATGGCATTTCCAGGTCAAGTTAATAGCGGCCAAGGAACACAGATGAACCCTAATAGTGTTCCCATGTTTCAGTCACTTCCATATGACAATTTCACGCCGCTGGAGAGGCCAACTCCGTACAAAGAAGGTGGCAAAGGTGTGTCATTGACGACCTTTATAGGGTTTGATGACAAGAAGAAGGCTCTCTCATTCCTCCAGCAGTTTGACAAGGCCTATGTAGGGGGAAACTTTACAGAGGCTTCAAAGGTCCGCAAGGCAGCCACTTTCTTGACAGGGAATGCGGGACAATGGTGGACAACTTTATTGCTTCAAGGGCAAGCTCCGTCCACATGGATTTACTTTAAGCAGATTTTTGCAGCAGCATGGTTATCTGATGATTTCGAAGCAGATGTCATGACAGAATGGCACCAGCTAAATGCTGCCACTTGCAGAAATCTGGATGATTACAATCGAAAGTTTTGGAAAGCTCTACTTCCAGTAACTTCCTATAGGTTTGTGCCATTGACAGAACAGATTGAAAAATACTGTTGTGGCCTACCCAAAGGATTGAGAAAGTACTGCACGAAGACAAAAGTCACTACTTTGACGCAGCTCATCGAGGTAGCAAACACTGGCAATGGTTTGCTCAAGGGAGAAGATTGTGAATTTAATACTGTCGTCAAGGCAGGATCGGGCAAGAAAAATTCAGCCAAGAAGCACGTTCCCAATGAGGCTCCTAAAGGGACTCAGGAGTCAGCCAACGCAGGGAAAGATAAAACTACGGCTGAATCAGAAAAAGGACCAGCAAAGAAATGGAAAAGACGTTTTCCTCGCAAGTCGGAAGAGCAAAAGAAGGTCCTGAGGACAGAGAACAAATGCTTTATCTGTGAGGAGCCTGGCCACATTGCTTACAACTGTCCTACAAAGAAAAGGCCAGCTGATTCTGAAGACAAGGAGGACAGGAAAGGAAAGAAGCCCATGGCTGGTCTGCTGCCAAATATGGTGGGCGATAAGCCAAATTCAGATGCAAGTGAGCTTTGCAGAGCATGGGGAAAGGTCAGGGATCAAACAGTGCTTATCTTCTTTGATCCAGGTGCCAAACCCAACTTCATTTCCCCAGAATTGGCTTCAAAGTTGGGAATCAGACCTGAAGAGATGGGGTATACAGCAGAGGCAGGTTTGGCATGTCCTGGCCATACAGAGGCTGTGACACCCATCATTGGAAAGTTGCGTCTACATATCCAGTCCTATGTAGATGCTGAAGAATTTTACATCATGCCACTGGACGGATGGGATGTGTTGTTAGGTATTCCTTGGTTGTTTTGTGTACACGGAATCATGGATGCCTACAACAAAAAGATCACTGTACAGAGCAGGGGAAAGACTCACATTCTGGATGTAAAGCTTAAAGGGGAGTCTATTCCCATTGTATCAACATCTGCTATTACTTATGTAATGAAAAAGCATCTTTCTGCGTACTTGGTTTTTGCACGTGAAGTGTCAGATGTGATGAATCAAATTTATCTGTGCTAGATAAAGAAAGGTCAATGTTTTTACAACAGTATAGTGATTGTTTTTCCGTTTCATTGCCGTCTCAATTACCGCCAGAGAGACCCGAAGACCATGCGATAGATTTGGTGCCAGGCAATAGCCCACCAAATAAGCCTCTGTACAGGGTTAGTGCGGCTCAGCAAAAAGAGATAATGGGCCAAGTACAGGAGCTGTTGGAAAAGGGGTTGATTCAGCCCAGTTCATCTCCATTCTGTTCTCCAGTGTTGTTGGTGCAGAAAAAGGATGGCTCATGGCGTATGTGCATAGACTACCGTGCACTGAACAAGAATACCATCAAGAATAGGTTCCCTATACCTAGAATTGATGATATTATGGACAAATTAGAAGGAGCAGCTATGTTTAGCAGGATAGATCTAAAGAGTGGGTACCATCAGATCCGCATTAGGTTAGAGGATGTGCACAAGTCTGCTTTTAGAACAACGTTTGGCGTTTACGAATTTTTAGTGATGCCCTTTGGTCTCACAACTGCTCCTCCTACGTTCAATAGGATGATGGACAGAAGTCGTCGAGCTCTCGCACCTGTAGGGCTACTTGCCCTTTGAATCGGACGAGAATTCTGGCGTGAAACCTCTCCGAATTCACCTGTAGCTGCGGGGGGATTAGCCGCTAGCTAATCGAGTACCTGTGCAAGAGGCTCTTGCCTCGGCAATCGCGCATGAACCCACACAACTGTACATTGGTCAAATGAAGAGCCCACTAGAGGGGCATAACATACTGCCAAAGGGGAGAGAGAGGGCAGTGCGTAGCGTGCAGGGCATGACTCCTGGCACCGCACTATGCATAAGAGGGAAAGCAAGCACTCCATAGCTCTTAACCTGTGACAAAAGCTGCAAATGAGGCTCTCCCAGCTTAAAATTCAGCGCCACTTCTTGTTGCATGAGGCAAGTGCACCAGAAGGTGCCACTTGGCACATTTACAAGCATTTTCCCGTTTCGGGGTTGCCGCCTAAAAATCTCCCAACCGGCTGCCCAGTTGACTTCACGGCAGAGTAAGAAAATGTTCCCCTTGTCATTCCGGAGGTAATGACGCAAACACATTTTCAGGTCTCAAAATAGCAGTTCCCTAAATTTTAGGAGATGCTGCCATTGTATCTTTCTAGGTCATCCGACCCTCTTTGTACACTGCGGCCACATCCAGAACTGAAATGTAGCCTCTGTAGCAAAGGATTCCACTTTGGCTAGTCAATGACCCCACTTGGCTAACCATAGTCCTTGTCCAACCTTAGTGCTCTCTTGCCCTCGGGCCTGGACTCCCTCTGGACAGTTCCACACTAGCTATGCAATGCAGGGCAGTTAGATTTCTCGAGGGGTGTTTCCAAAAAGTGAAAGTAAATAGATAATAAGAAAGAAATCAACAAAAAGGATAAATAGTAGTCACACGCTGGTGACATACCCCCCCTCTTGAAATCTCAAACGTCCTCGTTTGCATCTATGTCGTACATGCTTACTGTCAACACTGATGTATTCAACACCTGTCGACACATATACGACACATACATGCTCATTGTCAACCCTGGTGTATTCAACACCTTGTTGACTCATGTATTGCCTGCGTGTGAACCCTGTCCCAATGACATAGTGGTAGCTGCGCACTGTGCCATTGCTTTGAGTCACTAACTTTCCAATGACAAAATGGTAGCTGCACATTTTGCCACTGTCTTATAGTACACGTTGGATCTCGTAACACTTTCGAGCATACCCAAACCGACAGTTTAAGAATACAGTTACACATGTACTCTTCAATAGAAGCAATCACTGTATCCTTGACAAATTGACAAGAAATACTCACTTCTATAGCACTAACCAAACTTTTGGACATTCCATAAGAGCAATTGCCAAACTGACAATCTGTACAGCTCTAACATTCATGTAACAGGTATTTCATTTGAGCTCACTTTAAATACCATGTACATCATTTGTTTCAGAAGCCATTGTCACACTGACAATCCATTTATCTTTGAAACTCAAGGGGTCAAGGTAGGTTGCAAATCGAAGGCTTCAAGGTAAAGTGATAACACAGTTGGTGACTTTGCAAGTTCACTTTCTTCCATCCACTTAGCATCCATTGGTGGATAGTTTCTGAACTTTACCAAGTAACGCCTAGCAACCTTGCCTTTCACTTTCCTTTCTTTGTGTGCCAAAATCTGTTCAGGGACCAAGATCTCGTCAAGTTCCTCGACTTCCGGCTGATCTTCAGCTGGCATATCTTCTGGCACATCACCCACATAGGGTCTGAGAAGACTCACATGAAAGGCATTGTGAATCTTCCAACTGTCAGGCAATTTCAGCCTATATGCAACATCACTGATTATGTCGCACACTTGAAAAGGCCCATAGTAACGCATGCTGAGCTTTGGAAACAGTCTTTCCTTGCCCTTCATCTTCTTTAACCTTGCCTTTTCAAAGCGTAAAAGCACCCAATCACCAAGTGAATATACCACTGCACGACGGTGACGATCAGCTGCTTTCTTTTGCTTTGCCTGAGTCCTTTCTAAGGCCACTTTGACCTTCTTGTACATTTCATCCATGTCCTGAACATACTTATCTGCTTCAAATATCTTGTGCTTTGTATGCAGTATGGGAGGAACTTTCTTGCCACCTTCAACTATCGCAAAGGGTGCCTTGCCAGTTGATGAATGCACTGTATTATTGTATGCATACTCCACCAATGGCAAATACTACTCCCACTTTCCTTTATGCTCTGACACATAGCATTTCAGCAGATCTAGGACAATAGAATTTGCCTCTTCTGACTGCCCATCTGTTTGAGGATGAAATGACGAAGAGAATTTGAGCGTGGTGCCCATATTCTCAAACAAGCCTCTCCAGAACAAACTTGTCATGCGTGGATCACGGCCGCTAACAATCGACTGTGGCATTCCATGATACTTGAAAATATTGCTCATAAATAAGCGTGCCATCTGATCTGGCTTTATCTTCTTCCTGACAGGAATGAAATGAGCCTGTTTGCTGAATCTGCAAATAATGGTCCAAATACCATCGTTTCCTGTCTGCGTTCTCGGAAGATCAAAGATAAAATCCATAGCAATACTTTCCCATGGTTTATCTGGAATAGGTAGTGGTTGCAATAACCCTGGTGCCTTTTGCCTGTCAAACTTGACCTTTTGGCATATTAGGCATTCTCGCACAAAGGCATCCACATCTCTTCTCAATGTAGGCCAATAGAAGAATGTCTCAACCGCTTTAACTGTAGCATCGATACCACGATGCCCTGCATACGGTGGGACATGACTCTCTTCCATAACTTTGCGTCGCAATGGCTTTGTGACACACAATCTGCCATGCATCATCATGAACCCGTCTTTAAGAAGATAGTGTTCATGACGTTGTCCATCCATTAGTTGCTCGAAGACCCTTGCAAAATCTTCATCATTTGCATACTGTTCTCTCATATCATCAAGTTCATGATGATAAGGAATTGACACAGCTGAAATTTGTGGCTTCCTTGACAAGGCATCAGCCACAACATTCTTCTTGCCTTCCACATGCACAATCTGAAAATGGAACATGGACAAGATATTTGCCCATCGCATATGCTTTTCAGATAACTTTGTTTGTGTCAAGAAGTATCGCAAGGTCTGATGGTCCGTTTGGACAACAAAGTCTGCACCTAGCAGGTAGTGTTTCCAACTTAAGAGCGCATGAATCACAGCCAGTAACTCTTTCTCATAGACCTGCATGGTCATCTCTGGCCCTTGCAAAATTCTGCTCTCATAGGCTACTACCCTGCCATCTTGCATTAGCACTGCACCAATGCTACTACCGCAGGCATCACACTGGACAACAAATGACTTCCTAAGATCTGGCAACACAATGACTGGATCTGAAGTCATCTTTTCCTTTAAGAGATTAAAAGCTGAAATCTCTTTCTGTGTCCATCTAAAGGTGACTGTCTTCTTTTGAAGAGCATGTAAAGGTGAAGCAATCTCAGCGAAATTTCGGATAAACCTTCTGTAATAGGAGCATAGTCCCAAAAAAGCTTCGGACATCATGCACCGTCTTCAAATTTGGCCATGACTAGATCGCTTCAACTTTTGCAGGATCCATTCTGACACCATCCTTTGAGACAATGTGTCCCAGAAAGTGAATCTCTTCCAGAAAAAACTCACTTTTCTTTGCATTGATGAACAACCTATGACTGCATAGCTCTTTGAACACAATGGCCAAGTGATGCCTATGCTCCTCTTCATTCTTTGAGTAGACTATCATGTCATCAAAGAATGTACCAACAAACTGCTGGTGTGGACGGAAAATTCTGTCCATCATCCTATTGAACGTAGCAGGAGCATTTGTGAGACCAAAGGGCATCACTAAATATTCGTAAAGACCAAACGTCGTTCTAAAAGCAGTCTTGTGCACATCCTCTTATCTAATGCGGATCTGATGGTACCCACTCTTTAGATCTATCCTGCTAAACATAGCTGCTCCTTCTAATTTGTCCATAATATCATCAATTCTAGGTATAGGGAACCTATTCTTGATGGTATTCTTGTTCAGTGCACGGTAGTCTATGCACATACGCCATGAGGCATCCTTTTTCTGGACCAACAACACTGGAGAACAGAATGGAGATGAACTGGGCTGAATCAGCCCCTTTTCTAACAACTCCTGTACTTGGCTCATTATCTCTTTCTGCTGAGCCGCACTAACCCTGTACGGAGGCTTATTTGGTGGGCTACTGCCTGGCACCAAATCTATCGCATGGTCCTCGGGTCTCTCTGGCGGTAATTGAGACGGTAATGAATCGGAAAAGCAGTCACTATACTGTTGTAAAAACATTGACCTTTCTTTATCTAGCACAGATAAATTTGATTCATCACATCTGACACTTCACGTGCAAAAACCAAGTACGCAGAAAGATGCTTTTTCATTACATAAGTAATAGCAGATGTTGATACAATGGGAATAGACTCCCCTTTAAGCTTTACATCCAGAATGTGAGTCTTTCCCCTGCTCTGTACAGTGATCTTTTTGTTGTAGGCATCCATGATTCCGTGTACACAAAACAACCAAGGAATACCTAACAACACATCACATCCGTCCAGTGGCATGATGTAAAATTCTTCAGCATCTACATAGGACTGGATATGTAGACGCAACTTTCCAATGATGGGTGTCACAGCCTCTGTATGGCCAGGACATGCCAAACCTGCCTCTGCTGTATACCCCATCTCTTCAGGTTTAATTCCCAACTTTGAAGCCAATTCTGGGGAAATGAAGTTGGCTTTGGCACCTGGATCAAAGAAGATAAGCACTGTTTGATCCCTGACCTTTCCCCATGCTCTGCAAAGCTCACTTGTATCTGAATTTGGCTTATCGCCCACCATATGTGGCACCAGACCAGCCATGGGCTTCTTTCCTTTCCTGTCTTCCTTGTCATCAGAATCAGCTGGCCTTTTCTTTGTAGGACAATTGTAAGCAATGTGGCCAGGCTGCTCACATATAAAGCATTTGTTCTCTGTCCTCGGGACCTTTTGCTCTTCCGACTTGCGAGGAAAACGTCTTTTCCATTTCTTTGCTGGTCCTTTTTCTGATTCAGCCATAGCTTTATCTTTCCCTGCGTTGGTTGACTCCTGAGTCCCTTTAGGAGCCTCATTGGGAACGTGCTTCTTGGCTGAATTTTTCTTGTCCGATCCTGCCTTGACGCCAGTATTAAATTCACAATCTTCTCCCTTGAGCAAACCATTGCCAGTGTTTGCTACCTCGATGAGCTGCGTCAAAGTAGTGACTTTTGTCTTCGTGCAGTACTTTCTCAATCCTTTGGGTAGGCCACAACAGTATTTTTCAATCTGTTCTGTCAATGGCACAAACCTATAGGAAGTTACTGGAAGTAGAGCTTTCCAAAACTTCCGATTGTAATCATCCAGATTTCTGCAAGTGGCAGCATTTAGCTGGTGCCATTCTGTCATGACATCTGCTTCGAAATCATCAGATAACCATGCTGCTGCAAAAATCTGCTTAAAGTAAATCCATGTGGACGGAGCTTGCCCTTGAAGCAATAAAGTTGTCCACCATTGTCCCGCATTCCCTGTCAAGAAAGTGGCTGCCTTGCGGACCTTTGAAGCCTTTGTAAAGTTTCCCCCTGCATAGGCCTTGTCAAACTGCTGGAGGAATGAGAGAGCCTTCTTCTTGTCATCAAACCCTGTAAAGGTCGTCAATGACACACCTTTGCCACCTTCTTTGTACGGAGTTGGCCTCTCCAGCGGCGTGAAATTGTCATATGGAAGTGACTGAAACATGGGAACACTATTACGGTTCATCTGTGTTCCTTGGCCGTTATTAACTTGACCTGGAAATGCCATATTTGGCTGCTGATTTGTAATTCCAGCCATACCAAAATTTGCCTGTGGCATCCCAAATTGGCCCTGAGTGCTCTGAAACCCTGGTTGCATACCCATGACACTGTACATGGGGTTAGGCATCATCGTTTGAGCACCCCCAAACACTGTTCCTGGCGTGTAAAACTGATTTCCAGGTGCATGACCAGCCATGCTCTGGAATACCGATCCACCTCCAAAATAGCCAGGGTGTACTGAAGGTGGTGGGAAGACCTGTTGCATAGCCTGTAAGTTGCTTCCCTGCCCATTAGAACCAGCTATAGGCTGCTGAAAGGTGGCGGGCTGAACTGGTACAGCTTGAAAGACTGGCATCTCAGCCACCTGTTCTTGCACCTTAGGCATAGGTTGTGGAGACTGCATGTTCTCCGTCAAGTGTACAGGTGTTTCCATTGACTGTGCGGTATGAATCACCTGTGCTCGAGCCTTAACAGGCTTTTGAATATGATCCAGTGACCCAACTTGCTGAGACGGAACAGGAGGTTGCAGAAAGGCTAAAAACCTCGGATTCTGCATTACTTGTGTGAACATAGCCACAGTAGTAGCCAATTGGGTCCTGAATATATCGTCATCTGTTTGTGGTGGTCTTGAGGACTCACCCACTTCATGTGTCTGTTGACCCTGTGAAGAGGAAACCTCTTCAGTCACATCATCTGGTCTGTCAGCCATAATTGCAAGTCCCTGTGTCTGGTCTATGATCCCCTGTGTCTTCAAGCCCAAAACTGACCAAGGCTCACTTCTATGGGAAAAAGTGATTTAATCCCGTCGATGGAACCATGAAACCGGCCTGTTTAATCCAAAAAGGGCGGTAGACTTTACTTCAAACCTTGATTTAGCTTTCACCCATTATTAGTCGTCTATTTTACCTGCACTATAGTGACACAAGAGAGGGGAATGGGATACGGATGCTAGAATGCACCTGTATGAGAAGACCGACACCAGATTGGGCCCTAACTTAGGCGCCCCTTTCGGTATTTCTTTATTCTTTAAAAGAGGGAATAAATGCTGTGGATCCCTACAAGCTGCCCCGCACAAACTTGGCTGAATTTCAACTGTTCCGGCCTGATTTCGGCAGCATAACTCCACTAGGACCCTTCACAGTCAATATTCCCACGCATTGACTGACTTTCCCGACGCATACGGGCACTTTGCAAAACCTGGCGAGAATCTGCAGCACGCTGAATTCTCTGTTTTCAGCCCTGAAAATGTGCCAGATCGCCTGTACAGTGGTCCCCTTGCGTCCCCAAACCTCCTAGGGGGTATTAGGGTCCGTTTAGGGCCAAAACCCTAAACCTGCAAAAATACACAGCAGGCTGTAATTTACTGTTTCGGGCTCCGTTTCGCGTGCCGGTCGCATCCGTAGCAAGTCCTCGAGCTCCCGCACCTGTAGGGCTACTTGCCCTTTGAATTGGACGAGATTTGTGGCGTGAAACCTCTCCGAATTCACCTGTACCTGCGGGGGGACTAGCCGCTAGCTAATCCAGTACCTGTGCAAGAGGCTCTTGCCTCGGCAATCGCGCATGAACCCACACAACTGTACATTGGTCAAATGAAGAGCCCACTAGAGGGGCATAACATACTGCCAAAGGGGAGAGAGAGGGCAGTGCGTAGCGTGCAGGGCATGACTCCTGGCACCGCACTGTGCATAAGAGGGAAAGCAAGCACTCCATAGCTCTTAACCTGTGACAAAAGCTGCAAATGAGGCTCTCCCAGCTTAAAATTCAGCGCCACTTCTTGTTGCATGAGGCAAGTGCACCAGAAGGTGCCACTTGGCACATTTACAAGCATTTTCCCGTTTCGGGGTTGCCGCCTAAAAATCTCCCAACCGGCTGCCCAGTTGACTTCACGGCAGAGTAAGAAAATGTTCCCCTTGTCATTCCGGAGGTAATGACGCGAACACATTTTCAGGTCTCAAAATAGCAGTTCCCTAAATTTTAGGAGATGCTGCCATTGTATCTTTCTAGGTCATCCGACCCTCTTTGTACACTGCGGCCACATCCAGAACTGAAATGTAGCCTCTGTAGCAAAGGATTCCACTTTGGCTAGTCAATGACCCCACTTGGCTAACCATAGTCCTTGTCCAACCTTAGTGCTCTCTTGCCCTCAGGCCTGGACTCCCTCTGGACAGTTCCACACTAGCTATGCAATGCAGGGCAGTTAGATTTCCCGAGGGGTGTTTCCAAATGTGAAAGTAAATAGATAATAAGAAAGAAATCAACAAAAAGGATAAATAGTAGTCACACGCTGGTGACAGATCCTCTTGTTTCCATAGGATCGATTTGAAGAGCGGATATATCATATCCGAATCGCGCCGAGAGATGTCTACAAGACAGCTTTTCGGACGATCTTCAATTCATTTTGAATTTTTGGCGATGCCTTTTGGCCTTACCAATGCTCCAGCGACCTTTAACCGAATGATGGACAAGATTTTCAGAGAGTACAGATTTTTTGATTTTTTGTTGGCACTTTCTTCGATGACATTATTGTCTTCTCCAAGGATGAGGCAGAACATAGAGAACATCTGCTACAGGTCTTTCAGGCATTGCGAGATCACAAGTTGGTGATTAATGTAGAGAAGAGTGAATTTTTCCTACTAGAGGTACACTTTTTGGGACATATCGTCTCAACAGTAGGAGCGCAAATGGACCCGGCCAAGATTGAGAGTATACGTGATTGGCCCGATTTGAAGAATGTCCATGAAGTTAGAAGCTTCTTGGGCTTATGTTCTTACTACCGGCGGTTCATTAGAAAGTTTGCAGAGGTTGCTTTCCCTTTGCATATGTTGACATAGAAAGGAGTCCCTTTCTGGTGGGGACCCACAGAGGTGACTGCCTTTAAGACTTTGAAAGAGAAGTTGACGATAAGACCAGTTTTGACGTCATTCGTAGTTGTGATGCTTGCGGTCGTAGTCTATGTGTTCTTAATGCAAGATGGCCATGTCATTGCCTATGAGAGCCGATTGTTTTCAAGGCTGGAATTGACAACACAGATATATGAGAAAGAGCTTTTGGCGGTTATCGATGCTCTTACTCAGTGGCGACATTACCTACTCGGAGTCGAATTTACGGTCTTTACAGATCACCAGAGTTTACGCTACTTCTCGTCACAGAAGCAGCTATTGGAAAAGCAGATGCGGTGGGCGAATATCTTGTCACAGTTTCACTTCCAGATTGTCCATGTGCAGGGATAGAAGAACTTGGTGGTAGATGCTTTGTCCCGGAAGCCATTGGTCTTGGCTATTTCCGCAATACATCATAGAAGCTTCGAGGATATGGTCGATCAGTACGCCATAGATCTAGATTTTGCAGATGTATTCGGTCGAATACAGAATGGGATATTCCATTCGGGATGGCTACTTGATGAACTGTAACAAACTGTTGACGTGTCAAAGCCCTGAAGAATGGAGCCAACTTACAGATGCCGGCCGAGGGGCCTAACCCCTAAGAAGAACAAGTAACAAAAGAAGAAGTTCTACCAACTTATGGGGACCCCCTCCGATGGGGCCCCAAGTGACATAAAGGGATTAAAATAAAGCAAGACTCACACACTGAAAATTGCGTAGCAGTTGATGACGTGGCAGCTGTACGGAAATTCCGGAAATTACGCCGACATGATGACGTGGCAGGTTGTACGGATTTTCGCGTTTTGCGTTGACTGTTGTACGGAATTCCGTGATTTACGTTGGCAGCTTTTTGACATTGCTTTTGGACCAGAAGCTTTTGAGTTTGAAGGCTTTTCATGTAAAACTGCTTTTGGGGCCTAGGGCCTTTAAATATGAGGCTAGGGCTCATTCTCTGGCATGCTTCGTGGAGAAGGTGCAGAGTTTGGAGTACCGGCTTGTACTGTGTTGATGCAATATCAAGAAATACTGAAAGGGGCGCCAAGGTTTGGAGCCAATACTCTCTGGGGTGGAATTCCGCCACTCCGTGTCGCGTGTCGTCTCTCTCTTTGAGTTCAATTGTTATTGAAGTGTTAAAAGGTCTGTTCAGTCTGTTGTTTTCTATTGGCACGTGGTGCCCGTCTTGTGACAGTGATATCAGAGTATCAGGCGTGTGCTTTTTTGAAAGCATATGGGTCCTACAAAAGAGCAGACAGAGCTATTGGAATTTTATTTGAGGGATCTTGGCCCTCCAACCCGAACCTATTAGCCACTCCCGCCCTTACTTCATCGCGCATCGGGCGCGCTCCCGTCTTCATCGCTGTGCCTTACAGGGCATAAGTCATAAAGAACCCAAGACTTGGAATTCATGGATTCAACAGAATATTTGCAGTTTCTGCTCAACGAGCTTCACGACATTCTTTTGCGGCATCCTCAGCAGAATCTTCTGATCCTGCAAAATTTTCAACAATTTTTGAGCTACATGTTACCCCCTCTCTGATGTCCCAGGTGGTACCTCCTCCGACAACAGAAAGTACGAGAGCTTCCAACCGGCAACCTTCTCAGCCATCTGTTCCGATCGGCGGAGTCTTCAGGAATATGGTGCAGCCATCTGACCCTGATCCAGTGCAACCGTCTTTGCCACCGCCATTGCCCCCACCTCCACCACCACCGCCACCGGGCTACAATGTTTGGAGCCCATATGGATACCCTTATTATCCATACCCGGGACATGCGCCTAACCAAACCCAAAGATTTCAAAGATGGTGGCACGACAATCAAATTTTTCACTTTTTTCGGGGTGAAAGATTGCAAGAAAGCATTGCAGTTCCTACAGCAATTCGACAACATCTATGCTTTGGGGAACTATACAGAAGAATCCAAGATTTCTCGAGTAGCGGGATTTCTTAAAGATAATGCTATGCAATGGTGGAGTTCAATCGCGACACAACCGCATGCTCCAAGGACTTGGCAAGCTTTCAAGACAGTTTTTGCATGTAGTTACGTGACCTCGATGTTTGAAGTCCGGATTTTGGCAGAGTGGGGCAACTTGAAAATGTTTGCCACCGAAACCATGGACGACTATAACCAAAGGTTTCTCGGCGTGCACCTTTCAGTGTCCTTTAAGTTCATTCCCTTGGAGGACTAGTGCGAGCGCTACACCATTGGACTGCCATCACCATTGCAGGAATATTCTCTCTCCAAGCAAGTCTCTACCATGCAAGAGCTTATGGACCATGCCGCGGTCGGCTACAAGCTCATGAAAGGAAAGTTAGAGTTTACCACAGAAGAACCTCTGGCCACTAACCAGAACTCCCGGCAACAACGAACAAATTCTCGAGAATCCCGTGAAAACCAACCCTCTGACACAACGTGAACGAGACGCCTTGTTACAAGAAGGCCAATGCTTCGAATGTTTCCAAACAGGGCATACGTTCAATACATGTCCTGAGCGAGCCTCGACGTCCTCAGTGCAACCTTCTGTTGTTAGGTGCAGCGGAATGAATGTTTGTGCTTTGCTCAAGATGAGTGCTCCGAATTGTGCTCAAGGATCCTTTTGTTCTTATGGAAGGTAGAGCCTTCCGTTCTTAATGAGAGAATGCTATGATCACAAACAAAGTGAATGGACACTGTGCGTGCAAGTGTATGAGACTGAGAGATAGAGAGAGAAGAGAGATACGACACCAGAGACGTTGTAAAACCCTCCTCTGAAGGCCCCACTCTCGTCGGCGAGAGTGGTCTACTTATGATTGCACAATCTGGTACAAATGGTATGCATGAGACTGATGCATGTTTAGACTATGTCGACGATGATGACGGTGATGACGAAGTTGACCTAAAGGCTGAAAACTGCAATCTTTCTACTGTTGTCCAAAAACGCTGATTTGGGGGCTGTTTTCTGTGGGTCTTTGTCGCTGAAAATCTGCAGGTTTAGGGCTGAAAACTGAGGTTTCTTTAGACTGAAAACTGATGGTCTTTCCGGGCTGAATCTGCTACTCTTTGAGGGCTGAATCTGCAACTACTTCGTTGCTGAAAATCGCTGCATTGCTGCGGGTGGTATCTGCTGAAAACGCTAGTCATGGGCTCCCAAAAACGCTGAGCATGCTGATGACAAAAACGCCAGGTGTTGTGGGATTTTGATGATGAAGATGCAGATGCAAAAACGTTATACAATGGGACTTGCCGGCGATGGTGTGATGATGCAAAACGCCAAGCGCTGGGTCTTCCGTCGCGGTGATCTGCTGATGAGAAAACACTAGGGTGGTTGATTCTTCTTGCTTGGTGGGGGAAATCGCCAAGGTCTTGTTGAGAAGTTGCTTGCTGAGCTTGGCTCCTGTTGCCTCTTCTGCCATTTAGTGCTAGTTTAGGTTTACTTATATACAAACTTACTCAATTTGCCCTACCTACTTTCCAACAAAAGTCACTTAAAAATAATAAGTGAAAAATGTCAAAAATAGGCTAAATGCACTGGAAATTTCCCCTGAAGGATTCTGATGGGAATGCTTATGATCATGCTGTGTGTAACCAGAGGATATGCATCTATACTAAGTGACTGGGCATGCACGGTTTACGAATAGACTCACAAAAAGTGCCAGATCACTTCTAATCTAGACTGACTGGACTGACTGAACCCTGATCATGCTGTAGCTTGTCCACGGACACATAGGATTGGATGTGTCACGTGACATCCCCTCCTTTTCAAAGTGAGGTACTGGTACCGAACTGTATGGCATCGAGGGAGATCGCCAATAACATCCGGAATCCTGGAAGGGACTCTTCGTCAGCCCACTTTGATGTGTGGGTCGTGCGGTACTTGAACTTCATAAAGGTCTGCAACGCTTGCTTCTTTGGGCCGTGCCGAAAGCGACACAAAGTCTGTTGTGGCTCCTTCGATGCTTCAACTTCGTCTAGAGTCCTGCTTCTTTCTTCTTCAAGAATCTCCATGGCTGAAAATTCCTGAAACCACTTCCAACACAAAACCATGAACATACCCATTCCATGTAAAGTGACTGGAAAAAATATTGTCTTCCTCAAAGACTGTGCATGCAATGTAGATGAACAAAGAGACAGAGTTCCAAACCTCTCACCACACACACCCAAACCATGAGATCGAATCTTTCTCTTTGGATCTAGAGCAATCAACTGTGGCAATTCACAACAGAAATACCCATGCTTGGTGCTCATACTTTCATGTGCTCTTTCTACAAATGTGTCATGCCAAGGAAGAGACATGGAATGTGACTTCCTTGAATGCATACTTTTCAGCTTTTCATGAACAATCCGCATACATTCGTGCTCATTCATGAGGGAAACGTGCTCAACGTACAATATGTCATGCATAGTAAAAGGGATCACATAAAGACGCTGACTAAAATACAGGAAACGACCACGAATGAAACACTCGAACAATGCGTGCGTATCAATCATGCGAACACATAATACTTCCTGTGAGGGTTCTTTGGACCTAGGCTCGAGAGCCAAGATCGGTTCTTCCTGAGGGGGTTCTTTGGACCTAGGCTCGAGAGCCAAGATCGATCCTTCTTGATTGATTGAATGTGCAACGAGGTTAGCTTCGCTAGAAAAAGCATCCACTAACACATCATCTTTGTGAACAATCACATCATCTTCATGAAAATCATCATGCTTGTGAGCAATCACATCTTGATCATGCAAATCATCATGCTCATCATTATCAACCAAATCATCATGCTCATCAGTATCATTCAAATCATCATGCAAATCCTGTGTATCATGCTTTGGAGAAGAAGAGACTGAGAGAGTCTCCTTTCCCCAAATCTCTTGCATCTGTGCGTGAACTTGAGAATAGAGTTGCCAGAACTCCTTGTTTTGTCGGTCGCTCTGTTCTTGTATTGCTTTGGCTTCCTTCCTTGTCGCTTCTCGTTCTGCTTCTCTTTCTACTTTTCTTTTTGCGTGTTTGCGTTCCATTTCTGCCATTCTTTCTGCATTTCTGCGATCCATTTCTGCTTTTCTTTCTGCATTTCTTGCTTCGCGTTCTAACTTCCTTTCTAGAAACTTCTGGTCTAAAGCCTCCATAGGAGTTAGTGCAATTCTTGACGTAGATGGGGAAGGGGGAGGGTCGGAAAAACCTCCTAGTGGGGAAAATGCTTCTTCGCCTCTCTCATGCTCATCACCTCCAAGCGAAGTATCCATTCCGCTTCGAGTGATGACCATTCTGAAGTCGTGGGTTCTTCTGGGTTCTTGTGGTCTTGGATTCTTAAGTTCACGAGGAACTTGGGTTCTTGCGGGTCTTGGGTTCTTGGGTTCTTGAGGGTCTTGAGGTTTTCTTTCTCTTGCAAACCGTGTTTGAGAAGGATCTTCTCCACCCGAGTTCTACTCCTTTCTGCGGGCGCACCCCTTGGCGGCCTTGCGCTCAAACCAAGGTTGCTTTTTCCCACCTCACGTCGATTGGCCGGCCGCTAAGTGCACGGTCCGCTCTCAATGAGTGAAAAGAGACACAAGGGGAGGCTGGACAAGCCCTTCTTTCTTGGGATTCCTGTCACTCTTCAAAAACACGATCAGGAATCGACATGCCCAAGCGAACTTGGGTTCGTGCAACCGCAACAAGCAAAAAAAAATTCTTGTGATTCTTGTGGTTCTTTCCTTGAGTGATACAGAACACTTCCAAAGCTCTGATACCAACGTTAGGTGCAGCGGAATGAATGTTTGTGCTTTGCTCAAGATGAGTGCTCCGAATTGTGCTCAAGGTTCCTTTTGTTCTTATGGAAGGTAGAGCCTTCCGTTCTTAATGAGAGAATGCTATGATCACAAACAAAGTGAATGGACACTGTGCGTGCAAGTGTATGAGATTGAGAGATAGAGAGAGAAGAGAGATACGACACCAGAGACGTTGTAAAACCCTCCTCCGAAGGTTCCACCCTCGTCGGCAAGAGTGGTCTACTTATGATTGCACAATCTGGTACAAATGGTATGCATGAGACTGATGCATGTCTAGACTATGTCGACGATGACGACGGTGATGACGAAGTCGACCTAAAGGCTGAAATCTGCAATCTTTCTACGGTTGTCCAAAAACGCTATGGGCTAAATCTACGACTAGTCCAAAAACGCTGATTTGGGGGCTGTTTTCTGTGGGTCTTTGTCGCTGAAAAGCTGCAGGTTTAGGGTTGAAAACTGAGGTTTCTTTAGGCTGAAAACTGATGGTCTTTCCGGGCTGAATCTGCTACTCTTCGAGGGCTGAATCCGCAACTACTTCATTGCTGAAAATCGCTGCATTGTTGTGGGTGGTATTTGCTGAAAACCCTAGTCATGGGCTCCGAAAAACGCTAAGCATGCTGATGACAAAAATGCCAGGTGCTGTGGGATTTTGCTGGCGAAGATGGTGATGCAAAAACGCTATGCAATTGGACTTGCTGGCGATGGTGTGATGATGCAAAACGCCAAGTGCTAGGGTCTTCCGTCGCGGTGATCTGTTGATGAGAAAACGCTAGGGCCGATTCTTCTTGCTTGGTGGGGGAAATTGCCAAGGTCTTGTTGAGAAGTTGCCTATTGAGCTTGGCTCCTGTTGCCTCTTTTGCCATTTAGTGCTAGTCTAGGTTTGCTTATATACAAACTTACTCAATTTGCCCTACCTACTTTCCAACAAAAGTCACTTAAAAATAATAAGTCAAAAATGTAAAAAATAGGTAAAATAGGCTAAATGCACTGGAAAATTCCCCTGAAGGATTCTAATGGGAATGCTTATGATCATGTTGTGTACAACCAGAGGATATGCATCTATACTAAGTGACTGGGCATGCACGGTCTACGAATAGACTCACAAAAAGTGCCAGATTACTTCTAATCTAGACTGACTGGACTAACTGAACCCTGATCATGTTGTAGCTTGTCCACGGACACATAGGGTTGGATGTGTCACGTGACATCTGATCCTACAACAGACAGATTCCCAGGGCCACTCTCGGCCAAGAAGGCTAGACTTGCTATTGGACTAGTACCGGATATTTATGGTATACACCTCGAGAGTTTTAATGAATTATGCAGAGCTTATGGAAAAGTCAACCGCTTGAAAGCCCCTTATTTTCTTTGACCCCGGAGCTATGGAGAACTTCATCCATCCAAAATTCTTGAAGCAGATGCACTTTGATTATGATGCAGAGGGTGGAGAAATTGAAGCTGAGCTAGCCACGGGGCAAAATCAGAAAGTGGTACCGCTCATTGGTGCACTTCCAATGACTATACAAGATTATCATGGAAAAGCCGATTTCCACATTATGAAGTTGGGCAATTGCGACGTTCTCTTGGGCATGTCCTGGCACGACAAGAATGATGCAACTCTCCAGGTCGAGAACCGAACCATCACCGTGATGCAGAAGGGCAAGCCCGTTTCCTCAAAGTTCGGTTGTCCGAACAAAACCCTGAATGACCTCTCTAGTTGTTTTCTAGTTAGATACTTTTGAACATTGTTTTAGAAAGTATTGTTTGGAATTTGTTTGAAATGGATGCCATCTGTTTTAAACCTGTCTTGGTGCTGATTTGAATTGTTTGACTCTGGTTTTAAATACTGGTTTCAATGATTGGTGATTTTACTCCCGGTGGAGAAGTGAGAAATATTGTTTTGGTATTGTTTGAACCTCGGAACGACGCAGGCCGATGCTTGGGGAGCGTTCCTTTGTATGCTAGAAAACCTCCGAACGACGCAGGCCGATGCCTGGGGAGCGTTTGGTTGTACAGTCCTCTGAGCTCATGGCCTGGACCTATTTAGGTTATTTGCGGGGGAATGATGAGGTAGTTGTTGAGTAGCTTCATACCGCAGACCGTTTGTCTCGGGGGAGTGCTCAGCGGTGCTGTTTGTTGTGTTTTGTAACATGCATGTGTGAGCATTTGTGTTGCATTGTGATGTGCCAATCACTGAATCTTCCTAATTGGATGAGATTGCCTGGGTATGTAATTTTAGTGCATCAAGACACTCGTGGAAGATCAGTATGGTCTAGGTGTGATGGCTAATTTTGCTACGCCGGAATATCAAGAGTTCCGATCTCGACGAAAGGAGAAGCTAACTCCTTGATCAAAAGAGCCGAAAGGAGAAGCTAACTCCTTAACAAAAAGAGCAAACTGATTGTCCCTCGGAATGTCCCTCGCAGGGTGGTCTCATACGGTCTTGTACGTTTTGTACACGTACGACAATGTGCGGTACTAAACGAACTAAAAAAAATTATGATGTACGATGACGTTATGTACGTTCAAAATTAAAAAAAACAAATAATTCTTAAGCCTAAGGCTTAGGCCTTAAAGAAACTTGACATTTAGACAGATTACAATTATGAGAGCTTGAGAGGGAGAGACCCAAGGGAGAGACGATGGAGAGCTTGTCACTTGAGACTCGAGAGCTTCAATGGGAGCTTGAGGGGGAGAAACCCAAGGGAGAGAAGGAGAGCTTGAGCCTTGTCACTTGAGAGCTTCAATGGGACCACATGGATGATGAGAGCATTGAGAGGCTAGAGCTTGTAGCTTGTAAGTTGTGTTGAGAACAAGGTGGAGGAGTTGCTTAAATAGATTATAGGAAGAGGAAGAGCATGGGAGAGGGAGAGCATGGGGCATTATGGATGTGAGAGGGAGAGCATGGCAATAGGCATTGGTACATGCCACATGATTGCAAACATGCTCCAAAACGGCTCCCTAAACGCCCACTAACGCGTGCAAAAACTGCCGCCAACGGTCATAAACGGCTACATTTTTCGATCTTACAGAACGTACTAAACGTACGGAACGGAACGGGTCCGACCGAACGGTACTAGACGTCCCGTACGTCGAGCGAAAACTACCCTGGTCCCTCGGAATGACCCTCGGAAATTTTTGAGCTAACTTGAGTTGTTTTGCAGATATGCTGTAGTCGCGGACGATTACTCTCTTTCAAGAAGGGGAGATGTAACAAACTGCTGACATGTCAAAGCCCTGAAGAATGGAGCCAACTTACAGATGCCGGCCGAGGGGCCTAAACCCTTAGAAGAACAAGTAACAGAAGAAGAAGTTCTACCAACTTATGGGGATCCCGTCCGATGGGGCCCTAGGTGACATTAAGGGATTAAAATAAAGCAGGACTCACACACACATTGAGAATTGCGTAGCAGCTGATGACGAGGCAGTTGTACGGAAATTCTGGAAATTACGCTAACATGATGACGTGGAAGGTTGTACGGATTTCTGCGTTTTGTGCTGACTGTTGTACGGAATTCCGTGATTTAAGCTGACAGCTTTTTGGCATTGCTTTTGGACCAGAAGCTTTTGAGTTTGAAGGCTTTTCATGTAAAACTGCTTTTGGGGCCTAGGGCCTTTAAATATGAGGCTAGGGCTCATTTTTTGGCATGCTTCCTGGAGAAGGTGCAGAGTTTGGAGTACCGGCTTGTACTGTGTTGATGCAATATAAAGAAATATCGAAAGGGGCGCCAAGGTTTGGGGCCAATACTGTCTGGGGTGGAATTCCGCCACTCCGTGTCGAGTGTTGTCTCTCTCTTTCAGTTTAGTTGTTATTGAAGTGTTAAAAAGTTTGTTCAGTCTGTTCTTTTCTATTGGCACGCGGTGCCCATCTTGTGACATGAAGAAAACCATGTTGTGCGTTAGACAACCGTTGAGGAAAAAGGTTCTAACCGAATGCCACTGCCTATCATTTACGGGTCACACGGCATTGATACCACCTTGAAAGGTGTGGAGAGATACTTCTTTTGGTCGAGACTCAAGAAGGACGTGGACGATTTTGTACGCAGATGCTTGGTATGCCAGAAGGTCAAGTTTGACATGCATAAAGCACAGGGATTGTTACAGCCTTTACCCATTTCCACCCACCCCTGGGAAAGTATTGCTATGGATTTCATTTTTGATCTCCCGAAGACACAGAGTGGGCACGATGGTATCTGGACTGTTATTGACAGATTTAGCAAGCAAGCTCATTTCATTCCAGTGAAGAAAACAGTCAAGCTGGATCACTTAACGAGACTCTTCATTGCCCAGGTATTCAGATTACATGCATGCTTGAGACAATTGTCTCTGACAGAGATCTCCGATTCACGAGTTTGTTTTGGAAGGCTATTTGGAAGAACATTGGCATGCGGTTGCAGTTCTCGTCATCTTTCGACCCCAGCGTAACCGCGAAACGAGTGAAATGGCCGAAACGTTTCACCTGCAAGGTGAAAAGCCTGGAGTGAAACGCCTACAAAATTAAATTCCTATTAGAGAATTTGGCCATTGAAAAGTTATTTATTTATTATGTATATGCTATTTCAAGGTTAACATAGCATGTGTCTCTACTCACTGCATTATGAACACCTATGGTCTATACATAACATTATATATAAACAAAATTGGAGTTTCGGTTAGACGTTTCAGCGAGGCCTTAGCCTAGGGTGAAACGTTTCGGGTTTGAAACGTTTCGCGGTTACGCTGTTCACCCGCAGACAGATTGGCAATTTGAGATTGCAAATTTAGTCGTACTGGATTTATTGAAGTCTTACATTTCGGATCAGAAGACTCAATGGGCAAAGTTTTTGCCTTTGGTGGAATTTGCCTACAATAACACGTTTCACTCTTCGACTGGGAAGGTGCGATTTGAGATTATTGAAGGTGCTCCGAAGGTTCCACCCTTCTTAAGCATGAAAGATAACATTTTTGAAGTTGACCAGTACACGAGGGACTTGGACATTGCTTTTGCCAAGGTCAGGGAGGCTTTAGAGAAATCTCAGGAAAGACACAAAAAGACAGCAGATTGACACCGTCGTGATTTGAAATCAAAGGAGAACGATTGGGTGCTCTTATGTTTTGAGAAGGCACGCGCGAGAAAGAAAAAGGGAAAGGAGCGGCTTTTTCCAAAGCTTAGCGTGAGATACTATGGACCTTTCCGTATAAAAGAAAAGATAAATGATGTCTCCTTTAGACTGAAGCTTCCCGATACTTGGAGAATTCACAATGCTTTTCATGTGAGTCTCTTGAAGCTTTTTAAAGGCGATGTGCCCGATGATGGGGAGCCAGATGAGCAACCCAAACCCTCAAAAACCCAAGAACCACAAGAACCTCAAGAACTTCAAGAACCCAAGAACCACAAGAAACCAAGTTCCTCGTGAACTTAAGAACCCAAGACTTCAGTGTATGGTCATCAACCGAAGCGGAATGGATACTTCGCTTGGAGGTGGTGAGCATGGAAGTGGCGAAGAAGAATTTTCCCCACCAGGAGGTTTTTCCGACCCTCCCCCTTTCCCATCTACGCCAAGGATTGTACCAAATCCTATGGAGGCTTCGGTCAAGACGATGATGGATATGAAGTTACGACAAGAAGCGCAACGCTCTGCCTTGGAGCGCGAGCGTGAAGAACGAAAGGCCGAATTTGATCGTGAACACGAAGAAAGAAAAGCAGAAAGAAAGGCAGAATTAGATCGTGAACACAAAGAAAGAATGATGATTTGCATGATAATGATGTGATTTTTCACAATCATGATCAAGATGTGCTTATTCACGAGCATGATGATTTGCAGGATAAAGATGCGATTGTTCACCAGGATGATGGTTTAGTTGATGCTTGTTCTAGTGAAACTAATCTCATTGCAGATACGATCAATCATCAAGAACCGATCTTGGCTCTCGAGTCGAGGTCCAACGAACCTCCACAAGAAGTATTCCGTGTTCGAATGATTAGTCAGCACGCATTGTTCGAGTGTTTCATTCGTGATGCTTTCCTGTATTTTAGTCGCCGTCCTTATGTGATCCCTTTTCATAGACATGACATATGGTACAATGAACACGATTCACTCATGAATGAGCACGGATGTATGCGGATTACTCATTAAAAGATGAAATGTTTGCACCCAAGGAATCCACATTCTATGTCTCTTCCTTGGCATGACACAGTATCCGAAAGAGCACAAGAAGGAATGAGCATCAAGCATCGGCAATTCCATTGTGATTTGCCACAGTTGATTGATTTAGATCAAAAAGTCAAGATTGTTTGATGAACGGTTTGGCACTCCGTCACTTTGTTCATCTGCATTGCATGCACAGTTTTTTAGGAAGACTAGTATTTTTCCAATCACTTTACATGGAATGGATATGTTCATGTTTTTGTGTTGGGAGTGGTTTCAGGAATTTTCCTCCTTGGAGCTTCTTGATGAAGGTGGACCTACGTCCATAGATACAGTTGGACCATTGAAGCAGCCACAAATGACTTTGTGTCGCTTTCGGCGCGGCCCAAAGAAGCAAGCATTGCAGACCTTTATGAAGTTCAAGTATTGCACGACCCACACATCAGAGTGGATCGGTGAAGAGTCCTTCCTTCGCAGGATTCTAGTTGCTGTTGGCGATCTCCCTCGACGCCATACATTTCGGTACCAATACCTCACTTTGAAAAGAAGGGGATGTCACGTGCACATCTAACCCTATGTGTACGTGGACAAGCTACTTCATGAAAAGGGTTCAGTTCAACTAGCTTAGGAAGTGTTCTGGCACTTTTGTGAGTCTGTTCGCAGACCGTGCATGTCGAGACACTTAAGAGTAGATGCATATCCTCTGGTTGCACACAACATGATCATCAGCATTACCATCAGAATCCATCAGGAGCATTTTACAGTGCACAAAACCCATTTTTCCTATTTTAGTCATTTTTCACTTATTATTAATAAGTGACTTTGTTGGGAAACTTGGTTGGGCAATTTGGCTAAGACAATACATAAAGCTAGCGCTAGCACTTTCTGGTAGAAGAGGCACCAAGGACAAGGCGTCCGACAGTGCACCTTCTCAGCAAGACTCCTCCCCGAAAGGAAACCTAGCATTTTCAGCCAACAAGGACCAATGTTTTTCAGTATTGCAGATCAACTTGGCGACAACAGGACACAGCAGGATCCATAGCGTTTTTACATCAGACCTCAAATCAGCGGAAAGTGAGAGCTTTGCCTTATCCTGGAAGCCGCTGAAAGTGCTATACTTTACACTGCACCACCTTCTTTGTAAGCTTTCTGCTTTTCCAGTGCCCCCAAATTGTCATAAGGAATTGTTTGCAACATGGGCATTGTAGTAGGCATCATCAGCACATCTTGGCCATTAACATTTTGCGTCAGAGGTGCCCCAAAAATGAGCCCGTGTCCAGAAAAACCAGCCATGCCAAAATGAGCTTGTGGCACCCCAAACTGGCCCTGGTTGCTGTGAAAACCTTGCTGCAAGCCGATGCTACCATACATGGGGTTTGGCATCATGCCTTGCATACCCCCAAACACTGTTCCTGGCATGTACGGCTGGTTTCCAGCCGCATAACCAGCCATACTCTGGAACACAGATCCACCCCTGAAATACCCAGGATGTACCGTGGGTGGTGGAAAAACTTGGTGCATTGCCTGGTAACCAATTCCTTGTCCATTCAAGCAGCATGCAGGCTGTGAAAGGTGGTGGGCTGAACTGGCATAGCTTGTGGAATAGGCGTCCTCACCACCTATTCAAGGACGGGAGGAACCTGTTTTGGAGCCCCTGACTCCGCAACATGCGAGTGTTCCCTATCTTGCTGAGACGCATGAAGTACTTGGGCTTGAGCCTCAACAAGCTCTGTTTGCGGTGTAGGTTGCCTATTTTGTTGTGGCACTGGTGGCACTTGCAAGAACTCCAGAAACCTTGGGTTTTGCACCAGTTTCGAAAACACATTCACCGCGGAAACTAACTGAGTCTTGAACGCATCATCCTCAAGTTGCCCTGTCATAAAGCCCTGTACTGGAGGGACATTCACATCAACAGGAGGTACAGATTGGCGTGGTCGTGAGCTCTCGCCAATCTCGAACACCATAGGAATTTCCTATCTGTCCTTCGAAAAGGATCCCTCTTCCATAATGCCCTTCCCTTTGTCGGACATAGTGTAATCCCGTGTTTTTGTACTCTGTGTCTTTACCCAAAACAATCGAGGCTGACTTCTTGAGGAAAAAGCGATTTATGTCCCGGCAACGGAACCATGAAGCCGGCCCGTGGGGCGGTAGGCTTTGGCGTTCACCCGAAATCACTTTAGACACACACAGAGAGCCCTTTGGAAAGGTAACCTGCGACGGGAATTAACACTTAAGCACACACACGGCTCGGAAGCTAGAATGCTCTCAGCTGACGCCGACAACTTGTAGGCCCCAAAATTGGTGCCCCTTTCGGTATTTCTTTATACTTTAAAGAGGGTGGATTACAAAGAAGAGTTCTAGGAATTCTTTACCTGTATCCAGCTAGATACCACTTGTTCAGGCAAAATTTTGGCAGCATAACAGCCCCAAAACTTGCCCGAAACCAATTTCCACACTGGAACTCACTTCCACTGACATAAACCCTCTAATTTCTGCTCCAAAACAGTAAATTCAGCACACTGTATTTACTGGTTTTTGCCTTGTTTTCAGCCCTAAACAGTCCTTGAACTGTCCTCTAACAATGGGGCAGTGTTCCCAATGGTTCTGGCATCGGTATCGGCTGAAAAACAATCCAAATTCAGGGCATAACCAGCGCTGAAAATGCACTTGTACGGTGAGGTTATCACCCTCACTGGTGCCTGCAGCAGTTAGCTTCTCCTGTTCCTGCTCAGAGAGACTCTTGCCTCAACAAAAACACATAAGACCTTACAGCTGTATATGAGTCAAATGAAGAGCCCTCTTGTGGGGCATCACATTACTGCACGTAGGGAAGAGAGAGAGCAATGTAAGGTGTGCAGGACATGACTTCTTGCACCACATTGTACATGAGAGGGAAAGCTTGCAGTCAATAGCTCTTAACCTGTGATGACAGGTTGCAAATGAGCTCTCTCTCAGCTAGAAATCTAGCGCCCAGCTTTTTGCATGAGGAAAGTGCACCAGGCAGTGCCACTTGGCACATTTACAAACATTTTTCCGTTTTGGGCTTCTCTGTTAAAAATCTCCCGACTGGTTACCCAGTTGACTCTGCAGTAGAGTTCTAAAATGTTCCCCTTGTCATTCCGGAGGTAATGACGTGAACAAATTACGTGGCCCAAAATAGCAGTTCCCTACATTTTAGGGAATGACTCTCACTGGTCATTTGACCATCTATCCCCACTAGGACCACATCCAAAAATGCATTGTGGCCCAGCTGTAGGGTACTTTCCCTCGGTGACCCCACCTTTGCACTATACCTTTATTGAGGTGAAGCGGGGGCCGCCATTCTGTGTTTGCTACTTCGGTCCCAGTATTGTATCGATCTTCTTAAGACTTATTCTCTTTCTTTCTTTTCTCTCAGTCTAGTTTGTATGTCTTAGTATATTGATATTGTCGTGCACTCCTGTTTGTCACATACATGGCATGTAGGACCTAGAATAAGAGGAGCTACCTCACATATGCCGGGCATAGCCACAAAACAGCCCTTACTCCCTGACATCTACCCCTTGGAGAAACCGGGATACTAGCATCTCCGTCCACAGAAAGCCCAACTCTTGGATGAAGGATGTAACGGTGCTTGTAAAAGCGATGTCCTTTATTAAAATATTTATCAAATTGATCGAATGTTTCCTCATGAAATATGACATCATTGTTTCGAAATTTGGGAGAATTAGATTGCAATCGTCGCTTAGATAATTGAAAATTAGATCATGTTTAAAATGTAATCAAATATAAACACGGAGACAATCTGAGAATCACAAGTAGGAACTTAGAGAGAGGGAAAGAGAGATGACAGAGTATCGAGGGTCAGTGTGATTGACCTCTCCCTGTGGGGCGTTTTGTATTATGGAAGCTTACAATCATGATACTTTCATCTTGCCAAGAAGGTGGCTTTTTCATGGTGCCAACATAACGGCCTTCTCTAATCTAGCCAACAGTTTCAATCTTCTTAGATTAGAAACATAGACTCATAGAGTCATCTCATTGAAGAAGGCATCCTGGACTATGAGTTACTTCTTGAATACTCCAAAGTTTCATGATCCCAAACTTTGGCATGACCATTCTTGTTAATTCTGTAGATTGAAATATAACTTCCACGGATATTGTCTTTCTAAATTAAAGAATGAAAATCAAGTTTGATATGCTTTAAATCACATAGATATATTTTTGAATGTTCTAAAAACATGTAGCTCATCTAGAGTTTGGGATGACCATTCCGGTTACATTTGTATCTCGGATTTAGGCATTATAGAGTATTTTCTCCCTCTAACCTAGAAAGAGAAAGTCATGGTTTAAGCCTCAAACCTTATTCTAACTTCCTTGAAACATTGTAGAACGTGAATTTGATGTGACTCTTACCATATTACGATTTTGGTGACAATCATTGCCCAAACTAGCGCACCATATTTGGTTGTTAGCATACCCTCCCTCACTTAGTGTAGTGACCAATTAGTTATTATCAAAACAAATGTCATTGGAGTACAGCCTCAAATCACACATCAGATCTTGAGAATAAGTCATTTGGCTAATTGTATCAATAGTCCCACTGGCATTAGGGACAAAAGAGTTGCACTTGAAGAAATATGGCAGTTGTGTAGCTTTGTTATCATTCTTAGTAGAGTTGCTTTAGTTTTGCTTACAGACTGGGTCCTCTTTCTTTGTTTTGTAGTGTCTTTTGCAGAAGACCTGGGAAAGTTTAAGGATGAGTCTAACAGCACATCAGTCTTCAAGACATGGTGCAACTCAAATAGAAGAGGTAATGGTTTGCTTCATCTATCAATTCAATCTTCACTAAAGCAGGCTAATCATTGTTTAGAATGGGATAAGCTGCTGTCTGTGTCTTAGTAGAGATCCAAAGAAAGTTGTCATAATGCAATCAAAGCGGCAAGAGTCATTTTTGTACTTGGTGAGTAATGGATACCAGCAATATGTTTAAACAAAGTTTGTAAGTACAAATTACAGTTTTCGTATTTGGACAGGTGGTCCAGGTAGCGGCAAGGGTACCCAGTGTGCTTTGATAGTTGAACACTTCGGATTTACCCATTTAAGCGCAGGGGATCTTCTGCGGGCTGAGATTGCAATGGGTAGTGAGAATGGGTAACAGCTTTCTCTCTGAATGTTTAGACCATGTCTGCTTTCATGCTCATATTTCTTTACAAAGCTCTTTGGAAGCTAACTATGTTTGTTGGCATTAATTGCAGAATTATGATACAGAGTATGATCAAAGAAGGAAAAATTGTGCCTTCAGAAGTTACCGTGAAGCTTCTTCAGAAAGCTATGCTTAACAGTGGCAATGACAAATTCTTGATTGATGGCTTTCCCAGAAATGATGAGAATCGCTCTACATTTGAGCTCGTTGTAATACGTCTAACTTGTTGGAATGTATACAAAGCTTCTCTTTGCATGAAGAATGGCTTCATTGATACATTGGTCTTATGACAGACTGGAATAAGGCCCGAATTTATTCTTTTCTTTGACTGTACAGAAAAAGTAATGGAGAAACGCTTGTTAGGGAGAAATCAGGTAAATATTATGTTTGTTGCTTATTATTTTAACCGTTCTTGAGTAACTGTATCCATTTTTACATTTGCAGGGCCGTGTTGATGATAACATAGAAACAATCAGAAAACGATTCAAAGTTTTTGTAGAATCCAGTCTGCCAGTCGTAAGACACTATGAGTCTTTTGACAAAGTGCAGAAGGTAAGCATATGCTGTTGTCACGGCTGTTGGTCAACTTGGCTAGTATAGCTTTACAGGTTTGAAAGCAAGCTTAGTTCAGAAGAATTGCTCAGTAGCTCAAATGATTTGCTTCTCTTAGGTGAAGCCAGTATGTTAGAATGTACTTAAACCAGTTAATTGTGAAAATGCAGTAATGCTTAAACTGAAGGTAATAAAACAGCTAGTCATGGGTTACAGCCCCTCTGACTTGCGCAAGGAGAGATACCATTTTCACAGGCTGTGTTCGTTTTGCCAGGGCTTTTAAGGGTTTTGGAAAGTATAGGTGTTTCACAAGGCATGCCAATGAAGCCATCTGCTGTTGTCCGGGCAGGATTGCCACGTCATCATTTTGTGACCCCACTCCCCTTACCCGTCTTGCTCAGTCCCTCCAATTGACAACACCACGAGAATGTGGGAGCTTTGCAGCTGTTTATCATCGATTCACTACTCAAACTCAACAGATGACTTGATTTGGCTCACAAATGGCACCCCATTCTTTCATTCAAACAAAATTTTGAGTTCAAAAGTCCACTTGAAACTCATGCATAAAGAAGAAAAATCTTCGTATTTTTCTCAGAAAAGAATCAACCAGGATCATCTCTAACTTGAACTTCTTCCACTCCACTCTATCAGCCGACCATGTCAGGTGTCACCAGCCCGTTCGGTTGCCAGAGACCACCTTCCTCCTCCCCTCTCTTGCAGTCATATTGACCACACAACCCCTCTTTGTTGCGGATCACCTCTCAAGACCTCTCTCTCTCTCTCTCTCCTCGTGCTGCCCTTCATGGGGAGCTCCACTCAGTTGGCTCGCTTCTCACCTCGTGCAGTCCACGTTGCTGGCACACTCCCTTCTCAATCAAGGGGCCCCCAGTTTACCACACACCTCTTTCATCTCCCCCTGGTGCATCCCACAAGCATTCCTCGCTTTCTGCAGGTCATTTTCCAAACTCGGCTACCTTATAGAAAAGCCACGACCTGCAAAAGTGTCTAATATTGAATAAAAACCCTATAATAGCTTCCACTCCTGTGCAGTAATCGGCAACTACCTTAGTTGGCTTCTCTCTCACAACGCCATGGATTGAGCATGCCATGAAAATGATAATAAGTCTTCTCCTAGTGTCTGAGCATCCATCACATACAATGGTGTTGCATCCATATCTTTTCCATTTCTCTTGTGCATCAAGAAAGTCACCATCTATGAATATGACCTCATCTACTCAGTCCTGTTTTTGTTTTTAATTTTTTTAAGCAGATGGCAAAAAGAAACTTGCTACCACCCGTGGCAGAGTTGTTGACGTGGACAGACAGTACGGCAGTCTGATGATGTGGCAATGGCATTGGCAGAACTATACGGAAATCCGCTTTTTGCGCTGGTGCTTTTTCTTGCAGTTTTTGGAGCCAGTTGCTTTTGGAAATAAGATGCTTTTGGGATCATTGCTTTAGAAATCAATTGCTTTTGAGTTTGATTGCTTTTGGCATCCCTTGTAAGAATAAATAGACCCTTAGGGGCCTCACTCTTCAGAGCATCTGGACGCAGAGTCTGAGAGTAGAGGACGCCTTTGGGATTTGTGCTTTGCTCAAGAATTAATATAAAAGAAATACCGAAAAGGGCGCTAGTCTTTGGGGCCAATCTCTCTGGGCACGGAACTATGTCGGGCTGTGGCGACCAAATTGAACTGTGATTTTAAAGGTGTGAAATATTTTAAGTGATTCTCTCGTGTGTCGTGTCGGATTCTCGACTTGGGTTGCCCAAGCCTGTGACAGTGGTATCAGAGCACGACCGATTTCTCTTCTACCAGGAAATCCGATCCTCTTACCCGACGCACATGGGTTCAAACGACGAATTTCGCAAGAATTAGACGAACCCTCGTGATACTTCTGAAACGGGAGGCGGTACAGAAAATTCGAATGGATTAATAGATCATGAATACAGGCCACCTCGGCCTACGTAGCATTAGCTAATGTAGATGCAACGACAACAGCAGGTTGACGAGTGCGCAAAGCAGATGCTCAAGTTTGCAAAGGATCCACAATATGCAAATTTTTTGATCCGGCACCAGATTGACGAGGTGCACACCCATTGGTAGAAAGCCATTGATACCCCAATCAAGTCAGCCCTCAAGCAACCTTTTGTTCCACAGATGTTTACTGAAGATTAACTCGAGGACGTTGTTGAAAAACGAGTCAACCAACTATTGGGGTCAAAAGAAAAGCAATTGAAGAAACGTAACAAGATTTCTCGGGTTACTTGGGCCAAAAATCCTCTTTTGAAAACGCCAGAAAACAGAAGAATATGTGCGCTCCGAAGGATTGCTCTGTTCGTCCTCATCTTCATCTGACAGCTTGGACACCTCATCTTCTTCTGACTCGAATGATGAGGACAAAAATGGCAAGAAATGACGGAAAGATCATATGTTTTATGCAAAAAGGAAGCACTTTTACAGAGCTCATCAACATGATTTTCTCGACGACAAGGGCAAAAAGGCCAAAGAATTCAAAGAGGGAGGACAAGCAATAAAGTTTGAGTACTTTTCAAGGTTTGGAGATGCTCCCAAGGCTTTAGCCTTTATCCAACAGTTTGATATAGCATTTTGTGGAGGCCGCTATACAGAGCACTCCAAGATCAGACGGGCAACATCCTTTCTGAAAGGCAATGTACGAACATGGTGGTCCACTCTTTTGTTAAGGAAATAAGCATCGACAAAGTGGTTGAAATTCAAGAAACTCTTTATTTCTTCTTGGTTGACTCAAGAGTACGAACGAGATGTGAGAACCGATTGGGATGACCCGGGGTGACACTTTGGATGCTTATTGTGAAATATTTTGGGATGTTTTCTTCGTACCTCTTCTTTCAAGAGGATCAGTTTTAAGGAGCAGAATGAGAGGTTTTGTTGTCGACTTCCCAAAAAAATTCGAGACAACTGTCTTGAGAAGAAGTAAGAGTCCATTCAACAATTGATTGGACGTGCTAAGAGTGCATTCGCTATGCATTCGGGTAACTTGACTCACCCACCAGATGAACCTTCGATACGTCAGAACAGAAACAAACGACAAAGAGATACATAATCTCGATTGACAGAACAGAGACTGACAGAAGAACAACGAGAGGAATATTTCAAGGAATGGTTGACAAATCAGAAATAGAATGGGACGAGGAGATACTTGTTCCAGAACAGATATTAGAAAATTATGGATAGCATTATTTTGCTTTATAAATAAAATAGAATTTTTTTTTGAAACTAATGTGGTGTGAAAGAACCTGCTATTTGTGAACATATAATAGGAATGAGATGATAATGATGACTTTGGAGCAGTGACAACTCTCGAATGAACCTTAAGTAGAAGAGAACGAGGAGATACTCGTTTTGGAACAGATACTCGAAAAGAAAGAGAAACGTAAAGTGAACGGTGCTTCTTAGATAAGAACCATCCGGCATTGAATGCGAATGGATGGAGGAGGAGGACCTAGCAGATACTCCTCAGATTTGGAACTTCACCTTGACGCTTTTGGTCTAGCATTGACTATTCCAAGAGTTCCCGGAGATCAACGGGTTGAATCTGGTGCATGTGGGACTGCACATTCAGGGATACTAATGTGCTGATAGTATTCTGCTGGATGACTTTATGAAAGAAGTACTTCGACATGGGATCCCAAAAATGATCACTTGCACACGATAGTGCTGGAGTGCAGAAATCTATGGACATGATTGCAATATGGGATTAGTCAATCTGACATCAGTGAGGTCTGGGATAGATCTAGATTCGGTTGCTAAATACATTGCTGGCAGTCATGGTCCTAGATTAGAACAGAATCCATGGACGTGATCGCAATATGGGATTACTTAAATCGACATCAGTGAGGTCCGATGCGGATCTGGATGCAATTGCTAAATACGTCGCCAAGAATCACAATCCTGGATTCTATGTGATGTGATTTGAATGTGATCTGACTGCGATCTGAATGTGATGTGATGTGATTGTCGTCTTTGTACAAGTGCCGGATTTGTGTCGTCTAGTGCGTTGATACTTAGAGTCAGTGTCTATTGAACTGGTTTATGGCTTATGTCTGATTTTGCAGGCATAATCGAGGGTGATTACAATTCTTTCAAGAGGTGATTATAAGCCTGTAGGTTGCTTCCCTGCCCATTAGAACCAGCTATAGGTTGCTGAAAAGTGGCTGGCTGAACTGGTACAGCTTGAAAGACTGGCATCTCAGCCACCTGTTCTTGCACCTTAGGCACAGGTTGTAGAGACTGCATGTTCTTCGTCAAGTGTACAGGTGTTTCCATTGACTCTGCAGTATGAATCACCTGTGCTTGAGCCTTAACAGGCTTTTGAATATGATCCAGTGACCCAACTTGCTGAGACGGAAGAGAAGGTTGCAGAAAGGCTAAAAACCTCGGGTTCTCCATTACTTGTGTGAACATAGCCACAGCAGTAGCTAACTGGGTCCTTAATATATCATCATCCGTCTGTGGTGGTCTTGAAGACTCACCCACTTCATGTGTCTGTTGACCCTATGAAGAGGAAACCTCTTCAGTCACATCATCTGGTTTGTCAACCATAATTGCAATTCCCTGCATTTGGTGGATGATCCCCTGTGTCTTCAAGCCCAACCTGACCAAGGCTCACTTCTATGGGAAAAAGTGATTTAATCTCGGCGATGGAACCATGAAACCGGCCTGTTAACTTCAAAAAGGGCGGTAGACTTTAGACTTAAACCTTATTTGCTTTCACCCATTTAATTTGTCGCCCACTTTACCTGTACTTTCAAGACACAACAAAGGGGAAAGGGATACATGCTGCTAGATTGCACCTGTATGAGAAGACCGACACCAGATTGGCCCCTAACTTAGGCGCCCCTTTCGGTATTTCTTTATTGTTTAAAAGAGGGAATAAACGCTGTGGTTCCCTACAAGCTGCCCCGCACAAGCTTGGCTGAATTTCAACTGTTCCGGCCCGATTTCGGCAGCATAACTGTACTAGGACCCTTCACAGTTAGTATTCCCACACATTGACTGACTCTCCCGACGCATACGGGCACTTTGCAAAACCTGGCGAGAATCTGCAGCACGCTGAATTCTCTGTTTTCAGCCCCGAAAATGCTCCAGATCACCTATACAGCGGTCCCCTCGCGTCCCCGAACCTCCTGGGGGTATTAGGGTCTGTTTAGGGCCAAAACCCTAAACCTGCAAAAATACACAGCAGGCTGTAATTTACTGTTTCGGGCTCCGTTTCGCGTGCCGGTCGCATCCATAGCAAGTCCTCGAGCTTCCGCACCTATAGGGCTACTTGCCCTATGAATCGGACAAGATTTCGGGCGTGAAACCTCTCCGAATCACCTGTACCTGCGGGAGATTAGCCGTTAGCTAATCCAGTACCTGTGCAAGAGGCTCTTGCCTCGGCAGTCGCGCATGAACCCACACAACTGTACATTGGTCAATTGAAAAGCCCACTAGAGGGGCATAACATACTGCCATAGGGGAGAGAGAGGGCAGTGCGTAGCGTGCATGGCATCACTCCTGGCACCGCACTGTACATAAGAGGGAAAGGAAGCACTCCATAGCTCTTAACCTGTGACAGAAGCTGCAAATGAGCCCTCCTCCCTTCAAATTCAGCGCCACTTCTTCCTTGAGGAGGCAAGTGCACAAAAATGTGCCACTTGGCGCATTTTCCCGTTTCGGGTTCGCCGCTTAAAAATATCTTGACCGGTTGCCCAGTTGACTTCGCGGCAGAGTAATAAAATGTTCCCCTTGTCATTCCGGAGGTAATGACGCGAATACATTTTCAGGTCCCAAAATAGCAGTTCCCTAAATTTTAGGAGATGCTGCCATTGTATCTTTCTAGGTCATCCGACCCTCTTTGTACACTGCAGCCACATCAAAAACTGAAATGTAGCCTATGTAGCAAAGGATTCCACTTTGGCTAGTCAATGACCCTACTTTGGCTAACCATAGTCCTTGTCCAACCTTAGTGCTCTCTTGCCCTCAGGCCTGGACTCCCTCTAGACAGTTCCACACTAGCTATACAATGCAGGGCAGTTAGATTTCCCGAGGGGTGTTTCCAAAAAGTGAAAGTAAATAAATAATAAGAAAGAAATCAACAAAAAGGATAGATAGTAGTCACACGCTAGTGACATGGACAGACAGTATGGCAGTCTGATGACGTGGTAGCAATTCGGACGTCCGCAAATGGTGTTGACATGCTGATGACATGGCAGCCCAAAAAACGCGTAGACAGTATGCTGACGTGGTAGAACTGTACGGAAATCCACTTTTTGGACTTGTGCTTTTTTTGGCAGTTTTTGGAGCCAGTTACTTTTGGAAATAAGATGCTTTTGGGATCATTGCTTTAGGAACCAATTGCTTTTGGCATCCCTTGTAAGAATAAATAGACCCTTAGGGGACCCACTTTTCAGAGCATCTGGACGAAGAGTTTGAGAGCAGAGGACTCCTTCGGGAGTTGTACTTTGCTCAAGAATTAATATAAAAGAAATACCGAAAGGGGCGCTAGTCTTTGGGGCCAATCTCTCTAGGCACAGAACTACGCCGGGCTGTGTTGACCAAATTGAAGTGTGATTTTAAAGTTGTGAAATATTTCAAGTGATTCTCTCGTGTGTCGTGTCAGATTCTCGACTCGGGGTGCCCAAACTTGTGACAAGTGGAGAGGTTAGATTGATCAAAATGTGAACTTGTGTGGTCTCAGGTTACAATGTGTCAGCCATTCAACCTTGTTGAAGATAGTAACACTGAAGTCTCTCTGAGTGAGATTGCATGGAGTATCTTGGCACTTTATGAGACGGTGACAGGTAGAGTGCATGCGTGAGAGGGGCTTGGAGGTAGTTCACTCCACGGTTGGAGTGAAGCAGGCATTTCCGCTCTCTCCCACACTTTTTGGTTTGTATGTTGGTGAAATATCAGCCTATATTGATAGAAAGAGAGAGCGTATATTAACGTCTTTAAAAGGCTAACGTAGCCTATGAGACCAAGGCAGGACATACAATGAAAGAAATCTCTCATGATAGATAAACAAAACAGTAAGCCTTCTGGTAAAGGCTGAAATGAGCTACCTATCTAAAAATTACTTCCATAGTCCAAACAAACAAGGTATCACTGAAATATCCTCTCTCTATGAAGTATCTTCCTCAGCGGAAGATGTAGGTCTGTGTGACTCAGATGTTGTGGCAACAAACCACACCCCCTCCCCCCCCCAAAAAAAGATAAAATATTTCAAATCCCCCCCTTCCTGATGGTGCTCAATGATCGCTCTGATTTGTTTGTGATGTTGGCGTGTGAATCTCGTCCTGGATGGGCATGGTTGTCTTGCTCGTGTTAGTGCTATTGTTCTATCCAAGGTTACACCTTTTGAAGATGAAGGCCCCGAATGGTGTTGTCTGTCGGAGTCGATGAAGTGGGAGTGATGTTAGCACAACTACCTGTACTTGGCCATTTTTTCAAAAAAGAAGTTGTAACTGTGTTCTGCCTTGATGGGCTAATGAGGACTCTTTTCTTGCAAGATGCCTGTGCTGGAGTCCCTGGAACTCTGAGAGAGAGCTCCAAACATCTTTGGTCCTAAAAATGTATCAGTCTCTGTAGGGACCCAATCCCCAAAGCCTTCATGAAACAAGCAATGGGATCTCCCCCGATTAGCATAATACATTGTACAACTGCAAATGTAATACTCTACCACCTCCGGCTCCCTCTCACAGAGCTGGTAAATCTGATCCTTTGCCTCTGCATCTGCCCACCTACCTATCTCTATCTTCAACTGGTGTGATGAGGTGCGAACGTAACCGATAGCTGTATGTAATCCATGTGATAGCTAGCTATCCATATAGCTAGGCCAGATGATGAAGCCATCTGTGGAGAGCTGAATAAAGAGAGCTTAGTAATTTGCCATTCTCGTGTCATGGGGGTCTAAGGCAAGTCCTCTCTGTATCCCATCACAATATGTCTACTCTAACCACCCGAGTTTTCTCTCTTCAATCAAGTCCGTGTATCGGGCAATCCAAACTGTACTCATACGGGGGTAATCTAATAATATAGATATTATGCAAGCTCACCCAAGTGCTCATTTGGGCATATCATCAATGTCTATCACCCTCTGCCACTAGCGGCATGGAGGATGCTAGCGCTAGTCGTGAATACCTATCTCAAGGAAGTTTCATAAGTCTGTGGAGGAGAGTCGTCTCAAGGAAGTTTCCATATCTATCTCGGTCCCCAAATAGCTGCTCCGTGAAGGAGTGTGGGTGTAACTAGTGTATAAAAAGCCGCACTTTGGTGCACGACTCATTGAAGTAAAAATCTGCACAGTGCCTCTCCAACACCCGAAGTCCTATGTATGCTTGTGCAAGTCGAGCCTCTGATGTCTTTCGCCAGAGACCTCATCTATATAAAGCCCAAATAAAGTAGGGAAAAGGGGACAACCTTGCTTCACTCCTTTGGTGCTGCTGATTGGATTGGACATACCACGAGAGGCCCGCACTCTTCCTGTAAGGTGCAACGGAATGAATGTTTGAACTTTGCTCAAGATGAGTGCTCAGAACTGTGCTCAAGGTTCCTTTTTCTTATGGAAGGGAGAGCCTTCCGTTCTTAATGAGAGAGTGCAATGATCATAAACAAAGTGAATGGACATTGTGCGTGCAAGTGTATGAGACTGAGAGATAGAGAGAGAAGAGAGATACGACACCAGGGACGTTGTAAAACCCTCCTCCGAAGGTCCCACTCTCTATGGCGAGAGCGGTCTACTTATGATTGCACAAATCTCTGCAATGCTTGGACTCGACGACGAGACGGGCTGAAATCTGAAAACGTTAAGGGCTAAAATTTGCAAATCTTTTTCTACTGAATTCTGACTCTATGTCGGTGACGATGTCGATGGTGACGATGCGACGACAACGCACTGAAAACGCAGATGCTGAAATCTGCGTTTTCCGGGCTGAATCTGCAAACTTTGCAGGATCTGACCGTGCGGCGAGGATCTGTTGCGGGAAGGTGAGATCTGCGAGGTTCGGGAGTGGTTGTGCTGTGTCTAAAGGCTGAAAACTGAAAACGCTGGTCCTATGGTTGATTCTGTCGCGATGATCTGCAAAAACGCTAGGGTTGTTCTGCAAACCAAAAACGCTAGGGCTGAAATTTTGCTACTCTTTAGGGGCTGAACTTGATGGTCTTTCTACTGCTGAAAATCACCTGCTGAAAGGGTTCAAGGCTGCAAATCTGCAACGCTGTGATCTGCAAAAAACGCTAGTGTTGTAGCTCTTCAAAGACGCTAGGCATGGGGAAAAACACCAGGCATGAGAGCTGCAAAAAATGCTAGGTCTGAGTGTGTGGATAGTGATGATGCTGATGCAAAACGCTAGGTGAGGGATGGTCTTTGCTTGGAGGAAATCCACCGAGTTCTTGCTTGAGAAGTTACCTGCTGAGCTTGGCTCCTGTTGCCTCTTTTGCCATTTAGTGCTAGTCTAGGTTTGCTTATATACAAACTTACTCAATTTGCCATACCTACTTTCCAACAAAAGTCACTTAAAAATAATAAGTGAAAAATGTCAAAAATAGGTAAAATAGGCTAAAATCACTGGAAAATTCCCCTAAAGGATTCTGATGGATTTTGATGGGAATGCTTATGATCATGTTGTGTGCAACCAGATGATATGCATCTACACTAAGTGACTTAGCATGCACGGTCTACGAATAAACTCACAAAAGTGCCAGATCACTTCTAATCTATACTGACTGGAATTGACTGAACCCTGATCCTGCTGTAGCTTGTCCACGGACACATAGGGTTGGATGTGTCACGTGACATCCCCTCCTTTTCAAAGTGAGGTACTGGTACCAAACTGTATGGCGTCGAGAGAGATCGCCAATAGCATCCGGAATCCTGGAAGGGACTCTTTGCCGGCCCACTCTGATGTGTGGGTCGTGCGATACTTGAACTTCGTAAAGGTCTACAATGCTTGCTTCTTTGGGCCGCGCTGAAAGCGACACAAAGTCTTGTGTGGCTCCTTCGATGCTTCAACTATTTCGAGAGTCATGCTTCTTTCTTCTTCAAGAATCTCCACGGCTGAAAATTCTTAAAACCACTTCCAACACAAAACCATGAACATACCTATTCCATGTAAAGTGAGTGGAAAAAATCTTGACTTCCTCAAAGACTGTGCATGCAATGTAGATGAACAAAGAGACGGAGTGCCAAACCGTTCAGCACACACACGCAAACAATGAGATCGAATCTTTCTCTTATGATCTAGAGCAATCAACTGTGGCAATTAACAACGGAAATGCCCATGCTTGGTGCTCATTCTTTCTTGTGCTTTTTCTACAACTGTGTCGTGCCAAGGAAGAGACATGGAATGTTACTTCCTTGAATGGACACTTTTCAGCTTTTCATGAAAAATCCGCATACATCCATGCTCATTCACGAGTGAAACGTGCTCAACGTACGATATGTCATGCCTAGGAAAAGGGATCGCATAAAGACGCTGACTAAAATACAGGAAACGATCACGAATGAAACACTCGAACAATGCGTGCGTATGAATCATGCAACACATAATACTTCCTGTGAGGGTTCTTTGGATCGAGGCTTGAGAGCCAAGATCGGTTCTTCTTGATTGATCTTTTCTTCTTGTGGGGGTTCTGTGGACCTCGACTCGAGAGCCAAGATCGATTGTTCATGATTGATCGAATCTACAACGAGGTTAGCTTCGCTAGAAAAAGCATCAACTAGCACATCATCCATGTGAACAATCACATCATCTTCATGCAAAGCATCATGCTTGTGAGAAATCATATCTGGATCATCATGCAAATCATCACGCTTGTCATTGTCATCCAAATCATCATGCTTATCAATACGCAAATCTTGTGTATCATGCCTGGGAGAAGAAGAGACTAAGAGAGTCTCCTTTTCCTAAATCTCTTCAATCTTCGCTTGCACATTAGAAATGAGAGAGGAAGAATGAACAACATTCTTGCGATCCAATTTTGTGTTTCTTTTTGCGTACTTGCGATCAAATTCTTTGGCCTCCAAGTGTAATTGCTCGCGCTCACACTCCATGGCTGCCATTCTTGCTTCGTGCCACGTTGTCATCATGTCCATCATCGTCTTGCACCAAGCCTTCATAGGATCTGGTGCAATCCTTGGCGTAGATGGGGAAGGGGGAGGGTCGGAAAAACCTCCTGGTGGGGAAAATTCTTCTTCGGCTCTCTCATGCTCATCACCTCCAAGGGAAGTATTCATTCCGCTTCGAGTGATGACCATCCACTGAAGTCTTGGGTTCTTGTGGTCTTGGGTTCTTAAGTTCACAAGGAACTTGGGTTCTTGGGGGTCTTGGTTCTTGGGGTTCTGGAGTTCTTGAGGTTCTTTTTTCTTATGCAATCTGTGTTAGAGAAGGATCTTCTCTTCACCCGAGATCTGCTCTTTTCCGCGGGCGCACCCCATGGCGGCCTTGTGCTCACACCAAGGTTGCTTTTTCCCACCTCACGTCGATTGGCCGGCCACTAAGTGCACGGTCCGCTCTCAATGAGTGAAAAGAGGCACAAGGGGAGGCTGGACAAGCCCTTCTTTCTTGGGTTTCCTTTCACTCTTCAAAAACACGATTAGGAATCGACACGCCCAAGTGGACTTGGGTTACGTGCGACCTCAACAAGCAAAAAAAAATTCTTGTGATTCTTGTGGTTCTTTCCTTGAGTGATACAAAACACTGCCAAAGCTCTGATACCAATGTTAGGTGCAGCGGAATGAATGTTTGAACTTTGCTCAAGATGAGTGCTCCGAACTGTGCTCAAGGTTCTTTTTCTTATGGAAGGGAGAGCCTTCCGTTCTTAATGAGAGAGTGCAATGATCATAAACAAAGTGAATGGACACTGTGCGTGCAAGTGTATGAGACTGAGAGATAGAGAGAGAAGAGAGATACGACACCAGGGACGTTGTAAAACCCTCCTCCGAAGGTCCCACTCTCTATGGCGAGAGCGGTCTACTTATGATTGCACAAATCTCTACAATGCTTGGACTCGACGACGATGAGGACGACAACGAGACGGGCTGAAATCTGAAAACTCTAAGGGCTAAAATTTGCAAATCTTTATCTGCTGAATTCTGACTCTATGTCGGTGACGATGTCGATGGCGACGATGCGACGACGACGCGCTGAAAACGCAGATGCTGAAATCTGCGTTTTCCCGGCTGAATCTGCAAACTTTGCGGGATATGACCGTGTGGCGAGGATCTGCTGCGGGAAGGTGAGATCTGCGAGGTTCGGGGGTGGTTCTGCTGTGTCTAAAGGCTGAAAACTGAAAACGCTGGTCCTATGGCTGATTCTGTCGGGATGATCTACAAAAACGCTAGGGTTGTTCATCAAACCAAAAACGCTAGGGCTGAAATTCTGCTACTCTTTAGGGGCTGAACTTGATGGTCTTTCTACTGCTGAAAATCACCTGTTGAAAGGGTTCAAGGCTGCAAATCTGCAACGCTGTGATCTGCAAAAAACGCTAGTGTTGTAGCTCTTCAAAAACGCTAGGCATGGGGAAAAACGCCAGGCATGAGAGTTGCAGAAAACGCTAGGTTTGAGTGTGTGGATGGCGATGATGCTGATGCAAAATGCTGGGCTTTGGGCTTGCTTCTGGCGATGATGCTGATGCAAAACGCTAGGTGAGGGATGGTCTTTGCTTGGAGGAAATCCACCAAGTTCTTGCTTGAGAAGTTGCCTGCTGAGCTTGGCTCCTGTTGCCTCTTCGGCCATTTAGTGCTAGTCTAGGTTTGCTTATATACAAACTTACTCAATTTGCCCTACCTACTTTCCAACAAAAGTCACTTAAAAATAATAAGTGAAAAATGTCAAAAATAGGTAAAATAGACTAAAATCACTGGAAAATTCCCCTGAAGGATTTTGATGGATTCTGATGGGAATGCTTATGATCTTGCTTTGTGCAACCAGAGGCTATGCATCTACACTAAGTGACTTGGCATGCACGGTCTACGAATAGACTCACAAAAGTGCCAGATCACTTCTAATCAGTATCACTTCTAATCAGTATCACTTCTAATCTATACTGATTGGAACTGACTGAACCCTGATCATGCTGTAGCTTGTCCATGGACACATAGGGTTGGATGTGTCACGTGACACTTCCTGTCACTCTCGTACAAGGCATTAAAAGACTCCGTTGTATCTCCACAGGACTCCAATATTGTGTAGCCTCCTCACAAACCTCGCAACCTCGCACGTGGCACTGTATCAAATGCTTTGTGGAGATCTACAAAGCAGCAATATACTCTCTTCTTCGGTGCTCGACTCTCCTCAATGATTGCCCTCAATGTAAAGATATGGTCTAGCTACTCAAAGCCTCCTCCTCAATAGAGCCATATATCTTGGTGAAAAAATGGCTAAACATGATAGTCCTGTTGTTGCTGGGAACCATAGGATCTCCGTGCTGAGGTACAATCGTATGGTCTGACCAGCTGATCGGAATTACCTCACAAACTGCTCTATTGAATATGCGAGCCAGACTTGGGCCCAGATCATAGGCATGTACAAAATGCTTCGCCATCTAACCGTCAGGATCATGTGCTCTAACATTTTTTAGCCTCCATTTAGCTTGCCTCATCTTCTTTTCTGTAAATAATTTACAATGTTTTGGCCTAGAGACTGATGGAGAGGATACTATCTCCTCGTTTTGGACATCATAATTGACATGCCAAACATCAAGAGAAGTAATTTGTATTGGCGGTTGGCTCTCATGAAACCTCCACGCCCTCTTACTATCATGTCCCAGGAACAACTCATACAATCTCTGCCTCTAATTTAGCCGAATACTCTCACTTCTTGTTTCATTATTACAGGTCGACAAAAAAGTGTTTGAGCATGTCTGTGTATGAATATAAAGTTTCGTGTTGTAAGCGTTCTCACGTCTCTCTGGAGTCTGCTTTCATAGTAACAAGAAAAGTTTTGTTGTTTTGACACGTTTCATTTCATTTCATTTTGAAGATGCCAAGAAGAAACAAATTAGTTTTCTAGGGCTGTAGGATACTTAATACCTAGAGTTGAGCCTTTCGATAATAGCTACATGGATATGCATTATACCTAATGCTCAAATTTGCACCATAAAGGTCAATAGCAAGCCCTAGGTAACATGCGTTGTATAGGCAATGAAAGAAGTGATAACATGTCATGGATCCTTGTTAGTCTTATGTCACAAGACGGGCACCACGTGCCAATAGAAAAGAACAGACTGAACAGAAAGAGAGAGATGACACGCGACACAGAGTGGCGGAATTCCACCTGTAACCGGCCTGTTTGATCCAAAAAGGGCGGTAGACTTTACTTTAAACCTTGATTTAGCTTTCACCCATTATTAGTCGTCTATTTTACCTGTATTATCAAGACACAACAAAGGGGAGAGGGACACAGGCTGCTAGATTGCACCTGTATGAGTGGACAGACACCAGATTGGCCCCTAACTTAGGCGCCCCTTTCGGTATTTCTTTATTATTCAAAAGAGGGAATAAACGCTGTGGTTCCTACAAGCTGCCCCGCACAAACTCGGCTGAATTTCCACTGTTCCAGCCCGATTTCGGCAGCATAACTGTACTAGAACCCTTCACGGTCAGTATTCCCACGCATTGACTGACTTTCCCGACGCATACGGGCACTTTGCAAAACCTGGCGAGAATCTGCAGCACGCTGAATTCTCTGTTTTCAGCCCTGAAAATGCGCCAGATCGCCTGTACAGCGGTCCCCTTGCGTCCCCGAACCTCCTGGGGGTATTAGGGTCCGTTTAGGGCCAAAACCCTAAACCTGCAAAAATACACAGCAGGCTGTAATTCACTGTTTCGGGCTCCGTTCCGCGTGCCGGTCGCATCCCTAGCAAGTCCTCGAGCTCCCGCACCTGTAGGGCTACTTGCCCTTTGAATCGGACGAGATTTCTGGCGTGAAACCTCTCCGAATTCACCTGTACCTGTGGGGGGATTAGCCGCTAGCTAATCTAGTACGTGTGCAAGAGGCTCTTGCCTCGGCAATCGCGCATGAACCCACACAACTGTACATTGGTCAAATGAAGAGCCCACTAGAGGGGCATAACATACTGCCAAAGGGGAGAGAGAGGGCAGTGCGTAGCGTGCAGGGCATCACTCCTGGCACCGCACTATGCATAAGAGAGAAAGCAAGCACTCCATAGCTCTTAACCTGTGACAAAATCTGAAAATGAGGCTCTCTCCTCTTCAAATTCAGCGCCACTTCTTGTTGCATAAGGCAAGTGCACCAGAAGGTGCCACTTGGCACTTTTACAAGCATTTTCCCGTTTCGGGGTTGCCGCCTAAAAATATCCCAACCGGTTGCCCAGTTGACTTCACGGCAGAGTAAGAAAATGTTCCCTTTGTCATTCCGGAGGTAATGACGCCAACACATTTTCAGGTCCCAAAATAGCAGTTCCCTAAATTTTAGGAGATGCTGCCATTGTATCTTTCTAGGTCATCCGACCCTCTTTGTACACTGCGGCCACATCCAGAACTGAAATGTAGCCTCTGTAGCAAAGGATTCCACTTTGGCTAGTCAATGACCCCACTTGGCTAACCATAGTCCTTGTCCAACCTTAGTGCTCTCTTGCCCTCAGGCCTGGACTCCCTTTGGACAGTTCCACACTAGCTATGCAATGCAGGGCAGTTAGATTTCCCGAGGGGTGTTTCCAAAAAGTGAAAGTAAATAGATAATAAGAAAGAAATCAACAAAAAGGATAGATAGTAGTCACACGTTGGTGACATACCCCCCTCCTGAAATCTCAAACGTCCTCGTTTGCATCTATGTCGTACATGCTTACTGTCAACACTGATGTATTCAACACCTGTCGACACATATACGACACATACATGCTCATTGTCAACCCTGGTGTATTCAACACCTCGTCGACTCATGTATTGCCTGCGTGTGAACCCTGTCCCAATGACATAGTGGTAGCTTCGCACTCTGCCATTGCTTTGAGTCACTAACTTTCCAATGACAAAATGGTAGCTGCACATTTTGCCACTGTCTTATAGTACACGTTGGATCCCGTAACACTTTCGAGCATACCCAAACCGACAGTTTAAGAATGCAGTTACACATGTACTCTTCAATAGAAGCAATCACTGTATCCTTGACAAACTGACAAGAAATACTCACTTCTATAGCACTAACCAAACTTTTGGACATTCCATAAGAGCAATTGCCAAACTGACAATCTGTACAGCTCTAACATTCATGTAACAGGTATTTGATTTGAGCTCACTTTAAATACCATGTACATCATTTGTTTCAAAAGCCATTGTCACACTGACAATCCATGTAGCTTTGAAACTCAAGGGGTCAAGGTAGGTTGCAAATCGAAGGCTTCCAGGTAGATAACACAGTTGGTGACTCTGCAAGTTCACCTTCTTCCATCCACTTAGCATCCATTGGTGGATAGTTTCTGAACTTTACCAAGTAACGCCTAGCAACCTTGCCTTTCACTTTCCTTTCTTTGTGTGCCAAAATCTGTTCAGGGAGCAAGATCTCGTCAAGTTCCTCGACTTCCGGCTGATCTTCAGCTGGCATATCTTCTGGCACATCACCCACATAGGGTCTGAGAAGACTCACATGAAACGCATTGTGAATCTTCCAACTGTCAGGCAATTTCAGCCTATATGCAACATCACTGATTATGTCGCATACTTGAAAAGGCCCATAGTAACGCATGCTGAGCTTTGGAAAGAGTCTTTCCTTGCCCTTCATCTTCTTTAACCTTGCCTTTTCAAACCGTAGAAGCACCCAATCACCAAGTGAATATACCACTTCACGACGGTGACGATCAGCTGCTTTCTTTTGCTTTGCCTGAGTCCTTTCTAAGGCCACTTTGACCTTCTTGTACATTTCATCCATGTCTTGAACATACTTATCTGCTTCAAATATCTTGTCCTTTGTATGCAGTATGGGAGGAACTTTCTTGCCACCTTCAACTATCTCAAAAGGTGCCTTGCCAGTTGATGAATGCACTGTATTATTGTATGCATACTCCACCAATGGCAAATACTGCTCCCACTTTCCTTTATGCTCTGACACATAGCACTTCAGCAGATCTAGGACAGTAGAATTTGCCTCTTCTGACTGCCCATCTGTTTGAGGATGAAATGACGAAGAGAATTTGAGCGTGGTACCCATATTCTCAAACAAGCCTTTCCAGAACAAACTAGTCATGCGTGGATCACGGTCGCTAATAATCGACTGTGGCATGCCATGATACTTGAAAATATTGCTCATAAACAAGCGTGCCATCTGATCTGGCTTTATCTTCTTCCTGACAGGAATAAAATGAGCCTGTTTGCTGAATCTGCAAATAATGGTCCAAATACCATCATTTCCTGTCTGGGTTCTTGGAAGATCAAAGATAAAATCCATAGCAATACTTTCCCATGGTTTATCTGGAATAGGTAGTGGTTGCAATAACCCTGGTGCCTTTTGCCTGTCAAACTTGACCTTTTGGCATATTAGGCATTCTCGCACAAAGGCATCCACATCCCTTCTCAATGTAGGCCAATAGAAGAATGTCTCAACCGCTTTAACTGTAGCATCGATACCACGATGCCCTGCATACGGTGGGACATGACTCTCTTCCATAACTTTGCGTCGCAATGGCTTTGTGACACACAATCTGCCATGCATCATCATGAACCCGTCTTTAAGAAGATAGTGTTCATGACGTTGTCCATCCATTAGTTGCTCGAAGACCCTTGCAAAATCTTCATCATTTGCATACTGTTCTCTCATATCATCAAGTTCATGATGATAAGGAATCGACACAGCTGAAATTTGTGGCTTCCTTGACAAGGCATCAGCCACAACGTTCTTCTTGCCTTCCACATGCACAATCTGAAAATGGAACATGGACAAGATATTTGCCCATCGCATATGCTTCTCAGATAACTTTGTCTGTGTCAAGAAGTATCGCAAGGTCTGATGGTCCGTTTGGACAACAAAGTCTGCACCTAGCAGGTAGTGTTTCCAACTTAAGAGCGCATGAATCACAGCCAGTAACTCTTTCTCATAGACCTGCATGGTCATCTCTGGCCCTTGCAAAATTCTGCTCTCATAGGCTACTACCCTGCCATCTTGCATTAGCACAGCACCAATGCTACTACCGCAGGCATCACACTGGACCACAAATGACTTCCTAAGATCTGGCAACACAATGACTGGATCCGAAGTCATCTTTTCCTTTAAGAGATTAAAAGCTGAAATCTCTTTTTGTGTCCATCTAAAGGTGACTGCCTTCTTTTGAAGAGCATGTAAAGGTGAAGCAATCTCAGGGAAATTTCGGATAAACCTTCTGTAATAGGAGCATAGTCCCAAGAAGCTTCGGACATCATGCACCGTCTTCAAATTTGGCCATGACTTGATCGCTTCAACTTTTGCAGGATCCATTCTGACACCATCCTTTGAGACAATGTGTCCCAGAAAGTGAATCTCTTCCAGAAAAAACTCACTTTTCTTTGCATTGATGAGCAACCTATGACTGCGTAGCTCTTTGAACACAATGGCCAAGTGATGCCTATGCTCCTCTTCATTCTTTGAGTAGACTATCATGTCATCAAAGAATGTACCAACAGACTGCTGGTGTGGACGGAAAATTCTGTCCATCATCCTATTGAACGTAGCAGGAGCATTTGTGAGACCAAAGGGCATCACTAAAAATTCGTAAAGGCCAAACGTTGTTCTAAAAGCAGTCTTGTGCACATCCTCTGATCTAATGCGGATCTGATGATACCCACTCTCTAGATCTATCCTGCTAAACATAGCTGCTCCTTCTAATTTGTCCATAATATCATCAATTCTAGGTATAGGGAACCTATTCTTGATGGTATTCTTGTTCAGTGCACGGTAGTCGATGCACATACGCCATGAGCCATCCTTTTTCTGCACCAACAACACTGGAGAACAGAATGGAGATGAACTGGGCTGAATCAGCCCCTTTTCTAACAGCTCCTGTACTTGGCCCATTATCTCTTTCTGCTGAGCCGCACTAACCCTGTAGGGAGGCTTGTTTGGTGGGCTAGAGCCTGGCACCAAATCTATCGCATGGTCCTCGGGTCTCTCTGGCGGTAATTGAGACGGTAATGAATCGGAAAAACAGTCACTATACTGTTGTAAAAACATTGACCTTTCTTTATCTAGCACAGATAAATTTGATTCATCACAATCTGACACTTCACGTGCAAAAACCAAGTACGCAGAAAGATGCTTTTTCATTACAGAAGTAATAGCAGAAGCTGATACAGTAGGAATAGACTCCCCTTTAAGCTTTACATCCAGAATGTGAGTCTTTCCCCTGCTCTGTACAGTGATCTTTTTGTTGTAGGCATCCATGATTCCTTGTACACGAAATAACCAAGGAATACCTAACAACACATCACATCCGTCCAGTGGCATGATGTAAAATTCTTCAGCATCTACATAGGACTGGATATGTAGACGCAACCTTCCAATGATGGGTGTCACAGCCTCTGTATGGCCAGGACATGCCAAACCTGCCTCTGCTGTATACCCCATCTCTTCAGGTCTGATTCCCAACTTTGAAGCCAATTCTGGGGAAATAAAGTTGGCTTTGGCACCTGGATCAAAGAAGATAAGCATTGTTTGATCCCTAACCTTTCCCCATGCTCTGCAAAGCTCACTTGCGTCTGAATTTGGCTTGTCGCCCACCATATCTGGCACTAGACCAGCCATGGGCTTCTTTCCTTTCTTGTCTTCCTTGTCTTCAGAATCAGCTGGCCTTTTCTTTGTAGGACAATTGTAAGCAATGTGGCCAGGCTGCTCACATATAAAGCATTTGTTCTCTGTCCTCAGGACCTTCTTTTGCTCTTCTGACTTGCGAGGAAAACGTCTTTTCCATTTCTTTGGTGGTCCTTTTTCTGATTCAGCCGTAGCTTTGTCTTTCCCTGTGTTGGCCGACTCCTGAGTCCCTTTAGGAGCCTCATTGGGAACGTGCTTCTTGGCTGAATTTTTCTTGCCTGATCCTGCCTTGACGCCAGTGTTAAATTCACAATCTTCTCCCTTGAGCAAACCATTGCCAGTGTTTGCTACCTCGATGAGCTGCGTCAAAGTAGTGACTTTTGTCTTCGTACAGTACTTTCTCAATCCTTTGGGTAGGCCACAACAGTATTTTTCAATCTGTTCTGTCAATGGCACAAACCTATAGGAAGTTACTGGAAGTAGAGCTTTCCAAAACTTCCGATTGTAATCATCCAGATTTCTGCAAGTGGCAGCATTAAGCTGGTGCCATTCTGTCATGACATCTGCTTCGAAATCATCAGATAACCATGCTGCTGCAAAAATCTGCTTGAAGTAAATCCATGTGGATGGAGCTTGCCCTTGAAGCAATAAAGTTGTCCACCATTGTCCCGCATTCCCTGTCAAGAAAGTGGCTGCCTTGCGGACCTTTGAAGCCTCTGTAAAGTTTCCCCCTGCATAGGCCTTGTCAAACTGCTGGAGGAATGAAAGAGCCTTCTTCCTGTCATCAAACCCTGTAAAGGTCGTGAATGACACTCCTTTGCCACCTTCTTTGTACGGAGTTGGCCTCTCCAGCGGCGTTAAATTGTCATATGGAAGTGACTGAAACATGGGAACACTATTAGGGTTCATCTGTGTTCCTTGGCCGCTATTAACTTGACCTGGAAATGCCATATTTGGCTGCTGATTTGTAATTCCAGCCATACCAAAATTTGCTTGTGGCATCCCAAATTGTCCCTGAGTGCTTTGAAACCCTGGTTGCATACCCATGACATTGTACATGGGGTTAGGCATCATCGTTTGAGCACCCGCAAACACTGTTCCTGGCGTATAAAACTGATTTCCAGGTGCATGACCAGCCATGCTCTGAAATACCGATCCACCTCCAAAATAGCCAGGGTGTACTGAAGGTGGTGGGAAGACCTGTTGCATAGCCTGTAGGTTGCTTCCCTGCCCATTAGAACCAGCTATAGGCTGCTGAAAGGTGGCGGGCTGAACTGGTACAGCTTGAAAAACTGGCATCTCAGCCACCTGTTCTTGCACCTTAGGCATACGTTGTGGAGACTGCATGTTCTCCGTCAAGTGTACAGGTGTTTCCATTGACTGTGCGGTATGAATCACCTGTGTTCGAGCCTTAACAGGCTTTTGAATATGATCCAGTGACCCAACTTGCTGAGACGGAACCGGAGGTTGCAGAAAGGCTAAAAACCTCGGATTCTGCATTACTTGTGTGAACATAGCCACAGCAGTAGCCAACTGGGTCCTGAATATATCATCATCAGTCTGTGGTGGTCTTGAGGACTCACCCACTTCATGTGTCTGTTGACCCTGTGAAAAGGAAACCTCTTCAGTCACATCATCTGGTCTGTCAGCCATAATTGCAATTCCCTGTGTCTGGTCTATGATCCCCTGTGTCTTCAAGCCCAAAACTGACCAAGGCTCACTTCTATGGAAAAAAGTGATTTAATCCCGTCGATGGAACCATGTAACCGGCCTGTTTGATCCAAAAAGGGCGGTAGACTTTACTTTAAACCTTGATTTAGCTTTCACCCATTATTAGTCGTCTATTTTACCTGTATTATCAAGACACAACAAAGGGGAGAGGGACACAGGCTGCTAGGTTGCACCTGTATGAGTGGACAGACACCAGATTGGCCCCTAACTTAGGCGCCCCTTTCGGTATTTCTTTATTATTCAAAAGAGGGAATAAACGCTGTGGTTCCTACAAGCTGCCCCGCACAAACTCGGCTGAATTTCCACTGTTCCAGCCCGATTTCGGCAGCATAACTGTACTAGAACCCTTCACGGTCAGTATTCCCACGCATGGACTGACTTTCCCGACGCATACGGGCACTTTGCAAAACCTGGCGAGAATCTGCAGCACGCTGAATTCTCTGTTTTCAGCCCTGAAAATGCGCCAGATCGCCTGTACAGCGGTCCCCTTGCGTCCCCGAACCTCCTGGGGGTATTAGGGTCCGTTTAGGGCCAAAACCCTAAACCTGCAAAAATACACAGCAGGCTGTAATTCACTGTTTCGGGCTCCGTTCCGCGTGCCGGTCGCATCCCTAGCAAGTCCTCGAGCTCCCGCACCTGTAGGGCTACTTGCCCTTTGAATCGGACGAGATTTCTGGCGTGAAACCTCTCCGAATTCACCTGTACCTGCGGGGGGATTAGCCGCTAGCTAATCCAGTACCTGTGCAAGAGGCTCTTGCCTCGGCAATCGCGCATGAACCCACACAACTGTACATTGGTCAAATGAAGAGCCCACTAGAGGGGCATAACATACTGCCAAAGGGGAGAGAGAGGGCAGTGCGTAGCGTGCAGGGCATCACTCCTGGCACCGCACTGTGCATAAGAGGGAAAGCAAGCACTCCATAGCTCTTAACCTGTGACAAAATCTGAAAATGAGGCTCTCTCCTCTTCAAATTCAGCGCCACTTCTTGTTGCATAAGGCAAGTGCACCAGAAGGTGCCACTTGGCACTTTTACAAGCATTTTCCCGTTTCGGGGTTGCCGCCTAAAAATATCCCAACCGGTTGCCCAGTTGACTTCACGGCAGAGTAAGAAAATGTTCCCTTTGTCATTCCGGAGGTAATGACGCCAACACATTTTCAGGTCCCAAAATAGCAGTTCCCTAAATTTTAGGAGATGCTGCCATTGTATCTTTCTAGGTCATCCGACCCTCTTTGTACACTGCGGCCACATCCAGAACTGAAATGTAGCCTCTGTAGCAAAGGATTCCACTTTGGCTAGTCAATGACCCCACTTGGCTAACCATAGTCCTTGTCCAACCTTAGTGCTCTCTTGCCCTCAGGCCTGGACTCCCTTTGGACAGTTCCACACTAGCTATGCAATGCAGGGCAGTTAGATTTCCCGAGGGGTGTTTCCAAAAAGTGAAAGTAAATAGATAATAAGAAAGAAATCAACAAAAAGGATAGATAGTAGTCACACGTTGGTGACACCACCCCAAAGAGTATCGGTCCCAAACCTTGGCGCCCCTTTCAGTATTTCTTTATATTGCATCAACACAGTACAAGCCGGTACTCGAAACTCTGCACCTTCTCCAGGAAGCATGCCAGAGAATGAGCCCTAACCTCATATTTAAAGGCCCTTGGCCTAAAAAGCAGTTATAGTGAAAAGCCTTCAAAACTCAAAAGCTTCTGGTCCCAAAAGCAATGCCAAAAGCTGCCAGCGTAATTTACGGAAATCCATACAGCTTCCACTTCATCAGCCAGCGCAAAACGTGGAAATCCGTACAGCATGCCACGTCATAATGCCAGCACAATTTTCGAAAATCTACCACGTCATCAGTTTTTGCGTGTGGATCTTGCTTTATTTTAGTTTCTTTATGCCACTGGGGCCCCATCGGACGGGGTCTCCATAAGTTGGTAGGACTTCTTTTTTTGTTACTTGTTCTTCTTAGGGTTTAGGTCCCTCGGCCGGCATCTGCAAGTTGGCTCCATTCTTCAGGGCTTTGACACGTCAGCAGTTTGTTACATCTCCCCTTCTTGAAAGAGAGTAATCGTCCGCGATTACAACATATCTGCAAAACAACTCCAGTTAGTTAAAAAATTTCCGAGGGTCATTCCAAGGGACATTTCCGAGGGACAATCAATTTGCTCTTTTTGTTAAGGAGTTAGCTTCTCCTTTTGTCCAGATCGGTACTCTTGATATTCCGGCGTAGTAAAATTAGCCATCACACCTAGACCGTATTGATCTTTCACGGGTGTCTTGATGCACTAAAATTACATACCCAAGCAATCTCATCCAATTAGGAATATTCAGTAGTTGGCACATCACAATGCAACACAAATGCTTACATATGCATGTTACAAGACACAACAAACAGTGCCGTTGAGCACTCCCCCGAAACAAACGGTCTGCGGTATGAAGCTACTCAACGACTACCTTGTCACTCCCCCCGCAAATAACCTAAAAAGGTCCAGGTCATGAGCTTAGAGGACTGTACAACCAAACGCTCCCCAGTCATCGGCCTGCGTCGTTCGTAGGTTCTAGCCCCCAGGCATCGGCATGCATCGTTCGGAGGTTTTCTAGCATACAACGAAACGCTCCCCAGGCATCAACCTGCGTTGTTCCGAGGTTCAAACAATACCAAAACAGTATTTCTCACTTCTCCACCCGGGAGTAAAATCACCAATCAATGAAACCAATATTAAAACGAGAGTCAAACATTTCAAATCGGCACCAAGACAGGTTCAAAACAGATACCATCCATTTCAAACACATTCCAAACAGGATCACCAAACAAGTTCAAATAAAACTCTAACTTAAAAAGCAATCTTGACATCAATCGAGCTCGAAAAGTCGATTGACTTTCCATTCTAAAACGTGCACCAAAATATTAGGGTTAGGTTCATTCCATAGGGTTGTAGCCGAGCACAGCAGGGTCCATCAGCTCTTGGATAAACCGTGTTTCTTTGGCGGCGATGGTAGTCCCAAGATAGCAATCGCACTAAACCTCCAAGGTCATGTGCCTGTGAAGAGACATCTACTGAGAGATGTCGAGAAATTTCAAGATATAATCTGCTAGGGTTTCCATGGCAAACATTTCAGGATACCCCACTCTGCCAGAAGTTGCACTCCAAAGGAAGATGTCAAAAACCATACAACTTCGGGCAAAATTTTTCTTGAAAGCTTGCCAAGTACTTGGAGTATGCTGCTTGGTAGCTATCAATATCTGCATGGTACTGTCTTTGAGAAAAACAACAGCTCGAAACAAATCTTGGATCCTTCTCTTGCAAGTGATCTTAATGGCTTATGCCCTATAAAACATGAGCGGTGAAGATGGGAACGTGCCTGATGCGCGATGAAGTAAGGGTGGGAGTGCCTAATAAGTCCGGGGTCGAAGCACGAACCTAAAATTTCCAATGAATTTTTGAAAGTGCAATCTTGCTCTGTCTGCTCCTTGGTAGGGCCGGTATGCTTTCAAAAAATCACCACACCTACCATTGTCACAAGACAGGCACCACGTGCCAATAGAAAAGAACAGACTGAACAAACTTTTAGCACTTCAATAACAACTGAACTGAAAGAGAGAGACGACACGCGACACGGAGTGGCGGAATTCCACCCCAAAGAGTATTGGCCCCAAACCTTGGCTCCCCTTTCAGTATTTCTTTATATTGCATCAACACAGTACAAGCCGATACTCGAGACTCTGCACCTTCTCCAGGAAGCATGCCAGAGAATGAGCCCTAACCTCATATTTAAAGGCCCTTGGCCTGAAAAGCAGTTTAGTGAAAAGCCTTCAAAACTCAAAAGTTTTTGGTCCCAAAAGCAATGCCAAAAGCTGCCAGTGTAATTTACGAAAATCCGTACAGCATGTCACGTCATCATGCCAGCGCAAATTTTGGAAATCTGCCACGTCATCAGTTTTTGTGTGTGAATCCTGCTTTATTTTAGTTTCTTTATGTCACTGGGGCCCCATCGGACGGGGTCCCCATAAGTTGGTAGGACTTCTTCTTTTGTTACTTGTTCTTCTTGGGGTTTAGGCCCCTCGGCCGGCATCTGCAAGTTGGCTCCATTCTTCAAGGCTTTGACACGTCAGTAGTTTGTTACACTTAAATGAGTATGTATAAGTATGTTAGAAAGTTTAGAGAGAGAGAGAGAAATGAAATGAAATGAAATGATATATTAACGTCTTCAAAAGGCCAAAATGACCTATGAGACCAGGCTGTTACAACATAGTGAATCTGATACCATGCCCGGAATCAAAAGAACTGAAACAAAAAATACAACTACTACAAGTTGGGACTGTATGGATGTGCCAACTAATACAAAAGGTGCCCGGTACAATGTGGAGTACAATGAGAGAGGGGCGGGGGGGGGGGGGGTGTGAAAGATATGGTAGAGATCCATCCTCATCTGCATTCTGGACGTAGAGAAAGTATGGCTCGAATCCTTTGCTGTAGTCTCCGTCAATATTGTGTAGCTCCCCTCCTCAATCGCGGTCGTCTAGATCTCCCTCTCCCTAGCTCCAATGCTTGGTTTATGAGAATGCCAGTAGTGGTAGTATGAGTGCGGGCAGAGCTCTGCAATGGTGGTTGCTCCTTTGGGTGTCCAATATCTAGTGTAAAGAAATCTGTAATTTGTCTCTGGGATTGTCTTTCTCCAGCCCTCCTCAGTAAAGTGTCTCTATGCCTGTGTAACTCATGTAGATACAGTCCAAGACATCTCTGATCCTCATAACTCATGACCCTAGATAGAGGCCCAAAACCCTCTTTGAACAGACAATGAAAACGGCCTTGTATCTCATAGTACACTGTGCAATGACATGTAATGTAACTCTATCTCTGGCTCTAGATGACATAAGCGGCATATCCTGCTATCTGCTGGTATCCCTCTGAATATGCCAGTCTCAATCTCGAGCTGATGTGAGGATGTGCGTATCTGGCCAATGGCACAACACAAACCATGAGAAAGATGTGTGTCCATATAGCTAGGTCGAATCACAACCCATCCCTTGTGAGGTGGAGAAGATGCTCTCTATAGAAATTCATCTTCATGCCCAACTCTTGTACCGGCTCTATCCATGTCCTCCTCGTGTCCAGCTGGATCAGATCCTGACGAATGAGTAGTAATCTCCACCCTTGTCAGAGACATCAAGGGTGCCTGTAAAGAGTATTGAAACGGAGGCTGCCTGTCCATGGTGAAACTATGTGTTTGAAACCATGATGTCATCTGTGCATACCAGCGTGATGTATCCCCCTGTAGAGCTAACTGTCTGGAGGACTCTAGGGCCAACGTGGCATATCTATCTTTGATAGTATCCCATAGGCTGTGTACAAAGGAGACTAATCTGGTCAGCGCCTCAATCTCCATGGGGAGGCAGCTAACACCGCTGGAATGATATCATGCGGTACGGAGGCCTTGGCTCTAATCAGCCCCGAGAGATCATAGATACCAAGGGCCTCTCCATACGTCTCCAACCATCCTCTGAGAGAGAGAGAGAGAGAGAGAGAGAGAGAGAGAGAGAGAGAGAGAGAGAGAGAGAGAGAGAGAGAGAGAGAGAGAGAGAGAGAGAGAGAGAGAGAGAGAGAGATGAAATGAAATGAAATGTTATATTAACGTCTTCAAAAGGCCAAAGTGACCTATGAGACCAAAGAGTTTCAATGTGGTGGATCTGATACAAAGTCTGAGTAACAAAATAAAAATACTATAGAATCCTAAGCTGCTAGATGTGAGCTAAGCAGCTAGCTGGGCTTGTGTAGGATATGAGAAGGGCAGAGAGGGAAGGATTGCGTGCAGCTAGACAGGCAGGGTTCAGGAGAGGCTTCTCTACTCTTGACCATATCTTGACACTCATGGCCATCATCGAGGAGGGTAGATCTCATGGGAGACGGATCTATTGTAGCTTTGTGGACTTCCGCAAAGCCTTTGACACAGTACCTAGAGCTAGATTGATGCGCAGATTACAGGAGATGGGAGTACCCACAAAGCTCATTTGGGGGATCATGGCATTGTACAGATCAGTAGTAGGGCATGTACGCACCCCTGAGGGACTATCTACACCGGTTCACTCCACTATTGGGTGAAGCAGGGCTGCCCGCTCTCTCCTACTCTATTCAGTATGTATGTGGATGAGGTTTTTGACTACATTGAGAGCGGTGGTGATAGAGGTGCACAGCTGGCAGGGACATGGATTCCACTTTTGTTATATGCTGATGATATTGTGTTGATCTCCGAATCTCCGGAGGGGATGCAATGTCACTTGGATTCTTTGCATAGGTTTGCCCACGAAAGTGGTTTCTCTGTCAACCTTGGTAAAACCAAGGTTATGGTGTTTAATACCACCCCACAGTGGATCAGGAGGTCAGCATTCACATACAGCCAGGAGATTGTGGAGTACACAGATGCTTACACTTACCTTCGAGTGGTTTTTAGCAGACTCGCATTCTCACTCAGGAGAGCAGCAGAGACCAGACTGACTAGAGCCCATGCAACATCGGGTAGATTGGAGAGGATGTGTTTGCAGGTTCGGTTTCAGGAGCCTTGGACGAAACTCTGGCTCTTTGACACTTTGGTGGCTTTTGCATTGCTCTATGGAGCTGAGATATGGGGACCTTCATTGGATCACCAAGGAGGTCGGGTCGCACTGATGGATGGGGGAACATGGAGAAACCTCTCGTCTCTATGATCTCGCAGCTCATTAGAGCCAAGGCATCAGTACCACGTGCCATTATCCGAGGAGAGCTAGCGCCCCCCCCACTAGTGGTTGAGGCGCTCACCAGATCAGTCTCCTTCATACACCGCACATGGGAACTTCCTAGAGACAGATATGTTCACATTGCACTTGAGTCCTCTCGACAATTAGCCATACAGGGAGATACTACATGCTGGTATGGGGAGATGACATCATGGTTTCAGGCGCACGGGTTCAGCATAGACAAGTTGCCACCCTTCAAGTAATCATTGGATGCACCATCTCTCACTCTTACACAGTCTGAGATCACCTGGCTCATCCGCCAAGACCTGACCCAGCTAGACACCAGGAGGACATGGATACAGCTAGCACAGGAGCTGGGCACGAAGATGGCTTTCTACAGAGACCATCTTCTCTAGCTTACGGAGGATGGTTTTGTGACGAGACCCAGATACATGGACACCCACTTGTCTGATGGGATACGATGTGCTATTGGCTAGTTACGCACATCTTCTCACCAGCTGCGGATTGAGACTGGGAGATACAGCCGAGTACCAACAGAGGCCAGGACATGCCCCTTGTGTGACATGGAGCCTGAGACAGAGTTGCACTACACATGCCACTGCCCCGTCTACTACGAGATACGAGGCCGCTTCCATTGCTTGGTCAGAGAGGTTTTTGGACCACTCTCTAGAGTCATGGGATACGAGGATCAAAGATGCCTGGGTTTGTTCTTGCTCGAGCTGCGCAGACAAAGAGATAGCCTGATGAGTGGAGAGGCTAGCCGGTCTCAGAGACGGATCACAGATTTCTTTAGAGCAGACACGGGACAGCCCGCAGGAGCCACTCCCACAGCAGAGCTCCCTTTCGTCTCACACCAGAGGCACACTGATCGACCGAGCGATTGAGCTGGGGAAATCCAAGCGCCCACGACTGCGGAGGACTAAACAGCATCGACAAAGGCTACATCAAAAGATTCGGAGCACTCTGGTCAGGCATGCACGACGCCTAGTCAGACTACTACTATGGAGGAGATTGATGAGATCTGCCAACGACCGATGCTAGATCTCCTCTGATTTAGCTATCCCAGCAAGCCGGCCATTTTGCTTAGTTCACATCGACCACTCTAGGATCCCATAGTATATTCTATGTTTTGTTATGTTGTTATTTTGTTACTCTGACTTTGTTTCAGATCCACCACATTGTAACTTTCTAGTCTCATAGGTCACTTTGGCCTTTTGAAGACGTTAATATAACATTTCATTTCATTTCATCTCTCTCTCTCTCTCTCTCTCTCTCTCTCTCTCTCTCTCTCTCTCTCTCTCTCTAGCTAGATTGATGCATTTGCATGGTTGTACTACCCTCAACATATATACATGCACATATCCCTAGTACTAGAGCTCCACCCATCCCCATAGATCTCATCACCCACCAGACGACCTTCTCTCTCTTATTTTGTACCAATCTGAACTATTTTGTCTTTTCCGATAGACAGAGGACATACACGCATATGTAGTTGATATGTCTCATAGGCCGACTTCGGCCTCACATAGATGTTAAAAAACTCTCTCTCTCTCTCTCTCTCTCTCTCTCTCTCTCTCTCTCTCTCTCTCTCTCAGGATACACCCATAGACACACACAGACACAGAGAGAGAGAGAGAGAGAGAGAGAGAGAGAGAGAGAGAGAGAGAGAGAGAGAGAGAGAGATGAAATGAAATGATATATTAACATCTTCAAAAGGCTAAAATGACCTATGAGACCAATCTGTTACAAAGTGGTGAATCTAATACCATGTCTGACTACAAAAAAAGAGATACTAAATTGAATCTAGAAGTGCTACTAGCCGGAACTGTGTGGGGTATGTGTGATGATTGATACAATGGGTGCCCAAATACAAGAGAAAGATACAATGGGTGATGAATCCATCTTGATCCCTGACTGGTTCGGCTCGCTACTGCTGCGCACGCGTGCTCGCCATCGCCTTCAGCGCCCCCTCTCGCTGCCCTGTCCCGCCTCAGCCCCTCGCTGCCTGAGTTGCCAGCCCTTCACGCGCGCTACCTGAGTTAACCGCCCGCTTCTCACTCCCTCCTCCTCGCGCTGCCCGTAGCATGCCCATATTCCCCCACCTCGTCTCTCTGTCGGAGCTGGTTCACAGCAGTACCGACTCACTTCGTTCGTTTCGACGCCTTCGACTCCCCTTCGTTCGTTCGTCCTTGCAGCAGTAGACACAAATGGAGGATTTTGCTCCACCAAAGAAGGACTCCATTGCAGCCCCCTCGCCCGACCCTGCAGAACCCACCATCCGACTTGCTCTCTCGCCGACAGAGCAAGCGAGCTTAGATGCAGAGGTGGCGCGCCTTCAGGCCACCTCTGTTATCTGCAAGATTCTCAGAACCAGACCTTGCAGAGGGGAGGTGCACGGTCTCCTTCAGGCCCGCCTTCTTGCAGAGGTGGGCAAGATCCTCGATTTTCAGCTTTTCGGACGTGGCTACAACCAGATAGAGTTTAAGACTCCCGAGATGGCATCCAAGATCATCACGATGAGCCCCCTGGCCATCCAAGCAATTCGAGAGCACTTTCAACAGTGGCGCCACGGTTTCGACCCAGCTACCAACGTTCTTGTTGAGGAGGCAGACCTACCCATCTCAGTTTGCTTCCTCGGCCTACGGAGGGAGTACCTTCCGCTCCTTTCCAGGATAGGCTCAGCGATTGGGACTGTCCTGGAGACACCTCACACGTCAGCCTCTGTTGCTGCCAAGGCAGCCGGCATCCCCACAATACGTGTTCTGGTTCGGGACACCCACACTCTCCCGAAGGTCATCTACTACCTCGGGTGAGAGAGAGAGAGAGAGAGAGAGAGAGAGAGAGAGAGAGAGAGAGAGAGAGAGAGAGAGAGAGAGAGAGAGAGAGAGAGAGAGAGAGATGAAATGATATATTAACGTCTTCAAAAGGCCAAAATGACCTATGAGACCAATCCGTTACAAAGTAGTGAATATGATACCATGTCTGGGTACAAAAAAAGAGATACTAAAATGAATTTAGAAGTGCTACTAGTAGCTGGAACCATGTGGGTATGTGTGACCACTAGGAGGTGCCCAATAATGGAGGGTCATGTAATGGGTGATGAATCCATCCTCATCTATACTCTAGATGTCGAGATAGTATGGCTCAAATCCTTTGTTGTAGTCTTTGTCGATGCTGTGAAGCTCTTCTCTTGAGTCCTGGGCTTTTCGATCTCCCTAGCTCCAATGCTCGGTCAATGAGAGTACCACGGGTGTGAGTATGAGCTGAGCTTTGCAATGGTGGTTGCTCCTCTATCTTTCTAGTGTCTAGCGTGAAGAAAACACTAATCTGTCTTTGGGATTGTCTCTCTCCAGATCTCCTCAGTAAACTATCTATGTGTCTGTGTAACTCAAGTAGATACAATCCAAGACATCTTTGGTCCTAATAGCTCATGACTCTGGAGAAGGGTCGGAAGTCCTCTCTGGATAGACTTAAAGACTTTGTGTTGTAGCTCTCACATGCAACCGAAGAAGAAACACCTGCCTTCTGCTAGAAACATGGCCAACTATGAAATTATGAAAGGAGACATAAGATTCTTTATAAAACCTCAAATAGTTGTTTCGTCACCTTGTTTTTTGTTTGTTTAGAAACATCTCAGGTGTTTCGAGTTTGCAAAGCGGGTTTTTATGTTACTATGCTCTGCACTCATCATCATGCCAACCATTTTGTGGGCCAGTACATCATGGTCGTGTAGTAGTTGGCACTCTGTGTGGGAAAGCGTAAGCGGCTGAACTATGCAATATATATGCACACTTATCAGGCACTTGGATACCCTTGTCTATGCGGACGATATTGTTCTCATTGCTGACTCACAAGAGAGGCTATAAAGACAGTTGGATGCACAACGGTTCTATGCACAGAATATAGCTTTGTTTGCAAATTTTGGCAAGACCAAGGTGATGACATTCAACACCGCAGCACAGTTGATGAGGGCATCAACACGAATGTTTACTTATGGCCAAGAGGTGATGTAAAGTCCTACACAGTTGGGAGTTGTATTTACAAGGACCCTCTTTCTCTATGACAAAGGCAGCAACTTCGAGAGCGGCACAAGCATTAGGAAGAGGATGGGGTGTAGGAGGGCCTCTTTATTTGCCATGAGATTATGGAGGTGATTAACATTTTGACGAATAGGTATACGCCATGTGTGCAAGAATGGTGGGTGTGTAAGAGATGTGTAAGAGTGGTCAAAGGATGCACTTTCCACCCCCAAAAAGAGGGGGACAATTTTATGATTTTTGGCCTTCCATAACTCCCACATATGATCTCCGATTTGAGCGGAGATCATAGATCTACAATCTACGCGTCGAGCTCTTTCCATAGATATGCTACATGATATGGTTTTACCCGTTAGATTTTAAATTCGAATTTGGGGGGAAAATTTGAATTCGAATAAACTAACTGTTTTGCCTGTTTGAATTCAAAAGCTGTCCTTTGATTACTTTCTTAGTACAAAAGGTTTGACTTAAACTGCCAAATAAAGAGGCCCTCCTAGACCCCATTCTCTTCCTAATGGATATGCAGCAATTGCTTAGATGGAGTGGATGTGCTCACTGATACAGTTTCAAGAGCCCCGCACTAAGCTTTGGCTGTTTGATGTGTTGGTGACATCCACATTATTGTATGAGCTATAGATTTGGGGACCTAGTCTAGACCGTCGTGGTACGTTTGGTTGGATGTATGATGGATGGAGAGATATAAAGAGACCACTAGTGATCTCTAGGATGATCTGATCCAAGGCCGCAATGCCACATTAGATCTAGTGGAATTGGTCGGTTTCGTTGGATGTATGATGGATGGAGAGACCACTAGCCACTGTGATCGCTAGGATGATCTGATCTAAGGCTGCAATGCCACATGAGATTCAGTGGAATTGGGAGCTACATTGATTGTGGTTGAGCCATTTACTAGATCAATATCTTGCATACATGGCTTGTGGGAGTTTCTAGGTCATCATTATACTGGATTGATTCTCCAGTCATCTTGACAGCTATAGTGGGGGGAGACTCTAGATGTTACTATGCATAGATGTCAACCTGGTTTGAGTTGCATGGCTTCACTAAGGATGGATTGCCACCCTTTCATTACTCCTTGAACGCACCATCACTTGCATCCACAGGTTTGGAGGTGAACAGAATCAACAAACGATGTGGCACCTAGATTGATACAAAGAGGACATGGATGACTGCTCCTAGGGGGTTTCCGAAGAAAATAGCTCTTTACAAAAATCATTTTCTTCACATTACTGAGGTGGACCTTCTCTCATGAGCTACAGATAGAGACATGTAGATACACTTTAGTACCCCCAGATCAGTGGATATGCCAGCTATGTGACAAAGAGCAAGAGACATAAGAGCATTTCTATGTTGATGCCCTGTATATTATGAGATATGCGGACAGCTTCATTGTTTCTTCAAAGAGGGATTATGGCCTCTGTCCAGGTGATGGATTACATTGAGAGATGCCTTCGGCTATTCTTGCTGGAGCTATGTTGGCACTAACAGCCTTTATTACAAAGTTCCTGCATGCCTTAGACTAGAGCCCATTTAGAGGCACGTGATATATTTCTTCCAGACCAGCAGCTTTCAGCATGACCCCAGGACACGTCGGTTTCCAGCTCATGGGACTTTCCTAGATAGAGCTACAGAGATTAGTAGATCTCAACGCCCTCGTACCGCTCACAGATCAAGTCCCCAACATATATCTTATTGCCCCATCTAGGCCATTATTGAGAGGTATCGAGCAACTCCTACAAGGTTCTTTGCAGAGGAGGAGATTGACGCCATGATGCGGTGGCCCATGGGAGCTCATGTGAGGATATTTACAGCAGCACCCACTGAGGAGATCAGGCTTTAGTGGATAGACACCAGCTGGCTGACAAAGATGTAATTTTATGCTCTCATAGGTCTTTTAGGCCTTTTGAAGATGTAACTAAACATTTCATTCATTTTGAATACTCTCGTATAATAGATGCAATCACTTGGAGAGAACTAGTGTGGGTGGAGGTGGGAAGGATGTGACATCTTCTTGGTAAGGAGTTGAAAGAGCGTGGAAAATCTCATGGACTAGAAGATGCAAAAGCAAATAGATCTAGCCTGGCGAGGTGAAGATCCAAAAGCTTTGCATATATAGCCATAGACTTATCTCTCAAGGAAGGAAAGATTTTGATCAAAACGCTAAAAGAGTATAGAGATGTATTCGCATGGTCCTACAAGGACTTGAAAGGGGTAGACTTGGAGATATGTCAGCATCAATTCCTATGAGGGAAGATGCAAAATTGTCAAGACAAAGGCCATAATACTTATAAGGGGCATATGGGTGTGTTTGCTCCAAATTCTGTAAGTGTGTACTTTTATTCTTTCGAATTTGTTGTCACTTTCACCAAAATGCATTCATGAAAATATTTGATCGATTGTGTGAAAACCAATTGGCAGCTTTTTTATAATAGCTATATGACCTGACTCATCTTGTTTGTGAAAGTTCACTGATTTTGTATTATATGCTGGATTAACAGATTGATGCTGATCGGACAAAAGAGGAGGTGTTTGAATCAGTCAGGCCTCTCTTTGTATCATTTGCAAAGAAACCTATGAACCGATCATAAACATTGAGACAATCCCAGCATTGAGCTGATCAGCAGGATTTTTTGGTCAATTAAATATGCTCTACATCTCAGCATTATTCACAATGTGGTAGCTTATGTTTCCCAACATCCTGCTCTGGAAGTCACGACATGTTCTACGACTTGTATACTAGTCTTCAGGGATAAAGATTTTTTGGTTAGGCTCTGATTGTCCATACAATTTTGGCTCTGAGATAGATTTCTATATGATAGTTTAACTTCGATGTAAAGGCTTAGTTTTGAAGAAGTGCTAATCAAGGAATGCTCTAGACTCTAAGCTTAGAGAGCATGGATTAAGGTGCATAGCCTAGTGGTTAAGGTGAATATGTGGGTGCATAAAGACCCTGGTTCGACATCCACAGCTTCTTTCAAATTTCAGTTGTACCTCAAAAAAGAAAAGAGGTCTCACATTAATGGCTATTTAAAGCTGCAAAACCATTAAAAACAGTATGCTAGGGAGGTTTTTGTGTGCTAGACACTACGGTAAGGACTCTTGGAATTTGGGTCCCCTTCGGCTTCAATATAGAGAGATCATGCAAAGCTTGAATTTCTCTATTATCAACATCGGTCAAGGGAACCATTGGTGGCAACCAGGTGTTTGGATCAATTTGTTTATCATTAGTTACTGAACCATCATTGCCCTAAAATTGATCATCCTAAAGGCCTACAGTAGGCTATAATAACTCTGCAAAGCCTCTTTGTCCAATGATACATATGCAGCTTATAGGCACCTTTGATAGCTAATGTATTAACTTTTGACCTTCCAATTCTTTCTCTCTTTTATCTTCCACCTAAAGTTCTTTCACCCTTTAATTCAAACTTATTTGATTTCAATTTAGATTTTCCATTTTAGATGAATTGGGGGGCATTGCTTCTAGGTGTTCCTTTTCAACTTATCTCTATTGTTTTAAGGCTTCTGATGTCGTTAAACCTTTTACATCTTTTGAGAGACAATTAAGGGATAGGGATCTCATTAAAGAAAACTCGTTTTAAGTTCTTAAGCTCATGCATAAACCTGAAACCAGCATTTGGAGGAGTTTTTGCTCCAAATAAGATGTGGCAATCCCCTAAACTCATCTTCATGCCAATGAAAGTGATGTTTAGAGAAGTCTTCCCATAAAGGTACATCAAATCTTATGGCTACTCGATGACTCGAAGTCGAAGTTACTATGAAAATAGGCAAGCCATATGCTACATGTTTAGGGGTTGGGGGTCACATATCAATCCTTAAGGTGTTCTTTGATTTGGAAAGACATTTTTGCTACGTACGGAACATCAAGCAAAAAAACCCTCACATTTTGAAACCCTCCGAACAATTGGCATAATTATTGCTTTGATGAGATTGTAAAGTGGACTTGATTGCACAAGCAGTGAGGGTGAAGCTTGTTTGTTAGGAATAGCTAGTTTGCTTCATGCTCTTTGTATTTTCTATATTGGAGATTTGGATCATATAACGATGATGTAATTTTCCAGTTTTGTAGGTGTTGTAGTCCTTTTATATACGTAAATAAACATTTCATGTCATTTCACCTATGTGCGTGCATGCGCGTGTGTAAATTTTAAAGGCATTGCTCTGTTAAATTCTTGGACTTTGTCTTAGTTCTTGTTTAGAACCGTCTCAAGTGTTAAGACACTTGCTCTTTATCTCTCTATATTTAACCCAATCCTAACTAATTACACTAGAGGGATACCATCTCTTATGTTTAAAGTGATAATATGCATACCACATTACATTTTCTTGGCTTTTCTTACCCTTTGACCTAATGTAAATTATCCCTATCTTGGCCTAGTAGTTGATCCTCGAGTAAGGGGATGTGCGAGGACTACTTTTTTTTTCCACCATCAATGCGGGGAAGGAAGTAGGGAGAAACTATACACATATCATGTATTTACATATGTACATTGATGTACATTACACCCTCGAGGGGCAACCGTGGGAACCACCCCCCCCAATAGGGAAGGAGAATACACCCAAGAGAAGGCAACTTGTGAGCCTCGAACCCTCAACCTTGGGGTTCCATGGATGCATGTGCCCTCTTGCTCTAAATTTTGTTGATGTGGCCAACCATTCTGGAGTTCTCCTCTCCTTGCCATCTGCTTGGGATAAGATCATCTCTGGGCATGGCTCTAGCTCACTTGTTGACCATGGTTTTTACCTCTTACCTGGTAAACATCAAACCCTAACTTTGAATTTGTCTTTCTCTTTCCTCCTCAGACTGATGCACGTAAACCCTATGGGGTTTTATGTGGCCATGGCACTATGGTGCTATTGTGATTTCTTGTCATATAGACTGGCTACTGGATTCCTGGAATTGAAAAGTACTGCATTTTATTGTCTTGCTGATGACTATATAGTAAGAGGATGGTGTTGCCCATTTCTTCTTGCTGTGCTATGGCCACTACCTAAAACTCTCCCTTGTTGCTGGTTTCTCTGGTATTTTTCTCCTATTGGGTTTACACTACCTATATGTGGCATTATCTGGGTCATATTGCTATGAAAGATGCTCCATTTTGTACGTGCGTGCTCACATGGGCGGATGAGACATCTGGAGGCATGTTGAGACGTGGCATGAGAGGTGAAGCTTTTCTGTGAATATGATATTAGATGACCTTACAAAATTTTGATACTCTGATATGTGGATTCATATGATGTTTTGATTGGGGATTGCAGGTATTTCATCTTGATCAGAATTATTGGATCCTTCCTTGGGAACCTAGCATTTTTTTGTTGTCCTGCTACTTTGATTTATCGCGGTTGAAACTCAGAATGAGAAGAGTATGGGCTTTTGGTCTTTAAACTTGTTTTTGAATGATGGCTTTAGCAATTGCCTAATTCCTTGATAGATGTGTGTGTGAGAGAGAGAGAGAGAGAGAGAGAGATCGATCAACATTTCCATCACCCAAGTGTGGTATATTGGTTATCCCATTTCCCTCTTGAGTAATAGTATTGAGTTCAAGACTCATCAATAAAAACATTCACTTTCTACCATTCACCATTTTAAGTGCAAAAGTATGGCTATTAGGAAAAGTACACACACACACACACACACACACACACACACACACACACACACACACACACACACTCTCCTGTCAAGGGGAGTTGGCCTAGCAATAAAGTTGAGGGGCTTTAAGGGCGCCTGCTATCACAAGAAGATTTAGAAATTTTCTCACGTAGGAAAAGTCTTTTTCAGTGTTTTTCATACAATGCATAACATCATGAGCTTCTGCTCGAGAGGCACCTCATACCTAGCTAGGTACAATTGGGGGCAGGGGACCATCGCCCCCCCCACCGGGCCGGCGGTCCCCTATCCCCAATCGTACCTAACAAGGTATACGGTGCCTCCCTCACAGAAGCTCATGATGTTGAGGTAAGTCACGCTGTGGGATTATTGTGAGAATTTATCCAAAACTTCTTGTGTATGGTTCAACCCATGGGACACATGGGTGTGGGTGTGTAGGAGCAATCCCATAAAACTAGTTGATGTAAAGCATTAGATTGCACCAAAAAAAAAAGCGCACACACCTTTCTTGATGTGTAACCATGCAACGGCAATGTCTTGAAAACTTTTGTTGGCTTGGAAAATCTTGTTAGTGGACCCAAGAGTAGTTCACACTAAGGCTAAGGCTATTTCAAAAAGGGTGCATGCATCCACACCAATAGAGCAGTAGTGAAGGTTAGGTCGCCACGAGGTGGTCGGGCCAGCCGGCATTGAAATACTCAGTGTCATTTTCCCAAGCAAAGGCTGTATAAATTATAGGCTATCACTCATTGGCTAGTGTTAGAAGTTTCAACATCAAGGCTCATCTTTCCTCCATTTGTTAAGAACAAGGGTACTAGTAGCAGTCAAGTGGAAATGTGCAAGCTTAGAGGTGGGATCGATGGTAGGCATGAAACATTCTTGCAAGGAGGAGGAGACTCAACCATGGAAAATGTTAAAAAAAAGATGGCAACTTTCTTATGCTCCGAGAGAGCTATCATATCAAACTTCACCATTCTTGCAAGGAGGAGGAGAATCACTAATGGTAGACGCTAACAAAAAGCTGGCAACTTTCTTATGCCTCAACACTAGTTTGGTGATTGAACACTTTAGTGACATGTTTTCCCACCAAGTTATTGCATTTATTGGACTACATATGGAGTCCTTAGTGAAGGGTGGATTTTTGGGTGCAAATCTGGACCATTGGAAAAAGCTAGTCGACTAACGCCACATGACAAGCTAATGATAATTTTAACTTATTTTTTTAGGCCCTTGTGAGAGGGTGTTGACATTTGTGTGCCACTGTCTTGAAAGAGGGGCATTGAGTTTTGTGTCAAACATGATTTTTTATGCTTTTGGAATATATTGTAATGTAAATAGTTCGTTGTTACACTTTTTTTTCAAAAAAAGATAATATTGTATTGTGACACTACATGTTTAAGAATAATAGTCACTTTCTATTTTTCTCAAAAATGCTTTTTATTAGGAAATTCTTGTCAATAGCCTTATGTAGGCCATAGTGAATTTTCACCTTGTTTCATAAGGCTAGAAACACATTTTGCATGTGTTCTGTATAGTCGAATAGGAGAAAACGTTGGAACATTCACTCTATGAAAAGTTTTAAGTTGAAAATTTGATCAAAAATTAAGTTGCTATGAATTCTGTAAAAAATTACATTCTTCATGTTTTTAAAGTCTATTAAATAGATATAAGCCATAAAAACATAAAATTAATCCTCAAGTCCTAGTTCCGATGGCGATGTGCTTATGAATAGAAACTCGTAATATTTAAAACGTTGAGAAAGGGGTTATGAAGCTCTTTTGAAGAAAAGTAACATGTATTAATCGAATTTTTTAATCTTGAGTGGCACTCTTTTGGTAAAAATCAACAAAGTACATATTTGTGGGGGTTCTAATCTCTCATAAACATCAAGAATATATGCTTCTCATGAAATCTTTCTTGTGCAAAATTCTTGAAAATAAACAATTCTCCTTTGCTATCATGAAATTAAAGTCATATATGTCCCAATAATGTCATTATCACGTGATTTGAAATGATTTATTGGTATTATGAAAGCTTTTGAATTTAAGCTTAGTTCTATATTTAGTTTTTCATGAAGTAAAAAATGAAATTTAGCTCACTTAAACATCAAATATTTTCTATCTCATGCACAAGATATATAGAGTGAGTGCACATATTACATTATGCAATCTTTAATCACATAAAAAAAGAAGGTTTTACTGTGTATAGATGAATTCAAAAAAATGGCTTATTAGACTTGCACATTTTCCACTATTTAATCTACTCACAAACAATTTTTTTAGTACGTAAAACTTGAGCAAATGGGTAGTTCAACTCTAAACAGTATTCTTAAAATTCTCAATGATGCACGTCCACTAATGTTCTTCAAAGCTTGTGCCACCAATTTTTATACGTGGTTGACTATAGTTTTGTGGAAGTACTAGTAGCTTCTAACTCACAAACGAGAGAGAGAGAGAGAGAGAGAGAGAGAGAGAGAGTTTCATGCTTGTCAAAAATAGTTTTTATAACCATATAAAAATTTAAAGCAATTTCATACTTACATAAGTTTTTCTAAGCTCTACAAAAGACTTTGCTATCATTAGTTTTGCTATGTGGCACTAATCAACAAATTGAATCCAACGTGCTATTGGAATTAGGGTTGCAGAGAAGCGCACACAGCTTGGAGAAGACGAAGGAAGCTCAAGGCACACAATGGGAGTGTATTACTTAGTGCGCAATGGAAAGATAGATAGCCCTAGAGCGATGGGCATATATACAATGCAAGCTCAACGCACACAATGGAGAGTGTATTACTTAGTCTCTGCAATGGAAAGATAGATAGCCCTAGAGTGGTGGGAGTATATACAATGCACGGGAAAAAAACCTCCTAAAGAGGAACAAAATGCCCCGTCGGTCCTAATGTGTTCACACACATCACTACCACATGTATATGGTAACAAATCCCCCCTAGAGTGATGCGGTGAACGAGAGCTGGCACATGAGTAAAGGGAAGTGCCATGCCCTGAGGACATGATCAGTCCACAAAGGGGAGTAAGCCCAAAGCTTTGCGGAAAGCTTCGAGCTTCTCACGAGACAATGCCTTTGTGAAAAGATAGGAAAGGTTGTCCTGTGTTGGCACATAAGCCAAGCTGGTCTCTCCTACTGAGAGCCTCTCCCTGACATAGTGGTAATGCACCTCAATGTGCTTTGTGCAAGCATGAAAAACTGGGTTCCTTGCAACTGCCAATGCACTCTGACTGTCACTATAGATAGTGTTGGCAGTGTCCTGTTCAACACCCAAATCAGCCATAAGGCGTCTGAGCCATATACACTCAACCGTAGCTGTGAAGATTGCCCTGTACTTAGCCTCACAACTTGAAGTGGCCACAATAGGTTGCTTCTTGCTCAACCATGATATACATGAATTTCCAAGCATGTGAAACAAAAACCACTCGTGGACACTCGCGTGTCAAAACAACCAGCCCAATCTAAGTCCGAAAAAGCATGTCAATCTGGCGGAAATGATCCCCCCTTAGGATAAAACAAGCCAAGATGTAAAGTGCCACTAAGGTAGCGAAAAATCCTCTTGACAGCCTGTCAATGCTTAGACCCTGGGCTATGGATAAATATGTTGACTTGTGAGACTGCAAACTGAATATCCAGCCTCGTGTTGCATACATAAATGAGGCATCCAACAGGAGTTTGGTAAAGAGTGACATCAGCAGGATCACCAACGTCATGAAGACTCAATTTCAAACCTGTTTTCATGGACGTGGCAATAGGTTTGCAATCCTCAAGTCCAAATTTACATAGCAATGTCTCTATGTAACTTTTCTGACACAAGGCAATACCACCATCACACTGCTTAAATTGTATACCCAAGTAATGATGCAACATTTTTCAAATATTTCATCTTGAAAGTAGCATTCAAATCAGCCTTAAATTCATCAATATGTCTCTCATTTGGTCCAATGATCAACAAATCATCTACATAAAGAACCACAATGAGAAGTACATTATTCTCACGCTTTACATACAATGTGCTTTCTGTTGGACTGTTATAAAAGCCTTGTTTGACCAAATGAGTGTCAGATTTCTATACCAAGCACGAGGAGATTGCTTCAACCCATACAAAGCCTTCTTACATCTGCACATTTTTCCTCTTGTCCTTTCTTGACAAAACCGCGAGGCTGCGTTACATAAAATTCCTCAAATATGTCACCATTCAAGAAAGCAGTAACAATGTCTGATTGATGTACATCCCAACCAAAATGAGCTGCAAATGCACATAGAAAACGCACAGTAGTCATACGACAAGTGGGAGCAAAAGTCTCTTCATAATCTATGCCTTTTTGCTATGCATAACCCTATGCAACAAGTCGAGCCTTATGTCGATCGATCTCACCATCCAGCTCGCGTTTCAACTTGTAAACCCACTTTGTACTAATGGCCTTTTTGCCAGGAGGCAAATCACATAGAGTCCATGTGTCATTTTCTATAAGTGCGTCATATTCTGATTGCATGGCAGCCATCCAATTTTTTGAATTTTGTGCTTCATCAAAAGGCAGAGGTTCCTCAACATCATGTAAGTAAGCTAGACACAACCAAAGCATAACAATCCGATGCATAAGATGCATGGCCAGAGCCTGAACAAGTACGACTAGACAAATGTGCATCCAATTTACAATCACGTAATGTATGCACCAGCCATTTTGGCATACCTCTACCCTGCTCATTTTCAGCCCTTTCCTCATCAAGTACATCATGTACATCTGCATCAGTAGTAGGCTGATCTGTAACATTTTTGAAAACCCCATACGCTGTACATTTTCCTCATTGGAATTTACATTCAAAATTCCACCACTAAAAAGAGGCAACAAAGTGTCATAAATGTCCTGTGAGCTTACTCTAGCACATGACAGCAAGGGCTGAATAGAATCTTCCACAAACACTACATCCGATGAAACCAAGATATGCTTTGTTTGCGGATGATACGGCCTGTAACCTTTGCTTTCAGCACTATAACCAACAAAAATACATTTGACAACCTTATCATCCAATTTTCTGCCTTGTGCTTGTGGCACCAAAGCATATGCCAAACAGCCAAAAATACACATGTGCTCAATAGAAGGCTTTCTATCATGCCATGCTTCATATGGAGTAATAGACTACAAAGCTTTCGTAGGACACCTGTTAAGTACATAAGTGGCACACATGATGGCCTCAAGCCAAAAAGAACGTGGCAAAGCTTGACTTTTGACCATACATCGTGCCATTTTCGTAAGTGACCTATTTTTCCTCGCAGCAACGCCATTTTGCTGAGGTGTATAAGGCACTGTACATTGGTGTTTTATCCCACGACTAGCCAGAAATGCATTAAATTCATGAAACATATACTCCCCCCCTCGGTCGGCGGAACAGAGGGTGCCCATAGTACATTTCAATACATTTTTCAGTCATAGCCAGAAATTGTTTGAAGCACATAAAAACTTTGGACTTTGCTTTAAGCGGAAATACCCATGCATGCCTGCAGTAATCATCAATGAAAGTCACGAAATACAGGTAATTGCCCAAGAACGGAGTTTGCATGGTCCCACAAACATCACTATGCACAAGCTGCAACTTGCGTGTGGCCCTAACTGAACCATCCTTTGGAAACTTAGAATGCTGCATTTTACTCAAAATACAGCCTTCACAAACATGTTTGACAGGTGCTTCAAGAGACGGCAAAGAAGCAACCATATCAGATTTCTGCAAACGCAACAAACTGGCAAAATTCAGATGCCCAAAACGTGCATGCCACAATTTTTCATCTGAAACAACCCTTGAATTTGCAATTGCATTTGCAAAATATTTTCCACACTTGTCATACAAAGTGAGCTTATACAACCCACGGCACAAAAGGCCAGATGCAACAATTTCATCACCAAAACTGAGATCATGAATTGTACATTGTCATCCACAAATTTGACTACATGTCATAATAACTAATATCTAATTCTCCTAAATGATTTTCTCATGTTAAACTGGTCATTTAATATGGGAAAGTACCAAGGGAGAAAAAGCTAGAATATTGGTTAAGCTGGCAGACTGGCCACAGTCGGGATCCAAAGAAGGAAAATAGGGATCCAAAGGGGGGGCCATCTGCAAAAGAGCAATGTGCAACAATGGGCTTCAAAGACCCTAAGGTTCAGCCCATTAAGACTTCCAAAATGCTAAGGTTCCATAATTCAAAGGTCATGTGCAAATGGTCAAGCCTAACGAAATTGGATGCTTTGTGAGTGTACACAAAAGTCTTCAAGACTCCTATATAGGAGGGGGCGAGCCCTGTAAGTAGGGGATGAGAGAGAAACACACACACACACACACACACTCACAGGCTCCCTTTACACAAAGGGAATAGGGGACACATGTTAGCTCCCTAGCCCAGTTGCCCACAAGTGCACTCAAATCCTATTGGATGGCCATAGAGGTGGACCAATGAGAATTAGGCTAGAGTAAATCTAGTTTAATTCATTCAAAAACACTTGATAAAAGAACCAATAAGAATTAAGCTCTCTAGAAGACTATTGAACAGTCTCCCAAGGGGTCCAATGAGCATTCAGCAGCCCAATGGTTTGCCTGATTCCTATTGGCCAGAAGACAAAGGGGTCCAATGAGAGTTTACTTGCATTATTTAATTACCTAAAGATCTCACAAAAGGGGAAAGGGAGACTCATGTCACAAGGCTATCACTTATGCTTCTCAATTGTGATTGGCTAAGCTTTGCAGGGTCCAATGGGGTGCCAGCAAGAGTAAATTGCAAGCGGGGTCGACCAAGAGAGAGAGGGGGGGCTGATTTTGGCAAGGCATTATCACACACACACACACACACACACACACACACACACACACACACACACACACACACACACACACACACACTCACACCATGTATGAAGCAAGAAGAATCCCTCTCTCTCTCCTTCTCAAGCTATAATGGAAAGCTCATCATCTACTCCAAGCTTGTGAAAAGGGAGGCCTACACACTCACATCTCATGTATGCTCATCTCCTCTACCATGCTGATTACTAAGCTATGCTAAGCTTTATGAGTGATTATGTGAGGATATATACTTCTTTCTCGTAAGACTACTCCTTCTTCTCAATCTACTCTCATACCCCGCTAGCTCTCACCATCTTTGAAGGTGTGTGAGGTTTTGGGTCTGAGACCGTGAGGGAATTGATGTTGTGTTTTATAAGTGTTTGCTTAGTGCTTGAAGTTTACATCTTCATTGCACTAGCTAGTTATTGAAGGAACACAAAGAATTGTATTGTAAAATGTCTCCGTTGATGGGGAAAACCTGTAATACAAAGCCTTTTGGAGGGGGGACCGGCTCCATGTAAATCCGGTCCTCAACTGTTGTCAATAGCTTAATTTGTCTCTCTTTTGAAGTATTGTTCATGCCTATCTAACTAGGTGTTATGCTTTTTGTTGCTCTCTCTCCATCCAAGCACTCTTGCTATGCTCATTAGGAATATATTCTAATGAAATGCTCACTATATCTATGCTATTTTTTGCTACACCCAAGTTACTAGGCCATTAAATCTTACACTACAAGTCCAAGTTTAGCAAGTGCAGAGTGCAGATACAGACAAAAGATACTTCTTGATCCCAGGTACATAAAGTGCATCAACAAGTGTGAAAGAACTGCCATTTGTAGCTGTAAGCACAATCTTTCCAACCCTCTGAACCGGATAAGAGGCATTGTTGGCACAAGTGGCTGAATTCCCATGAGGGACAGACTCGAGAGAGGTGAACAATTCACGATGTGAGGTAATGTGCTTTGTAGCAGCACTTTCGAAATACCACACATGTGAATCTGCAGCAACTTACTTGCATGCATCATGGACATCAGGATTGTAAGTGCACTCTGCACTAAAAGCCCATTCTGCATCAACATCAGCATCACGATCTCCTTTAACAGAAGACTCAACAATGGCTGCATTTGTAGTGGAACCAGCATTTACAGTGGAACCACCCTCTTTCTTCTTAGCCTCTTTGGCCTTCAACTTAGGACACTGCTTGATCAAGTGATCATTAGCTTTACAATAATGGAAACGCATCTTCTTTTTGCCCTTATCACCAGAATTTCCAGACGAAGTGCTACCAACAAAAGCATTGGGAACATAATTTTTGCCACTCGCAATAGAACCATAAGAAGTGGTTGCATTGTTGTTACCACCCTTTCTTTGAGAAGCAATAAAAGCTTGTTCAACTGCATGCTGCCTAGTCCTTTTTTTTTTTGGAAAGTGACTCTTGCAGCAATGTGCATAATGCATCAAACTTGACAACTTCAGGATTTCCTTAGGTCATAAGTCTCCAAGTACTAGCAAAAGTCTGGTAAGAATGTGGTAAGGCATCAAGAACACTCTGCACAAAGGAACTATCTGAAATGACTTCACCTGCACAAATAAGTTGCTCATTGATATCCTTGACACCAGCAAGGAAAGTGTCCATATCATCTTCCTCATGCATAATCTTCGATTCCATCTCTTTACGCAACAAAGCAATTTTAGCCTCATTGCGGCTTGCATAAAGACCTGCTAGAATATCCCAAGCCTATTTTGCAGATTTCGTTGAACGAATGTGAGGAGTAATGGTGCGCTTCACTGACAATGCAATCAACACATGAGCGTGCGCATCCTTTACATCCCAACGAGCTTGTTCTGCCGTAGGCAAAACAACTCAATAGCAGCAATCCTTGCAACAAGACCTGCAACATCCTCAACATCGCCTACATCCTCAGAACCAGGACGTGCTTCAATGCCCTGCACAATATTCCAGACTCGCTTTGACACAAGAACATGTTGCATCATGTAAGCCCACATGGGGTAATTGTCCCCATCCATTATGTCCTCAGCAACAAACATCTTGAACACATCTATGTTGTTGTCATCCATGGAAAATGCTTGCACTTGATGTGAAAACTGGCCGAAACGAGGAGAAACTGAGTGAGACCAGCACGTGCTATATAGCACAACCTGCAGCAGACTGTATAGGACCTCTTATGCAGTAATTGGTGCTAACAAAAATTCTGCACAAAATGACAAAATTGCCTGTGCATACCTGGTTGTAGTGAAAACGGAGGTCAAAATGAGCCCGAATGCTCGCCAAAGCTCACAAAAATCGGAGAAAGTGAACAAGCGTGTGCTGTAGCTGTTGGCGACTAAGCCCGCGAGGACACAACCTGCTCTGATACCAATTGTGGGAATTAGGGTTTCAGAGAAGTGCACACAGCTTGGAGAAGACAAAGGAAGCTCAAGGCACACAATGGAGAGTGTATTACTTAGTGTGCAATGGAAAGATAGATAGCCCTAGAGTGATGGGCGTATATACAATGCACGGGGGGAAAAAACTCCTAAAGAGCGAAAAAATACCCCGGCGGTCCTAGTGTGTTCACACACATCACTACCACATGTATATGGTAACATGTTCCACAATTTCTCCAAGAGAAGAAAACTTTACCAAGGTGTCATGTAGTGCAAACAACTTTTTTTGGTGAACTCTAGATTGGAATAGCATTTTTCGCCTATTCCCTTATCCTCTAAGGCTTGTTTTAGAGGCCAAGAAAGGAACATCTAAACAAGGCTTCATATTTTCATACAACTCTTTAGTCAGGTTAAACACTAGCTATCTTCTCTTAGGCAAGAAATTTTATCGCATAAACATTTGTTACTTGTGATGCAGCAAAATTTCACCTCATCAAAGTGCCGAGATTAAAACATTGCATACCATTTGTTACTCAAAATGTGGCACAAATTTGCTGGTAGTGCTACCCATATGTTGCCGGTTTATTTTTTATGATACAAAACTTTTGTTATTAATTTAAACAAAAGCTTAGGAGAATTTTCAATAAGAGAAGTAGAAATTGAGATAGGTGGAAAAGAAGTAGCTAGAACCCTCTTTGTGAGAGATACAAAGCCACCGTGTTGGTAGAAATAGCCACAAGAAAATTGTATTAAGCAATGCAATTGATCCAAAGGATACTGTATTAACACCATATGCAAGCCAAAAAAGATCACACTGACAATTACATGTAGTTTGCTATTGCACATCGGGTAAAAATTCTGGAATGGTATCTAAATAGCTAGTGTCCATGGACACCTACTATGAAAACATGATGTTGCATTTTATATATGAGGCTATAATCATTTCTTATCATAGTAGATATTGTCAAATAGCTGTTTGAGAGTATTATCTAAAAGTATTATCTTTGACAACTTTGACTAAGATTTCTAAATATTTTGTATGCTATGATATTTGATAGCACAAACAAATTTCCATTATTACATGCTTTCACCTTGGAGTTTGATGAGCTAGTTTTGGTACTAAAATAAGACACTTCACAATTTTCAATTAAAAAATGCTTTTGAGAAATATGAATATGTTAGTCATAGTAATCCAGGTTTTCTTCATCGTGTTTTTGTGCATGGAGCTCATGCATCCTATTTGTAGTTGATGGAAGGAGTTTACAAGTATACAAGATTTTTGAGGGCAACAAAGTATCAGTGTCTAAATTCTCTTTGTAAAATTATAATTGGAGACATTGTCGGAGGCACAGGCATTATTACCCACAAAGCTTTGATCATACAAAGTAAACTTATTTGAACACAAAGTTATGCGTCAATCCCCTATATCCCCAATGATTGTTACACGGACAGTTGAACCTCAATGCAACAATTTGCACCAAATCTCTAAGGCAACACCAAGCCGACAGAAGAAAAAGCTAACTCTGCATTGACATTTAGGGTTGAGCAAAGAAGTAGGTATGTATCAGGTACAACCATCCATGATAAAAATCAATGGGGCTATGCGAGACCGATCCATGAAGTTGTTGGCAAATATGCTTGCAATTAAAGCTGTGAAATAGCTTGGGTGGGTCGCTATGAAAAAATTGTATATATCATGTGCATTCAATGACTAGTTTTAAAACTCCTTATTTGTGAATTTTTGACAAATAAAATACACCCTTTTCCTATTCAATCTGTAAATATTTTTTCCAATTTCATTTTATGGTACCCTTCTATATGTGAAAATGTGCGTTTTTTTTTTTAATAACCCCTTTTATTACACTCACGTGATAGTCACATAATTTATTAAGTGACTGCCTTGAGTGAAATAGTAAGACTTAGACAGAAGAATACGTGAAAGGGAGCAAGGGTTAAATGTGATCATAACACACTCCTTAGATCATGCATTTGGTTAAATGTTTACAAACAAAAGTTACACCGTTGCTCTGTTAGCCTCAAATGCCTTGTATAGTGGTACATTCCTTCCATCAAATACAAATAGAATGCATGAGCTTCACATACAAAAACCCACCCTAGCAAACAGAGACACAAAGTAGCTTCTAAGACACAAACTAGGTCTCAATGCTTTGTGTGTATATGTGTGTGTATGTCTATGTGTGTGTGTGAGTATTAATCTATATACTTTATTCACAACTTGCACCAGATGATTCAAAAAGAGAATTGACAAAGGCAAGAAAAAATGGATACATATATTTTTTATATGTAGATATAGAAATGAATTTTGATGTTTTAGCTACATCTAAAAAATAAAACAGGTAAGTAGCTGCTGTAGACATCCTTTTCTTTGATAAATTGAACATCGTTTGAATCTAAAGATAACAGAAGTCGGATTCCTTACCTACAACCATCATGCAAAAAAAAAAATCATTAGCATTTTTGTTTAAACATGGAATGCAAGTGTAGGGCCGACCCAATGGTTTGCATCCATGTCCCTTTTATCCTTGCATTCAATCATGTTCAAAACTTCATGAAATTCAGGTGATCATGACAAAAAAGATGGAATGCAAGTATAGGGCAGACCCGATAGTTGTCATCCATGTCCCTTTTATCCTTGCATTCAATCATGTCCCTTTTATCCTTGCATTCAATCATGTTCAAAACTTCATGAAATTCAGCTTTGAACCATTTATGATCATGAAACTTCTTGAACCATGTATGATCATGACAAAACAGAACTTTTTTCATAAGTTCTCTTGTCTTGTTGACGATGTTCTTAATCATCTCAAAAAGACGCTATTCTTAACACTAGTTTGGTACCAAGAAGGACACTTTGGTCGATGTTTCACTAAAACTCATAATCTAACCTAAGAAAAAAAAGAGTAGGGTGCATGCACTAGTCCATGGTAACTACTTATGTATGTGTTTGGCATTTTTGTAATTGTCATGTGGCAAAAATAAATGACTATAATTAAATATAGAAAGTCGTGTGGGTCAAATACACAACATTTACAAATTCAATAACAACCACATAAAAATTTTGTTCATCTAAATTTGCAATGTTTTATGATGCATATAAACTAGATCTACAACTCCATTACTTAAGGTGATACTATTTGATGGTTATGCAAGGCACATTCGGTGATTTATGTCATATACCAAAAACTACGTATGTTGTAATTCTTATTTTTATATATCAAAGATAAGCCTGAAAATAAAGTCCACTTTTGGATTTTTCTAATCATCTCACTTTTTTGTATACAAATACCTCATATGGACACAATTGGGGGATTCATATGCACACTTTCATTAGTTTTTCAAAGCAATGTTTTTTTTTCAAGAAATTATATTTTTTTAATGAGCTTAAATTACAAGATACCTATGAGTTTGAAACCTTAAAAAATGCTTAGTTGATGGGTGCCTATAGATACATTATAGACCTTAAGTTTTGCCCCATAACCTCATCATGCTAATGAAAGAGGCTTTGAAAGACCAAAATTTTTCTCTTTGTCAATGTTTTCAAGATTTGGGTTTTTTTCTTTTAACAAAATTCTTATCTCATAACTAAGTTATGAAGCTCAATTTCTTACTATAATATGTTTTTTCCTATCCATACACCTTGAAATCTATGCAAAAACTTATTTTGATAAGAAATTTATACTCAATTTATGGAAATTTTTTGAAAACTGCACTAATTTTCTATGATTTTTCCATCTTAAAACTTATCACCATAATCTTAAGTTGGTATTACTTATAGAAAAATCAATTTTTGGCTATGTTCACCTCATAATTGACCTAAGGGATATGAACATGACGTATAAATCTTCTTTCTTGACTCACCAAAAATTTTAACAAGTTGCTATAAAAATAGGACACTTTAATGTTGCACGACACTTGAGTGTACGATTACAATCATCGTAAGAATTAGATTAAGACATTATCTATTATGACTATGGCAAAATAAGTTAAGATTGAGTAACCTGCTTCGTAGAAATTTTCTTGTTTGCTATGTATAAAGGAATATGTAATGTCCTTTGTACATTAGTCTCTCTTTAAAAAATAAAAAAAGCACCTTATACATATAGGAGAAATGAAACAAATTTTAGGATATTGAACCTTATAGGTGAAAAACCTTTTATAAACTTATAGTTATTCACATATATGTGAGTTAAAAAAAAACTTTATTGAAGCGTGGGTGCTCATTATTTGAAGAGCTATTCAGGTTTTAATAAAAACCAATGTTATACAAATCATGAGTGTAAGTGCAAAAAATTGATCTGGGTGGTGATATCCACAATTTTCCATGTACATAAATAAAGGGCTATAATCTATAGTTAAAGAAACACCGCTGCTTAGATCTAAGTATGAAATGTTAGCTTGAATTTAAACTAACTTCATATGTAGCTAATTTGACAGAGTCAAGCCTAATACTATGGCTTAGGATGAGTCAAAAGTTATATGCATATGTTGAAATTAAGCAACAAAGGTTAAATAAAGCCTAGTTGTAAGTAGGTCCTTCAGCAACTTTTCCAGTCATGTTGTTTTCCATGCTAGTAGTAAAGCTTCAAAAATGGCGTGTTTTCTTGCTCCTTTACGGATGGATTACAGTGGTTTTTGAAAATGCCATCAAGGTAATGTTCTTTTAGTGTATATAAAAGACTAATACCATTGAACAATTTTAGCGTAAGGATTGCATTAAGGTTGAGCTCTATAGGAATAGAATTATGAAGTTTGCAGTTTGAGACATGAGCGAAACAAAGTGCATGCTATTGCAACACAAAAGATTGCATCATTTTGTTATTGCGCGTGTGTGTGTGTGTGTGTGTGTGTGTGTGTGTGTGTGTGAGAGAGAGAGAGAGAGAGAGAGAGTGAATTAGAAGGATGCATCAAATTTTGTTTTGTCACAACAGTCTGTCAACGTTTGTCTTTTTTGTTTTTGTCATGCAACAGCTTGGCAACGCTATAGACTATTAAGCAGAGCCAACAAAAAGGCTATGAATTATTATTATTTTTTGTATGTGTGTATTTTTAACCCAAGTTGATCTCTTAATGAGTGAAATAGCAAAGTAGTATTTTTTTTCTCTATTTAAAGGTCGTAGCTCTTCTAAAATAGAGAGTAATCCTATAGGCCCAAAAATAGGAATATTCTCATAGCATTGTGTTATATCTGTCGTACAGATATGCATAATTTGTTTTGGGAGGTTTAAGAATAGCTTTGTACTATTCTTGAAGATCCCAAATGGATCATAATAGAGTCTAAGAAACTCACGGGTTTTTTTTTTTGTTTAGTAGCACGTTGGTATTCTAATTCTATGAGAATTAAATTAAGACACTTAGTCATACACTCTGTAATTTTTATATAAATTCCATTTGACGCATCTAAGATCCATCTAAATTTATATTTGTGTGCTTTGCAAGTAGGAAAAAGCACAGGTACTTTTTTGTTATCAGGATTGTAACCAAGTTCTTGAAGTTGTGTTGTGAGTAGGGACCCAATTTCATTTGGTTTAAGGAGAGTAATTCGTCTCCATTTATCTTTCTAGTGGAGCCAAGTGTGCAAGTTGGTTATAGATAAATGTGGCCGTATTTCCAGCCTTGCCAAGTCCGACATTCAAGAATTTCGTTGAGAGATCTCTAATTTTTGTAAGTGTATGTGTATACCATACAATATGCATAGTGGTTTTAAGTTTAGCACTTTGTTAGACAAGGAGTGGAAAAGAAGTTGAGAGAGGGTATGGTACACCTGTCTCCAGTTGGAGTTTATTAACCAAGTTTGTTAAGCAGCTAAGTAGGGTAGCAAATGGTAAGTGAGGGATGAGTGGAGGAATTGGAATATGATTAAGTCCTTTGCTAACCAATGCTCGAATTTCATGATCCTCAAAAATGTCTAACTTTGAAGTACAAACGTGATATCCAAAATTTTCAAATTGAGAGAAAAAGTTAGTGAAATTAGGGCAGTTATAAGTAGGAGCGGTGTGTTGTATTAAAAAATTGATATTGTAAAACTAACTTTTTAGTGATTTTGTATACTTCCAATTAATCATGACGGAATTAAGCAGATAAGTATTATCAATACTTCTCTAAAAATCGATACTGTAAAACACTTATTAGTGATTCTGTGTACTTCCAACCAACCATGACGGAATTAAGCAGAGAAGTATTACCGAAATGTTGACTAAAATTTTCAAAATAATAAATTTGGGTGGGTACAATTCCAAAATTTTATTCACAAAAAGCCAATGTACAAAAGTCCGGTTCCCATCCTCTTTCGTATTACACGTGATCTTTCCTCCAGCTAGGTAGGTAACTACGTGAAAATATTACGATTACATATCAAGAAGATGTTTTACATGTAGATTTTTTACTCTCCCCACTAGAATATCTTTTTCCCTCTACCAAAGTTAGAGCTTGAAGTAATAGAGGGCGTTAAGAAAGACCTAAGAGAGTTAGGAGTGTTAATCAAAGAAATAGGTTGTTTGAGGGACGGGGTAGATTCTTCCTCCATGTTGGGTTTTAGAAAACTAAGTAGAGTTTTGACTCCTTTAGAATGTCAAAAATTATTTGATTCATCTTCTTGAAGCTCCTTGAGGACCTCTAACATCATGTTGCAGAAGTGAATGAAAGCAATATGTCTTGAGACCAAGTTATCTGCTTGTCTTCCAAGCCATGAACCTATCAATGATTAGGTGGAACTATGCAGCTTTGTTAGGCAATGATAATTCCAAGTGAGTTAATATGTACCAAACAACATGATCAAATCGGATAATGCTTGACTCACAAGTTGCTTTGTTATTGAGGAATTTACAACCGCATTTTATATATAGCCTATAGATATTCCAGATAGAGTTGAAGTAATAATCTACATTTAAATTAGAGAAGGCCATAATACCTTTTGTGCATCCATAGATCCTAGTATTGGTGGAGTATTTGGATGGATCTAAGAAGTTCATGACAAAGGGAGCATTGATTAACTCTTCTTTATCCAAAAATTATGTGCCTTTAAGAATATGAACGCAACATTCATCCATGCAGGTAGCAAGTAAGTTGAAAAGTGAGATGGGTGCTAGAAATCCTTTATTGGGGAGAGTCCAAAGTTGATTGTTGACATTGGCTCCTTTGATCTCAATTTGTTTTGGAGGAAGAAAGCAAAAGCACTTGAAGACTTTGGGTACCATTTCCAGAAGTTTGGACTTGCTAAGAGAGCATAAATCCTATTGAAAGTCGTTATGCTTTTAGTACAATAGGATTGCGGCTAAAATTACTACTTGATACATTGACAGAGGAAGTTGTAGGTGTAGTTGAAGGCCGGATTAATTCCACATTACTTCTTTAGGAAATTTGTTATTTCTACACGTCGAGGAGGAGAAAGTAGCTGCGTGATTGGGTGTGAAGTTTTTGGAGAAGAGGGAGTTGCTTCAGCTCCTCATCTAAAAGCTTGAGTCCTTCTTTCTTGTTCTTTACAAGGGCTTCTAAGAGCTTGATCCAGTCTTTAAATAAGTCAAGTTGGAGAGTGAACCTTGAGAAACTTTCTACATACGTAGTAAGATTAGAGGCAGTTGCATCTGCAATGTAAGACATAAATGCTTGGTCTAGAAGAAGTAAATTCAACAAGAAAATACATCCCGAGGGCTAAGGAGTCATTCTGAAAGTAAAGATCAACTTATATTAGAGAAAAAAGTTTACAACATTCGGTTCAATTTTCTTAGCTGCCCTAGTGAGAAAGGGCATGTTTCTATTTATAGGCTAAGGAAGAAGTCTTTTGATTTTTTTGTTTGTGAGAGTTGACACGAGCCATTTTTTTTTTTTAATTATTTTTTTTGGGTCATTAGGGGTCCGAATTCGGGCAGTGTACTTGCCATTGCAAGCTACTTGAGAAACAAGAAAAAGGGTAAGAAGGTGATACTTACTACCTTTAAACTAGTCAATCCGAGGATAGTATGACTATGAGTTGGTATCACTATTAGATATCTAAGTCAAAAAACATAAATTTCTAATAATGAAGTACCTTTGTCAACCTCTCTGTGCTAAATTGCCAAGTCAGTCTAGAACCTTGTGCCTGTGTGTGTGTGTGTGTGTGTGTGTGTGTGTGTGTGTGTGTGTGTGTGTGTGTGTGTGTGTGTGTGTGTGTTTTGGGGTATTAATCTATATACTTTATTCACAACTTGAACTAAACGATTCAAAATGAGAATTGACAAGGGTGCTTAAAAATGGGTACATATGTTTTTATATGTACATATAGCAATATATTTTGATATTTTAGCTACATCTAAAAATTACAACAGGCAAGTAACTGCAGTAGACTCCTCTGCTTTGATAAATCGAACAGCTTTTGAATCCAAACATAGCAGAAGTCGGAATCCTTACTTGCAACCATCATGCAAACAAAAAAATCATCAGTATTTTTGTTTAAACATAGAATGTAGGTATATGGCGAACCCGACAATTGTCATCCATGTCCCTCTTATCTTTGTATTCAATCGTGCTCGGAACTTCATGAAATTTAGTTTTGAACCATGTATGATCATAACAAAAAAGAGTATGTTTTGGACTATATAAGGAGTCCTTAGTAAAGCGTTGGATTTTTGGTGCAATTATAGACCATTGGATAAAGTTTGCGGATTAGTGTCACATGGCAAAAAAACTTTTAATAATATTTATTTTAGGTCTTTGTGAGAGGTGTTAACATTTGTGTACCTCTCTCTTTAAAGAAAGCCATTGAATATTGGTTTAGTCATTAATATTTATGTTTTTTAAATATATCATAATCTAAATAATTCATTGTTTCTTCGTTAGCATAAGGTCCCATTTAAAAATCTAGTGAATCCTTCATCCATGTGGAATCGACCATCCAACGGCAAGTGCTTGTTCTCTTTTTTTATGGCCTTCATCAATCGACTTGTCAAGACATTCAGATATTCCTGCTCTAAACTACAATTTCGGCCCTCTGACATCTTTCTCATCGCAAACTGAGAAATCGTCAGAATTGCAGCCTTTCAATGAAAGCAGGAGATTGTCTTCCTTAGTTCTTTCTTGGTATCTTCACAAAAAAACCACAAGATGGGTAGTCACTTTGAATGCGTCAATTGCAGGATGTTGGCAAGAAAGCTCGTCAAGGTTGTTCTAAGCATATGCAAGCAGAATTCCTTTCTTCAATGTAATCATCTATGGAAGCAAGCACCTATGCTAACATCTTGCAAGCCTTCGGAATATGCTGACATGAGTGAGAGAATTTATGATGAGAGTACTAGTCAGTCTCACAAGCTATTCAGAAACGGGTTGTTCTTGGCAAGGGTTTTCTTTATATGTATGCCAAATGTGGTGCCCTTACAATGTCCACAAAAAGGCAATAAATCCACCAACAACTCCAGGGAAGAAGCAATACTCGTGACACACATCAAGCAAACTCACAAAAGCATGAGAAGTTCTCATGTTCGAACTATCATCACTATTACAGATAAGCCCAACGTGGTTGTTTCAAGGAAGTACTTTGTTGTTCTCATGGGATAGCGAAGATCTCTTTCCAATTGTCCCAATGCAATCACTTATGCTTGCACATTACAGGTGTGTGGTCTTATGAAAGACGTACATAGGTGAGAGAATTCATGATGAGATTACTAGTCACGGACTGTTGCAAAAAATTGTCGTGCTTTGCTCGATGTTCTCAAGAAAGCATGAAAATCTCTTGATGGGCATTCTGTCCCAAAATGTTGGAGCGCGTTGACTGCACAATATGCCCATCAAGAACCTTTTGTAACAGACCAAAGCTTCCGTGCCCCGATGTCCTGCTTGATTATTTTGTTAGTGAGAGGCTATTGAAAAAAGATGTTGTGCTCCGCATTGTCTTGGTTGATATGTATGTCAAATGTTGTGTGCTTGAGAAAGCACAAAAAGTGTTGGAGGAGATTCCTATCCGGAATGTCACCTCGAAGGAATGCTCTAATTGTGGGATTGTGCAACAAGAGCAGGGCCAAAACTCTCCAATTCCAATCACCGACACAAGCATCTTGAAGGCATGTGGCTCTATGCAAGATGCTAATATAGGCACAAAAAAAAGATGTTGTGCTTGGCACTGTCTTGGTCGATATGTATGCCAAATGTGGTGCGCTTGAGAAAGCATAAAAATTGCTTTGAAGGAGCTTCCTGTCTGGAATGTCGACATTGATTGTGGGAAGTGCGCATGAGAGTTGGGCTAGAAAGCTCTAGGCCGTTTTCAGCAAGCGAGTGCCTCTCTCTAGATGCAATCACCTACGCATGCATCTTGAAGGGGTGTGCCTCTACGCAAGATGCTCGTATGGACACGAAACTTCACAATTGGTCAAAGACTGTTTAAAAGAGCTGTCGAGCTTGGCATTGTCTTGCTTGATATATATGCCAAATGTGGTGTGCTCAAGAAAGCATAAAAAGTGCTTGAGGAGCTTCATGTCTGGCATGTCACCTCTTGGAATGCACTGATTGCGGGATTATATTGTTAGTCAGAGGCTGTTGAAAAAAGATGTCGTGCTTGGCACTGTCTTGGTCGATATGTATGCCAAATGTGATGCGCTTGAGAAAGCACAAAAAGAAGCTCTAGAATGTCAACAGATGCGAAGCGAGGGCCTCTCTTCAAATGAAATCACCTATGTCGCAAGCTTTTCTAATCACTGGCAAATCGCATTGTGTAACCACCTGTGCTAAACTCGCTACGTTGGAGAAGTGCTTACAAGCACCTGGGATTCAACAATACCAGCATGGATCGTGTTACATGTGAAGAGGTCCTTATGTTGGGCATAAAACTTGAATTGGGCCTCTAGACTATTTTCTATAGATGCAAAGCAAGGGCCTCTCTCCAGATGCAGTCACCTTCGCATACATCTTGAAGGCATGTGGCTCTAGGCAAGATGATGATGTGGGCACAAAACTTCATAATTAGTCATAGGCTGTTCAAAAAAGATGTCCTGCTTGGCATTGTCTTGGCCGATATGTACACGAAATGTGGTGCGCTTGAGAAAGCAAAAAGTGCTTGAGGAGCTTCTTGTCCGGACTATCACCTCTTAGAATGCATTGATTGCGCGATTATATTGTTAGTCAGAGGATTATATTGTTAGTCAAAGGCTATTGCAAAAAGATGTCGTGCTTGGCAGTGTCTTGGTTGATATGTATACTTATGAAAGACTTTCACATGGGTATCAGAATTCACGATGTGATTGCTAGTCAAGGGTGGTTCGATCATTATGTATACCAAATGTGGTGTTCTCACAATAGCACAAAAACTTCTTGAAGGGCATCCTCTCTGGGATGTCGTCTCTTGTAGCGGGTTAAATTCAGAAGATTCCCAACGTTGTTGATGCAACGAAGTGCATCGGCGATCGACACTCAATCGCGTGGTGAGTAAGCATATCATATTTTTTATTTTTGACAGAGAAAATGCAGTTAATGAATGCACTGAAAATTGCACGTTGTTGTGGGAATGGCACGTTCCCTCATATAATAAAAATTGGGGAGACTTGCATGTTTTTTTTATAAAGAAAACATAAATGGAACACCAAAAAATCAATAACATTGACATCTTGTATGATTACAAACATTGAGCTTGGTAAAACTGTAACCTTCCTTGTGTCTTTTTGCGAGGTACCCCTCTAAAGCACTATGATCGGTATCTCATTTTTGCGAGGTACACCTTTGAAACACGATGATTGAATATCCAAAACACACTCTCAGGTAAAAAAAAGTTAACACGCTTTTATGAAATCTCTCTCTCTCTCTCTCCCCTTCATTATTTTAATGTCTCCCCTTCCAATTAATAAATATCTTAGACATAATTAATAGCATCAAATAGTCGAATTTTTTTAAATTTGAGATTGTTGAAATGGCATGTATAATTTTTAATATTTTGCTCGATCTTAATTCGATGCGATTGCAGCTAACAAAGCACTCTAGTTAGACTTGTTTTCAAAAAGTGTAATAATGTATTGTGACCAGAAAAAAGTAATGAGTGTCATTTTCTCATTTTTCCTCTCACAAAGAACCATCTTATTATTAAATTCCTCTCAATAGCCAACTAGCCACCTAACCACCGGCACTCGCTATTGTGAGTTGGTGGGGGGCCGGGGGGGGGGGGGGGGGGGGGAAATATCCTCTCAATAGCATTATGTAGGCCACATTGAACCTTCACCTTGTTTCGTAAGTTCTCATCTTGTTGATGTTGGTTCTTAATCATCTTTAAAAGACGTTCTTAATCATGTTAACAATTAGATTAAGAAATTAGCCATTTTGGCTATGGCAAGACCAAGTAGGTTGCGTTGTAGAAATTTTCTTGTTTGCTATGTATAAAGGAATTCGTATGTCCTTTATAGATTAGTCTCTTTTTTTCCTTTTAAATGTACCTTATACATATAGGAGTTAACTTATGAACTTATGGGTAGTGAAGTTATGGGTACAAAACCTTCTATAAAGTTATAGTTATCCACATAAACTTTATTGAAGCCTAGGTGCTCGTTATTTGAAGAGCTATTCATGTCAAAAGAAACTAATGTTCCACAAATTATGAGTGTAAGTGAAGAAAATTGAATTGGGTGGTGATATCCACAATTTTGCATGTGCATAAAGAAATCGTTAAAATCTACAGTTAAATAAACACCTTTGTTTATATGTAAGTATGAAATGTTAGCTTGAATTTAACCAGCTTCTTATGTAGCTAATTTTACAATGCCAAGCCCAACACTATGGCTAAGGATAAGTAAGAAATAATCCGAATATGTTGAAATTAAGCAACAGAGGTTAAATAAAACCTAGTTGGAAGTGGATCCTTCAGCAACAATTCCAATCATGTTGTTTTCCATGCCAACAGTAAAGCTTCAAAAGTGGTGAGGTTTCTTGCTCCTTAACGGATTGCATCAAGTTCAAGCAATCCGTTAAGGATTTGCAACAGATCTTAACATATTATATATCTATAATTTAACAAAACATCTATAGTTTATATCCAAAGGAAGTAAGCATGAAGACTAGATCTGTTGGCAATTTGAGATTACTTAAATTGAAAATCCGTTAACGGATTTGCAACACTATGGCTTAGGATAAGTAAGCAACGGATAACTTAAATCTGTTGCAAATTACTTAAATCCGTTAATTTCAAATTGCCAACAGATCTAGTCTTCATGCTTACTTCCTTTGGATATAAACTATAGATGATTGCAATTTAATCATCTATAGTTTATATCCAAAGGAAGTAAGCATGAAGACTAGATCTGTTGGCAAGCTTGGAAATAAGTGTGTGACCCTAGAAAAAGGTGTGCGCCTTTTATTTGACCCGATAGACCATCCATAAATGACTACAAATGAGAGCATCCACAAGTGTGACCCTAGAAAAAGGTGTGCGCCTTTTATTTGACCTGACAGACCATCCACAAATGAGTAGAAAACTCTCAATTTTGCTTCACAAGTCCAATCCAAAAGCTATCCACAAATGACTACAAATGGACGAAAAAACTACTCAAATCAACCGCAAGTCATGTGCTTGCGATAAGAGCACTCCTTTCGCTACCTTTCTCATTACCCAACCATGTGCAAAGATAGAAAGCACCATTACCGAGAGGGGGGGGGGGGGGGGGGGGGGGGGGGGGGGGAGAAGCTTTTAACATCGTAGGAACAATCCCAAGAGAGCCTCTACCTTTGGATAGAGCCTTTCTATGTACTAGGAAACGGCACCGGTTCGAGTCCAGTCATGGGCTAGCAGGAAAGAAAAACGGGAACGTTGCTTTCACTTGTCTGAGGATGAAGAATATTATCTCAACCAAACCAAAAGAGCCGTGATTCGTTTGGTGTTGCTTGTTTCCTTTCCGATCCTGAAAATGCGAGCGGAAAAGTGAGGCTATAGCACCGGGGCTGCTATAGGTTCAAGTCCTCTTTGCCTTCACACAACATGGATTTTCACGCTTGTCGAATCCAGTTTTTATATAACCAAATAAAAGTTTGAAGCAATTGCCAATATTCACACTCAGACTGTGCCATTCAAAAGAACATGTTTCCACAGCCAAATGTCCCTAAACTTCTTTGAAGAATGAAATCCAAGCGAGAATCATATTTGGTTACATTTTATGGGTTTTCTAGGCTATACAAAAGACTTCACTATCATTTTATCTTTGCTTTGTTGCACTAATCAACAAGCAAAGTTACCCCCTCAAAGACTAGAACATACAACACAAAAAACTCAACCAAGCATATTTAACAATTGCGGTTCCATGTCATTTTTGTATGAGTTGAGTTTGATAGTTGTATATCACAAGTTTCCCAGCTTTCATGGGTAGTAATAAGTATGTGACTTCCAATCTTCAAGCTTTCTGCGAGAGTGCAAGCTCATCTGACATTTTGAAGAGTGACTAAATTTCAGGCAATACACCATTCCCCACAATGTTTTAAATGTGATGGCTTGATACCGAAAGCTGCTTTAAGAAAGGATCATAAACAATAGTCAACTCATCGTGCAAAAAGACGCATTGAATGCGACTAGCATGAGAGGTAATGATGATATCTACCCATGAACTTACATCAAAAGTAAATGCCTCATTCCAAATAGGTCATTATGTATTGATCTTGGTAGGCTCATCCACATGCAGCCTCTCTAAACCATGGCATAAAGATCCAGAAAACATTGGCAGCAACCAGCAAAGTGGTGATAACGTCCAGGTAGGCCCTTCCACATCATTGAAACTCACATTACTGAGCAGCTATTGTGGTAGACAGAAAAAGACGGCTCAACATGCATATCGTGCTCAAACTTCCAGCTTAAAGCCTCACTTGACTTGATGAAGAAAACTGCAGGATGCTAAAACCCGAGTCGAGCTTGCTTAATTAGGTTGCATTGAGTCATCCAAGGAGTTGATGGGTTCTGGTAGATGGGATTCTGGTGCTGAACTAATGCTCTCTTCGATGTCATCGTTCACCTCCTTGCTATCTTGTTTGGTATTCGGCATCCCCTCAGGTTCCTTTTCAAAAAATGGCTGATAAGTAAAGCAAAGGTGAACCTTCCCTTTCAACTTCTGTTTATCCTTCTTTAGGTCGTCTACAAGGTCAACCCAAACATCTTTCTCTACTCTGGGGTCTAACTGACTAAGAGCAAACTGGGCTATCCCAATGAAATCATCCCCTTTGAAACGGTCATAATCAAATAGTTGGATGGTAAGCTTTTGCGACTCCAGATCTTCTACCTGCACTCAAAAAGTACGTCAAAATCCTAGACTCGCTACATGAGTAACATTTAATGCAGGACTTGGTTCAAATGACACACAACAGTGCTACCTTCTTTCATTCTCCAGTCAAAGAGCTTTTTCTCTCATGCAAAATACGACCTGTATGCGGATAAGGAAATCTACCCATGAACTTACATCAAAAGTATATGATTCATTCCAAACAGGGCATTTTGTATTCATCTTGGTAGAGCTTGTCCACATGCAACCTTGCTTTCGCCTGATGTATACAACGGCGTAAGGATCGGACTCTCCCCAGATATCAGCCTTTGCAACATTCTCAGCCTCTACTAGTTCAACTTTCAACTCCCCGACTGGCTTCAACATCAAAAAGCTGCACTAAAAGAGATTTTTTCAATAAAGGCAAGAAGGCACACCAGGGCGTTTGAGAAATCCTCATACCACCTGTAGTCTCCTTGTAAGATGGGAATAACCAAACGATTCGGCCAAACCAGCAAATCTGTCAAAGCAGTCAATATTATATTCTGCAACCAGAGTACACAAAAAACATAAGTAATGTCCATTGTTTCTCATCCAGAGAAGCTAAATAAAGAAAACACTACTTACATCCACTATATTGTCCACTCCAGGGATTGCCAATATATCTCCCCCAAGAAACTTTGTTTGAAAGTCAACAGTGGGCTACAAAAGCCACCGAAAATGAGCCATCTCTCTCTCTCTCTCTCTCTCTCTCTCTCTCATGTGATCTCCTAAGGAAGTAAGGGGGCCATTTGAAGCAAGGGCTAGCTTAAGGAGATGATGGACCAACCAGACAATACCGGAGATCCAAATGCATTTCAAACCCCGCCCAAAGCAAAGGTTACATTTTGGTGGAGTCGGGACAGCACATTGTCGCCCGGTTCTCTTAGAGCAGGGAAACTATCCAGGGTAAAGGATGACCTACTATTTGAGACGGTGCAGGTGATGATTAAGACGGAGTTGAACCTTATGAGGGGAGACATTGAGAAAGAAATGTAGAGTTGGTCGGCCACCACAATTTCCTCCTGGTGCGATTCATCAACTGAATCCATGTGTGCTGCAAGTAAAGGATCGGATCCTTCGTAGAAGAAGAATCGGCTGAGCTCAGATACCACAACACACGTGAGAAAACTGAAAGAACTGGACAAAACTGAGAGAGACGACATGGCACGGTGTAGTTCTGTTAGAGTGTTGGCCTCTCAAGTGAACTCCCCAATGTGATCCCATTATTTAGTTGGCTTTTATGCATTTATTTTACTTAATTGTCAAAGTCTGGGTAGGGCAATTTAGTGAGGTTGCTATATAAGCAGCCCTCAGCCCCCATTTTATCACATCAGTTATTCATTGGTTGGCTCAGGAGACTCTCTCTCTCTCTCTCTCTCTCTCTCTCTCTCTCTCTCTCTCTCTCTCTCTCTCTCTCTCTCTCTCTCTCTCTCGTGCTTTCTCCCCTTGGTCTCTCCGCTTCCGCATCGTCGACTTTGACATGGTATCAGAGCGGCTTGATCCGTGACCTTGGGCAAGCAAGGCGTCCCGTGGAGAAGAGCAACCTTGAAGAGAACCGTGGAGAATCTCCCTGTAGCCGGCGGTGGTACTATTTCCCATCTGCAGTGACGTTGTGAAATGCTGCCTAGTTGGAGCCGCCCTCACCAATCCCCACTGCGGGCTGCGTTTTAAAACACTGCCCACTGGCAGCCCAAGGCGGCGATCTTTCCACCCTCCAAGCGTTTTGAAACGCCGACGGCGGCAGGGAAAGACAGTGACGCTGGAGTGCGTTTTGAGATGCCCCAAGCGTCCAAGACCTTGGCAACGGCAAGCTCCTGCCTGTGTTCTAAAACGCTGCAGCAAGTAGGCACTGGCGAAGGCAGTCCCTTGACGACGGCGGCAAGAGGAAACAAAGCCCATCTGCGTTTTAAAACGCTGTTCCCCAGCTTGCCTTGACGACGACAAAACAGATCTCATTCACGCCTATTGTAACTCCCACCTTGTGACCAGCGTTTTAAAACGCTGTGAGTCAGCAAGGGGTGGGAGATGTGTTGCTAGTGGAGAGTACAAAAGTCAGTTGCTTGGTGACTTGGAGACAAGGGATTTAGGTGCGGCTTTGCTAAGGCAGCGAAGTTTGCCAGAATTCAAGTTTCGAGAGCAGCTTGGTGCCAATCTGCACCAATCTCGCAGCTTTAAGAGAGGCTTGGAACGATGGAACGTGGAGCCCATTTCGTGTGGAGATCTCTGTGCAGAGGGTGTGAAGCGGCTTGGAAGAGGCGAGGAGATTGGAGATTATTTTGCGGTCTGGTGGAATTTTGCGGCCCCTTTGCAGTGCGAGAAGGATTTGTCACAAACTGCTGACGTGTCAAGTAACTGAAGAAGGAAGCCAGCTTGCAGATCCCGGCCAAGGGGCCTAAACCCTAAGTGAAGAAGCACAAGCAGCAGATTGTACGGAACTCCGGTTTTCGTGCTGGCTCGCGACATGGCAAACTATACAGAATCCCGCGTTTCACGCTGACTGCTGATGTGGCAGACTATACGGAACCCGCGTTTCACGCTGCATGCTGACGTGGCAGACTATACGGAATTCCGTGATTTGCGCTAACAGGTGTTGACGTGGCACTATACGGATTTCCGTAATTTGCGATGTCAGCTTTTAGACAAGATGCTTTTGTACCAGATGCTTTTGAGTTTAAGGCTTTTTATGTAAACTACTTTTGGGCCTAGGGCCTTTAAATATGAGGCCATGGGCTCATTCTCGAGCATGCTTCTAGACGAAGGTGCAGAGGATGTTGTATTGGCTTGTACTTTGATGATGCAATATAAAAAATTACCAAAAGGGGCGCCAAGGTTTGGGGCCAATACTCTCTGGGGTGGAATTCCGCCACTCCGTGTCGTGTGTCGTCTCTCTCTCTTTCAGTTCAGTTGTTATTGAAGTGCTAAAAGTATGTTCAATTAGCTCTTTTGCGTTGGCACGTCGTGACCGTCTTGTGATAGATGACCAATTCTCCAGATTTTGCAACTGCAACATGGCCCTCCCCTTGCTTGAGCGCCCCCGATGACAACCACCAAAACCAACAAATGGCTATGGACACCGGATCGACCATCCAAATACAGCCCTACGCATTGACACAATTCTCAAGGAGACCGGCAATTGTTTGGCTCGAGATTGTGAAGCCAAAAGCAAATGCACGAGTTCGCTAGAGGACAGAGGCAAAGGCAAGCTTGACAAGGATGGTAGTACTAATACTCAGTTAGCTGCTTCGGTACCCATGAGGTCTGACAACCAATGTTATCAATGTGACACGACGCTTTGTTTCGCTCCGGAGTTTGAAGCCAAATACAAAAGAAGGAACTCACAAAGAGACAAAGACAAAGGCAAGCTGGACAGAGATTACAGTAATAAAAATTTGATAGAGGAGATCGGCATGGCACACGTGGTGTCGACCACAATGGCCACGACACCAAATTGCTAGTCAAAGACTAGTTGCCGTGTCACGTGCACATCTAACCCTATGTACATGTAGACAAGCTATCTCACGTCTAGGATTCAGGCCACCTTAGGAAGTGTTCTGGCACCTTTGTGAGCCTGTGAGTAGGCAGTTGCATATCCTCTGGTTGCACACAGCATGATCATCAACATGACATTCAATACCCATCATGAGCATTTTATAGTGCATAGAACCTACTACAAATCAGCCTAGCATTTTCCCAATTTACTCATTTTTCACTTATTAATTAATAAGTGATTGTTGGAAAAGTGAGTAGGGCAAATTTGCTAAGTCTTTACAAAAGAAACCTAGCGCTAGCACTTTCTGGCAAAAGAGACAAAAGAAGTTCCAGCAACTTGCAGTGTTCTCTCCTCAGCAAGACCGGCAGAGGACACCCTAGCGTTTTCAGCCAACAGAAGCAGATAGCGTTTTTGGATGCAGACCCTTTAGCGTTTTTTGCTACAAATCAGCCTAGCATTTTTAATTTGCAGACCTAGCCTAGCGTTTGCAGATTCTAGCGCCAGATCAGCCCAGCAGCGTTTTCAGTTTTCAGCACTTAGCCATAGCAAATCCAGCCCCTAGCCTAGCAGATCTCATCTACCCGCAACAGATCCTCGCCGTACCGTCGAGTCAGCCAGCATTTTCAGTTTCAGCCCGCTGTTTCAGATTTCAGCATCATCGTTGAGTCGCTGTTTCAGATTTCAGCGCCAATTCAGCCCAGCACATCAGCGTCTTCAGTTTTCAGCACTTAGCCACAGCAGATACAGCCCCTAGCCTCGCAGATCTCATCTACCCGCAACAGATCCTCGCCGTACCGTCGAGTCAGCCAGCATTTTCAGTTTCAGCCCGCTGTTTCAGATTTCAGCATCGTCGTCGAGTCGTCGGTATCGCCATCCTCGTAGACAACATTGTCAAAGATCAGCAGAAAGTCAGCGTTTATACAGATTTCAGCATTTCAGCTATAGCATTTTCAGTTTTCAGCCCGTCCTCGTCACCGTCATCATTGTCATCGACATCGTCGGCAAGTCCATTGCATCTAGACCATTGTACCAGATTTGTGCAATCAATAGCATAGACCTCTCTCGCCATAGAGAGGGGGGCCCTTTGAGGAGGGTTTGAGAACCGCTTAGTGTCGTATTCTTCTCGCTCTTTCTCAGTCTCAGCGCTTTCATTCACAGTAGCATTCACTTTGTTTGTGATCATTGCATTCTCTCACTAAAGGAACGGAAGGCTCTCCCTTCCGTAAGTAAAAGGAACCCTTGAGCACAGTTCGGAGCACTCATCTTAAGCAAGATCAACATTCACTTCCGCTGCACCTTACATTGGTATTAGAGCTTTGGCAGTGTTCTGTATCACTCAAGAAAAGAACCACAAGAATTTTTTTTGCTTGTGCGAGGTTTAGACACTCGGGAGTCTTCCCATACAGTTGCATTGATACCTAGCCTTGGTATTTCCCTGCATGTGAAGCACCTCTTAGAAATGAGTTTATTGACTCATTAATAAGGGACATTTCAACAAATCGTGGGCTTTTTTATGAGATTGCCCAACCCAGCTTTAATTCCATTTATAAGTGACCCTACGGGTCACTTCCCAAGCATAAGTCAGTACCCTCAGTACAAGCACAGAGTACCCGCAGTACCTCAACATTCAAAGCGTTTTTGCACCATCAGCTCGCACTACCTGATCAGCCCTAGCGTTAGCAGTTTTCAGCCATATCGTCACCATATTGCCGTAGATCCAACAATCACACCAGCGTTTTCAGATTTCAGCCATAGCCACGTCGGCGCTTGCAGATCCTATCAGTTCCTCCAACCTTTTTGCATTTCAGCCGTTAAGCAGAACCAAGCATTTACAGCAAGATCCCATCAGTATCTCAGCATCTAGGACCATTATATCAAAATTTGTGCAATCTAAAGCAAATACCTCTCTAGCAATAGAGAGGGGGGGCCTTGGGACTGTTAAAGTCGACAATGCCGAAGCATAGAACAACGGGGAGAATACATGAATGAGAGAGAGAGAGAGAGAGAGAGAGAGAGAGAGAGACACTGCTTGTTGCTAAATTGGCTTTATCTTACAAAAAAATAATTCTAAATGAATTATTGGATTTATAAGTGAGAGGGTTTTTTCGCTTGGAACACCAAGGAAAAATAATTCTAAATGAATTATTGGAATTTTAAGTGAGAGGACTTTTCTCACAGGAGACATCCGAGTACAGAGTATTCCTAGTGCGTCATTTAAAGTAATGACGGGAACACTGAGAACGGGAATATCTATAAAGCCACCAGGAACGGGTACTTCTGATGCGTCACATCGGATGGGTGACAGGGAGCATCGGACAGAAGTATCCGACCATCCGGGAACGGACATCTCTGATGCGTCATAGGATGGGTGACATAGAGCATCGTGAAGGAGATTGTACCGTAAGTTCGGTAGGAAAGGACTAGGTGATGGGTATTCATGATGCGTCACAAGGTGGGTGACGGGTGCATCGGAAAGGGAATATCCATAGTCGGGAGGAAATTCCGAACTGTGTTAGAATTGTGCACAAGGAAAAAGCAAGCACTTGAATGAAGATGGGTTCAGAGGAAACTTTGAGGAAAAACATATGCTTTTTGAGAAAGCGGGATTGCCTTTCGGGAAAGCAGATGCTTTCTCGCGAGGAAGTCTATGTCTGCATTGCAACTGTGCATGTGATTGCATCCAGGGACGCCTGGGAAGTGCTGTGAAAGCATTGTTTTTAACTTATAAGGTTTTATTGAGTTTTTAGACAGATTCATACCATTTTTAAAGGTGACCGACCACCCACTTAATAAGTGGGCAACCATTTGATAAATAAGGCAACAGATCAGCCAGCGTTTTCTCTCTCTCCTTTTCTGGCAGAGAAGCGAAAAAAAAATGAAAATTTTGAAAAAAAAAAAAAAGGCCGCGACCTCTACGCGAGCAGCTATTCGTGCCCGTGGCTAGGAGCTATAAAAGCATCACATGCCCTTACTCAGGGGGAGGACCAATCTTTGCAAGGAGGAGATGCTGCTGCAGATTTCAACCGTAAAGAAGACGTTGCCGGTGATGCCCATGGCTGCCCCAAGTGTACCAGATGTCGCCAAGACCCAGTGCGTGAGTTCCCTCGCGAAGAAGTGCCTACGAAGCGTGTTTCCATAGCGACAAGTTGCTGTTTTTCTCTGTTTTCACCCCATAAACGTCGTAGACGGGGATGATTTACAAGAAGGAACCTGAGAACACACCTCTTTTGTGTGTAGGATTGGAAGAGAGGATTTTCTATGGAGAGATCTCTTCCGGGGAATTGCTTTTCGAGAACGGAGTTGCGTTTCGAGCGTCGAGACTTTGAAGGTAACGATTTTCATGTTATGAACTCTGAGTATTTGTTTGCAGGTGTACTTCCTCTTAGTGAGGAAGTAGGAGCAAAGGAAGCTATGAGCCTCTGCAGGAGAAAAGCGCTCTGAGGAACTAGAGCCAGATCAGCCTAGGGGTTTCGTACCCGAGTTTGGGAAGTAGATCCACGGATCGGAGAGAGGTAGTCTCTCAAGTTGTGATCCAGAAGTTGAGATTCCCAAGGACTTCGTGTCCGGGAAAGCAGAGTTGTTCTGCAGGAAGAGGACTCTGGAAAGAGAGTTGGAAAAGAGTTGCAAGGATGCCATGCCCTGAGTCTGGAAGGTGAGATCCAGAGGCGAGAACCTTGATTCTCGAGGAATTGGAATAAGGAACGGAAGTTCCTTGGAATAGGGTTTTGCCTTGGGAATCGGAAGTTGAGGCTTCCGGGAACCATCAAGTCTTATTCTAGAACGAACGTGGTAATACGTTCGGTTCAAGTGCTTGTATAGACTTCTCCTCAGTAATAAAGATACTATTACGGGGGGGGACCAGCCCATCTTTTGGTCCTCAGTACTGTGTCAATCTTCTCACTCTCTATCTCTCTCTCTATTTATTTCTCTATATCCTCTGGCTTCAGTAATAAGTGATAAATCCTATTTATACGAATGTATTTTATATTGTTATGCGCTCCCGTTTGTGACACTGCTGAACCAAACCAACCTTGGCAATGAAATGATGATTATACAATGGAGGCAAGGTGTACTTATATAGTCACCTTAGCAAATTGCACTACCCAAACTTTGAGAAATAAGTAAAATAAATACCTAAAGCCAAAATAAATATTGGGATCACATTGGGCAGTTCACTTGAGATGCCATAGCTTTAACACCCTCTCTGTAGCTCATAGTGGACATAAATAGTGAGACCAAATCGATGAAGAAGCTACCATGGACACCCCAGCATCGACCAGGATACTGGATACACGTCAATTATACTACCCTCAACTTTTTACCTTGGAAGAATGCCATCTTGAGCATCAGTTGCCTTTAGAAAATTGAACCGTGAACACATCACGTACAAACTTTCCAAACAATGAACTTTGAAACACATCCTGTCCATAATCTGACCAAAAACAATGGATTGGTGCACTCATCCATAGTGTTTTAAATATGTATGATTGGTTCCTTGCCAGATGCATGTGCCTTGAACTCCAAAGATTCAAACACCGATAACTAGAACTCCAGCACAAGGGTCCAAATTATTTATAGGGAGCATTGCTTGCCCCTCTCTGCCACTCACAAACCTCTCTCCGGCTGAAGCTAGTGGCAGCAACTGCCTCTTAACTAGAAATCTAATGTCGTGGTGACTGTGTCACCACCACGTGTGCCATGTCAATCTTCTCTGTCAAATCTTTATCACCGTTATCTCTATGCAGCTTGCCTTTGCCTTCGCCTCTTTGTGAGTTCTTGCTTTTGTCTTTGGCTTCAAACTCTCGAGCCAAAAAAAAGCGTCGTGTCACATTCATAACATTGGTTGTCGAACCTCGTGGTTATCGAGACAGCTAACTGAGTATTGATATTGTCGTCCTTGTCAAGCTTGCCTTTGCCGTTGTCCTCTAGCGAGCTCGTGCATTTGCTTTTGACTTCACAATCTCGAGCCAAACAAATCAATGGTTCCCTTGAGAATTTTGCTCGTGCATAGGCCGCTAACTAGACGTTGCTCGATCCATTTTCCATAGCCGATCGTTGGTCTTGGTTATGGTTCTCCATTGGTGAGGTAGCGTGGGAATGGCCCTCAGAATTTAGCACTAGATAGGCCTTCAAAATTGTCTGAGGCTAAATGCCACAATTGCATATCAAGATGCTCATGTCAAAGGTATCGTAAACGTGCAGCATTTCAAAAAGCTTGTCCTCCAACCCACCAAAAATGCTAGTGGAAGACCTCTTGCCCTACAGACTTTCAAAACGTAGATATCAAACAACTGGCCAAACCATTGGGCATTCGGCCATGCCTCTCAAAACGTCGTGGAAATTGCCCACATCCGCTGCACTTTGGTGTCATTGCAATAGCTTGCCCATAGCATTTCAAAACGCTCTACGAAATTGCCTATCCAAACAAGAGCGTTTCAACATGCCACTGCTCGTTGCCACAAATTTGTTGCGGGGACTCTCCTCCACCTCTCAAAATGCTTGCAGAACTGCCTTCGAGTAGCTTCCAATGCCGCAGCGTTTCAAAACGCTCGTCGGGGGAAGGGGCATGCCGTTTTGTGCTATGTCATAATGGTGCAAGTTGTTGTGTGGCTGTCATCGGCATTTCAAGATGCTCAATAGTAGCTCTTTCTCATGTTGCAAGTGCTAGCCCAAGAAACGCTAGCGTTTCACAATGCTACGCCTACTCTTGTGTGTCCGACAGGTTCTCCTGTTCCTCTCCAAGCTAGCACCGTCACCTCTTCTCTGTGCGGATGCTCCTCCCACAATCAACGAGCCGTAAGCTCTGATACAATGTCAAAGTGAACGATGTGGAAGCATAGAACAACGGGGAGAATATGAGAGAGAGAGAGAGAGAGAGAGAGAGAGAGAGAGAGAGAGAGAGAGAGACTGCTGAACCAACCAACCTTGGCAGTGAATTGATAATTATACAATGGGGGCAAGGTGTACTTATATAGTCACCTTAGCAAATTTCCCTACCCAGACTTTGACAAATAAGTAAAATAAATACCTAAAGCCAAAATAAATATTGGGACCACGTTGGGCAGTTCACTTGAGATGCCATAACTTTAATAGGAACCCCATCCGGTGTTAGTCTTCTCTCTCTCTATCACTCACAGAACCTTTACTCGCAGTATCATTCTCTCTTCTTTCTCTAGTCTATTGCACAATTCTCTCATGAAGTAAAAGGAACTCTCTCATGAAGCAAAAGGAACCTTGAGTTCGCAATGTGCACTTATCCTGAGCATTCATGATCCATCACTTCAGTTGCACACTACACTATTGGAGACAATATAACCAGCAGCTCCATCCCCACTAACGTTGTCAGTGACCAACAGTGGGTGTAGAACTAAGTAGTAGCATATGCTCCCAACACGACACACGCCACATGCACACACACACACACACATGAGCAAACTTCAACGCAAAGTTCAGCGTGTGCCTTTTTGTTCATGTGACTTTTTGAGCTCAAGTTGTACAAACTCTCTTATTAGGTTTAAAAAATATTGAACGAGTTAGACCTCCAAACAAGTACCTGCAAAAACACACAAGGTTTGCAAATGCTTGCACACGTCATGCTCCATGATTCCCACCAGCACACAATAAAAAACACCTATTCAACAATCCTAGGCTACTTGTCAATGCTGTCGGATGCAGGTAGAACTGCTCAGTCGATTCACTGCACCTCAGAACTGATTGGGATGCAGTTCCCGTGGACAGCAAAGAGATTCACATAGAGAATCTAGCTAAATTAATGGAAATGACCAGACATGCAATTCCTGTGGGCAGGTTCACAAAGGCACGGGTACACGCTTCCCTATGCTTACCTGGTTTGGGGGTTGACTGTAGGTTGTAATAGCATGTCTGCGAGACACATCGAGCCCATGTACACGTGACCCCCTAAAAAGTTTCTACAACTGAGAGAGCACATAAGTGTGCAACACCAACAAGATCTAAACCAGGCATTAGCCGAAAGAACTTAGCTCATTACTAGGGCTTCGCCTTCGAAAGTCAAGTGCATTGACTACCAGTGTGAGAGCTTCCGCCTTCTAAAAGTGAGATTTGAATACGAGAGCAAACTACAAAGCAGAGAAAATACATGTACCTACTTGCAACCAATGAGCCCCTCCATAAATCCCAGTCCATGGAATTGTATGCCTTCTCAAGGTCCAGAAGACTCCCAAGTGGCTGTTTTGAAGCCTTGGCCCATTCCATTGAGGTAATACCTTTTCCATTGCCTCTTAAAAGATAAAAGTGTAATCCAAAATGCAGCTATCCTAGAGAAACCAATTTGCAAACCTGGAATGAAAGTGGGTACACAGGTTTAAGTGCACATTAATCACTTTATTAAGAGTCTGTAAGTGGGAGAGAGCGTGATGTTCAGGTTTCCACTGACAAGGGGCATCAATAGACCCACCCAAAATATTCTCAAATCTTGTATGAGCAAAGTAAACAATATCATAACGCAAAGAAATCGAACCACGAGTGTGGGCACAAACAGGCAGGTGCTAAGATTTGTAAAGAAGAACTGCACATGGCTGGATACTCACAGGTTCTTTAAGGGAGATGGTTACTGCACCAAAGCCTGGAAACTGCTCCTTGAGCGGCCTGAATATCAACTTCAAAACTCCAAAGACGACAAAATCCCTAATCTGTTCCACCCAACAAAAAAACTCGAGATCACAATAAGCTTTCACTATTTTGTGAAAAATGTTTGCAAATCGGCCCATGCAATGTCAAATACAAAACGAGCATAGCAAATGTGACAGTTACACAAGCAAACTCCACTGAAGATATCTTATGCAACTTTAACAAAAGCGCCCAAACTCGACTCAATACAATGTGGAATATGGTTACAATACAGCATATACGATTCAATAAAAACTAAAAGGCTTATCAAGAAATGCTAACAAGACCTGCACAGTAAGAAGGGGACCCGTTGTTTGCAGCTGGATGACAACTTTGGCATCTTGTCCATGACGCCAATCAAGCTCAACTTCTAAAATTGCTTCATCTTCGCCCCCACCTGAAAACTTTACACCTGATGCCATTTCATCAGGAAATTGGATCTCAGCAGATTAGTGTCTGATTTGAGCTTGACCAACATGCAAGGCTGAGTTGCTAACCGCCAAGCCGTGGACTGATTGTTCCTAGCGTGATTGATTTGATGGTGATTTTCTGTATAATGCTAAACTTGTATGGATCAAGAACTGACTGAAGGATCACTCTGAGTAGCCCCGAGGCAGCCTGCAGGAAAAACTTAAAAGTTGTTTCAAGGATTGCATAAAAGGGGAGGGGGTGAATGATACAACACATACATAGGCACACACAGACATGGGGTGCAAGAAGCGAGCCTGCACATGCACAAATGCTCCATCGCCTACGTTTATTTGGTACCTCATTCAAAGAGGGCCACACTTCTTCGAGCTCCATGTTAAGCCAATCTACCTGTTAAGATTTCCAATCGAAATGAATGTCACTCACGAAGGGGGTTCATGAGAGAAAACAACAGCTATTCAAAACAAGCTGTGCACGTACATGCCTTCTCGTAATCTGAATGTGGAGGAAGCCAAGAGGGTGCAGTCTTCCGAGCGAATGAGAGAGCACCAACGTGACAAAGCTGAGCTATGCACTGGGCCTGGCAAAATCGAAAAGAAGCAGGAAACAGTTATTGGTAAAGACCAAACAGAAGAGTGGAGAAGAGAAGAGGATGACCTTGGCAAGGCGCAGTTGAGAGCGGTGTTGGTTGGCGAGGTGGAAGAGGGTAGAGATGAGGAGGCCCACCAAGACGCCCACTGCAAAGCGCGTGAGGGAGGCAAGCCAGGAAAACCAGGCAAGCGTGCCCATGATCAAGGGCGACACCACCAGCACCGCATTCACCATCGCTAGCTTCTTCGTAGCTGATAAGCCCATGATCGCTTTCACAGTAAAATGGTCAGCGATCACATTGGATGATCTATGCTGCATTGCAATCTGATGCCATATGCCTCTTTCCTTGCCCCCATTGCAACATTAAACTTGTTGCCGTCAAGAGGAATCTGCAGAGATTCCACTAAATAAAATCGTGGTCATGTACTAGTCTAACATACATACTGGTGACTTCTGTATTTTATTATGGAGAATCTTCTCGGATTCCCACATCGATCACCTCAAAAGTTGAATGGGGGAACACGTTTCGAACCCTGGCAGTCAACGCACGAATACAGTAACGCCAAGCTAACCATCAAACCAGGTTGTCGTCATTGATGTTGTGTCCCCAATTTCAACGAAAAAAAATAAAGCAGCCCCAACCTTCGGCCAATTTTCCCTCAGGTCGCCGCTTTCCCTCGTCGTGACTTGTTGCAGCTCGCTCCGCCTATGCAGGTGCAGTGGCTTCCCTACGCGCCCCAAGCCCCACTCGTTCTACTCCCTCTGCCTTGCTGGTGAGGACGACTCCGCCGCCAATGCATCCAATTGTTGCCGGAGTGTCCGCAGAAGCCTTCCTCTAGCTGTTGCCGTTTTGATTGCTTTTGAGAGGGCATCGCCCCAGATTCGTGCTATTAACGATTTTTTTTAAATCGTTGGCACATACTGGCATCTCCAATTTTTGTGCATAGATGTGAACTACAACAATAGCCTTTGCTCATCAAGCTTTTTTAAATCTTTGAGCCTCTCTGACAATTCCAAGAGGAACTCTAAAGCCCAAGATGCACCCTAAAAAACCCACATCCGGTGTTCGAGCAGCATCTGTAAATGCCTCTAATCCATCTCACATAGTCACTCAAGCGTGCTTCGAAGTTGTTGCCAATGGTGAATTTTCCAGCGAAAAAAAACGTGCTCGTGCTCCTAATCCGATCTCGACCTAGCTTCGCGTGCTCCTTTCTCATGCTGTCGTCACCGTTCTCATGTTGTCGTCATCATTCTCATGCTTCTGATATGATGGTGCGACACCTGCACCTCAGGCTTTCCCTTAGAGTTACCTTTCCACATGCGGGATCTCGCAAGATTTTGATTAATGAGAATTTTGTGAAATCGTAGGGACATACTATTAAAATCAAAAGGTATTTCTTTTAATTTTAATAGTATGTCCCTACGATTTCACGAAATTCTCGACATGGCTTCGCCTACTCCTTGCTCCTATTGTAGTCACCATTCTCATGTTGTTGTCGTCGTTCTCATGCTTATGATATGATGGTATGACACCTGCACCTCATGCTAATGAGAATTTTGTGAGATCGTAGGGACATACTATTAAATTAAAAGGTATTAGGGGGGGGGGGGGGGGGAGAGAGAGAGAGAGAGAGAGAGGACACTTTAAAGAGAGGAAAACACTAAAGGAAAAATAAAGGAGAAGAGAAACACAAATATAACAATGTGAAGTTGACTACCTCTTTATATGGACACAAAAGTTCTTTTGACTTTCCACCTTCATTTGTCTTTCATTTCCTAAAATCACCCTTCACTTAGGCACTTAATATGTTTTAAAAGAATTTTTATTTTTCAGAGATTGGGGAAACCTAATTGCCTTTTGATTTGCAAAAGTAAGTGTGGATCTCAACCTCAAGAATACGTGTCATAAAGACTTATACAATAACTCATTATCAGCTAGAAAACCAATTACTTGTTGGCAACCCAGTATCAACTAAATGGCGTTGAGATATTGTTAGTCAACAAAGTGATAAAAGAGATGGACAAGGTTGTAATGCCCATCTGTGAATCCGAGGGATGGGTACGGAGAGAGCTTTTGAAGGAAGCTTTTGAGGGAGCTTTTTTTTGTTCCTCTACTTGGGCAATCTTTTCTAACAAAAAACTCTCCACATTGTGGCTGGAGAGAACTTGTTGGAGGGATTTTTTTTCGTTATTTATCAATCCCTTAGAATATTCAAACTACCATTGTCTTTGATAAAAAATATGTTTGAAACGTATTTGAAGGACAGTAAGATACAATCCACAATTTTAACTCAGCACATAGCATCCACTAACAAAGAAATATGTTATGTACAAAGCAGACGAACTGCAAAACAACTTCAACCAAGTATATAGCATCTACAAAAAAAAGAAATATGATATGCTCAAAGTAGACAAACTGCAAAACAATTTTTACTCAGCATATAACATCCATTAACAAAGAAATATGTTATGTACAAAGTCGACGATTTTCAAAACAAAAGACATTACAACATCCCGAAGCATGAATTCTCATTAAAAGAGTTTCAATACCAAATCAGTTGCAATTACATACAAAGTCGCAAGTGCTCAAGCACAATTATGTTGCACTTCGACAATTGAACACACGTAGTTGATCTTCATTTGTTAGCTTTCTCTGATGGACGAACATATTGTGGTTCAAATTCAAGCCAAAATACAGAGGAATATGTAGTATATATGCTTGCAGGGCATATATGGTTTACTTTGCACCACTCGTTCTGCAAAGTCTCCACATATACATATCGGACTACTGGCAACATGAAATTCATACCTCTTCGAACTCGAGAAGAAGATGTCTCCACCATGAATTTTTCATGCATGTTTGCCTTCACAATAGTGTGTTGAACAACATGTGTCTCCATGGTCACAGTCAATTCAATTCTCTTAGAGGCCTGGATCGATACTCCTAGCCAAAAATGCACATTGTTGGTTTTCCTTGCTACAATTTTATTTACGCTGAAGCTCCCTGTCTTCAAATCCAATAGCTCCAAGGCATTTATGTTTGTTCCCTTCTCCACATGCCAAGTTCTGGGCACTCTTGCAGGACATTGAGTGATTGTGTTACAAATTTTCCATGTGTGATCCACACTATTATTGCAGAACCACATGAAATGTGCCTTTGAAGCACTACCTTGCCCAATGTTATCCCCTCTTTCCCATGTACGAATTCCCCAGAAGGATGGTGCAACCGCACATGCACGCGTGTTCCTTATGTTTTTCTTGCATTTACCAAATATAGATCCCAACCACCCTTGGCATTGAACCCTACTACCCTTTGGTATACGACGGATTGCCCACATTGTCTTATGAATTCCAGTCTCTTCTACCATCATACCACCCTCGTGTTCTTTGACCTCATGACCTGCCCTTGTAAATGTTGTTTGTGATCCTCAACGATTGCGAGGAACGTTCTGTGTAATATATTCTGGTCGGTGCAACGCGTTCTTTTCCACAATCTACTGTCTCAGCATTTTTGCGCCTTCTGGCTACTGTAATATTATCTCCCTCCATTGTCGGTCTTTGATAGAGGGGTGTACCTCCCAACCCATCTTCAATCTCTTTAGTAATAGGTGTTGGACCCGATGCTCTTCCTTGTGCACGATGACCAAGTTTTTCGGCCAAAGGGCTTGCTGCATGATATCTACCCTCGACAAAAGCATGCATCTTCACACTTTGCAACAATGCGTTTGATAGATCGGAAATGCATGCATCGTACAAGCTCAACATTTCTTTGTTTCCCTCATCAGCAAGCCAACTTGCGTGCTTTGTTTCTGCAAGGTTTGTAGTTGGAATGTATGACAAATTATCTACTTCCTGCAACATAAAGAAATTTTGTAAATGCATGAAGCAAATAATTATACATGCCACTAAGATAGCATCCCACATAGTTTTACCCCAACAAAGTGCTTTCTCCAGCGAGGGTAACGCACATGCCACCAAGTGAGCCAACAAATCCATCTGCGACAAGATACTATCGGATACTTTTCTAGTTGCCCACCAAGCTTGAATAGTCCTGTACAAGCTTGTTACCTCCTCCTCGCTCCTTGCACATCGCTAAAGTTCACATGGACGCTTGTGCTCATCCTGGAAATTTTTATGCATGTATTGCATGGTGTGAATGTGCAAACTCTGCTCCCAATGAAACAAGCAAGAACATTCTCTTCCCTCCATAATATTGTTAGGCCCTCCGTTAAATACAATTCGAATAGCTCTCCAATTTTCCCCAGCCTCATCTGCCATGAATCCTCTAAAATCTGTTGGAAGGTGCCCACTCTCCAAAAGTACACAATTCATCATTTTCCAAAACATGGTTTTTGCATGTGTGTCTTCTTCTTTCATCTCACAGATGGCTATTGTGTGCATTTCTTAGATCTTGCAAAGTGCATTGATTAACCATTGCTACGAACAAAAGCAAAAGAAAAAGTTAGCACATCTTATGTAGAATTGTAGACATGGGTTGCCATTGTTGTCCACCCTGCTACTCTACGTACGTGATCAAAGCAAACCCAGCTTTTCTGAGGTCTCCACTACTGTCTTGTTGCATTCTATTTACAAGCTCGACACCATATCCTGGGCCATTGACTGACATATTGAACACATGACATCTTTTGTTGTGATCTGTGGATTGTCCTGGAAAAAGAAAACCGTGGAAATACTTGTAGCCGCAAACGTTTTTTAGCCGAATCAAATTGGGACTCTGCACCAACACCAATCCGTGCAATTGTAGCTTCTCACACCCAATGTTTGAATCTGAGTTACAGGCAAGAACTCGCATAGAGGGAGAAAAATTGATACATATATTAGACAACCATTTAATACCTCTGTGTATGAATCAATGGCTACATCTCCTCTAGTACAGAGAGGAGCCCATTGTTACTAAGCCGCTCCCCATTTTCACGTACCACCCCTTTCGGTAACCATCTTCTTTGCAAGATTTAATTGCAAATGCCTAGGGCCAGCATTGGGCTTTCAGACAACACACGTGATACTAGCTCTCTAGTTTATCTTATCGTTGATCATAAAACTCTCTTTGCCATGGGATGATTATGCCTTCCGAGGTGGATAAATAATTGGGTCCAATTGTAATCAGCTAGCAAGCAATAGATAGTGCATGGACACTCCCGAAGAAGAATTGGACAATTACCACAATGAAAGCAACGTATTGTTCCATTTTCTGAGCTAAACATACCTACCAAAGCAATTGATGTTAGCAATTTCCCCGTCTAAGAAGTCTCGTTTGGTAACCCGTTCATTGTATTTATTGAGCATGATCTATTTTACAAATGAGGTGCCCACCACATTTGCTTCTCTTGATCAAAGCTGGATAACTCATTCTAGAATGGATAGGCTTAACCCAACAATGGTCATCATACTTCTGATCCATCCCCAACATTTTGAGAACGCCATTCGGCACAACGTCCAGCTCAGAAATGCAGTCCCCATTGTATATTGAAGGAACTTCATCAACACACTTCTTAATTGAGATCATTCGGCTTAACTTGGGATACTTGTGGCTATTTAATGCAATATACTCTAATGTACTCTATGTTTTTTACACATGCTCATAATCTACCTTTTTTTTTGTTTTCGGTATCTTCCTCTCTTAATTTGCCTGTCGTTCCTTCATTACAAGCATAAAAGGAATCTTTAATTTTATCGGATTAAATTAGGATAGACATGTCTCCTTGTTCTTCAATGGAGCTGTCAGACAACTCTACTATTGTCACCTTCGGTGTTGAGGATATTTTCATACTGTCATGCGTGACCAATAGAAACTTCGAAGACAAGGTTGAATCTAACACAAATTGAAACTGTTGACCTACTTGCACAAAAAAATGCAAGCTATTCTATTTATATAGCTATGCCTTGCAGCCTCTCTTTCTTCTTCTTCTCTCTCTCTCTCCAAAAATTGCCAGCGCTAGCGTTCAACATTGGCCCTCCTAGCATCGAACTCCCTCTCTGTCTCTCTCTCAAACTTCCGCTCTCTTCTCTCGAGGCTCCAACAAAGCCAAGCGCTAGCGCCCATCTATTGCGTTAGCCATGGGCCCTTACGTTACTGTGTGTGCACGAGAGCAAGAGAAGCTAACCACAACTCATAAATTGAATAAGAATTATCAACTTCCCTTCTCTTTATATAGACAATGTCCTTATCTATCTCTCCTTCTCTCTAGGTTGTTCCCTTCCAAGGGCTAGCACCCATACTGCATAGCCACAAGACTCGATTTGCATTTGTGTAATTAAGGTATTGCAAATATCTCCCTCCCTCGCTCGCTACTGTGATTGGCGCAATCATTCATGAGAAGCTATAGTTAGCTGCTGGTTAAACTTATAAAACATGCATAATCAACTCACGCAAATATCTCCCTCCCTCTCTCTCCCTCAAACTTATCATGAAGTCTGAGCGCTAGCTCATGCAAATGTCTCCCTCCCTCTCTCTCCCTCAAACTCAATGCTTGCGCAAATCATAGTAGCCAAGGAATCTGCATGGAGGAAGCGCTCGCAAGTCTGTAGAGGGAGGACGCTCGCAAGCAAGGGGAGTCAACGATCGTTTTTCCACGTAAGCAGGTAAGCCTTCAACTACACTTTGCAAGATATTTTCCCTCGCTCTATTACCCTCTTATACTGCATTTTTCTCCCTCTCTCTCTCTCACCCTCTAGCGTTCATGCATCACGATGAGCAAGAGGGTGAGAGAGAGAGAGGGGGGGAGAAAAACACAGTATAAGAGGGTAACAGAGCAAGGGAAATTGCCTATGTATAGGGATCATCATGGATTTACTGAGAGTAACAAGATAATGTGACAATCAAGCAGTTGATTATAAGGTAATGATCACGTTGAAACCCTCCCTCCCTCCCTCTTTCACCCTCCTTTGTTCCTTCTCTCTCTCTCTCTCTCTAGCATTATGATCTAGAGAGAGAGAGAGTAGGAACAGAGCGGGGTGAAAGAGGGAGGGAGGGAGAGTGAATTCATAAAGGCACAATGGATTTGACTGAGAGCATATGGAGCATGAAGGGAAATTGCCTATATATAGGGGTTCATCATGGATGTATTGAGAGTAACAAGATAAGGTGACAATCGAGCACTTGTTTATAAGGTAATGATCACGTTTAAACCCTCCCTTAATTCCTCTTTCACCCTCCTCGGTTCCTTTTATCTTTCTCTCTATCTCACTCAAGATCATCATGTAGGGTGAGCCCTAACGCTCACCCCACATGATGACCTTGAAAAGGAGAGAGAGAGAGAGAGAGAGAGAGCAGAGGAGGGCAAAAGAGGGAGGGAGGAGTGAATTTATAAAGGAACAATGGATGTGATTGAGAGTATGTGGGGCCTTAAGAGTTATTGATAAATGACACCATCCGTTGTTTGCAAGTTTATAATCACATTGAGAGTTTGTGGTGATAAATAGAGAGAAGCTTGGATATAGAGAGAGAGCTAGACACTACTGTGGCAATAGAGAATAAGAGAGCTTAGGTAGGGAAAGATGTGCAAGAGATGATGGAGATAGAGTGAGGGAAAATTCCTATATAAAAGGGATGTAGCATGGAAGTTTCTTAAGTTACGACAGTAGGTTACAAACGACGCTTTGTAAGGTAATACTTCGAGTAAATATCAAGCGGATGTGAACAAGGTAGTTTCAATGTATACACTCTTTATCAATGAATTTCCCACTATCCCCCTCTCTGTCGTGACATACCTCCTCCCCTTGTATCGATTGTTCTCTATTGAGATAATGATAAAAAAGCATAGTGATATAATGTTTACAAGTAGAATTATGGTTTTTTCTTTTGGTTGACTCTGCAGAGTATTTTTTGCGTTAACGTATAAAGCGAAAGATGACCAAGAACATTGATGTTGTTGCATACGTTTAATTTATTTACAATAAAGAAGTTATTGGTGTTGGTAAAATAGACAAGACTTCAATTTTGGCCAAGCATCATGGAAGCAAATTACCGACTAGATGCTTCTCTGCTGCTGTGGTAAAGGTATATGAAGGGAAGGATGCTCCTCTGCCTCATGTTTCTTCTAGAAAATGAGGAGATGACTACTTTGAAGAAGGCGGAGAACAGTTTTGTTGCATGGCCTGGAAATGATTTGGTAATTTTTTGTTTCATTTCACTAATGGCTTGTCATTGATATTCTCTAAGCGAAAAGTGTTGTGATGGGTTAACTTGTTGAATGATCTTTGCTCCACTTTTTGTTAAATAGCGGGTCACCAAGACTGCAAGGACATATATACACTAATGATGAGTGGGATGACTTGAATGAGCATGCTATGGTGACCATTCGCCACACCTTGGTGAATCCATTTACTTTACCATAATGGATAAGACCAACGCCAAAGACTTGTGGGATGCTCTAAGTAGGCTTGGGATGGCAACAATGCCTCGAACAAGGTTTTCGTGATGAAGAAATTGATGTGCATGAACATGAAAGAAGACAGTAATGTTAGTTCTCATTTGAACGAGTTTAACAACGTGTTTTCACAGCTTACTTCAAAAAAGGTCTCAATTTCGATGATGAAATGAAGGCCATGTTCTTACTATGTTCGCTACCATCGTCATGGGATACTTTCAACACAGCCATAAGTAATTATGCACCCAATGGCAAGCTAGATTTCAGTAGTGTTGCTTGTGCATTGCTCACTGAGGAGATTCAACGTCAATGTCTTGATGCGAGTGGGCATGGTGATGCATATGTGGCTAGTGGAAATCGTGACAAAAGGGAGTTTCAAAAGCAGTGTGGTCGTAGTCACAGTCGTTCACAGGATCGTAGGCAAGATCGTAGCAAGAGTCGTGACAAAGACATGCAAAATGTAGAGTGTTACTACTGCCATAAAAAGGGACACTTGAAGAAAGATTGCTGCACAATGCAGTGTGATAAGGGCAAAGAGAAAGCAAAGTCTGACAAACCTAAAAGCAGCATGAAAATTGAAGAGCTTAATATGGTTGAGTCTCTAGTCATTGAAAAAGTTTTCGAAGTGTCAAATGATGCGTTTATTTTCACATTGGATTTGAGTCCTGATGCATTGTTAGCTCATAATAAGTGTTATGCGTAGAATTGGATTGTGGACTTAAGTGCTAGCTTTCATATGACTCCTCACGAGGAGTGGTTTTTTACGTACACTACCACGCATGACCTAGTGAAGCTAGGTAATGCTTATGAGCTTGATATATGCGGTGTGAGTAGCATCAAGTTTTCTATGTGTAATGGCATTGAGTTTATGCTACATACTGTCAAACATGTACCCAAATTGACAAAGAGTTTGATGTCAATTGGACAGCTGGATGATTTGGGTTACACTACCATATTTGCTCATGGTTCTTCGATTATCAAGAAGGGAAATCTGGTCATGCTTAAAGGCCACAAGTTTGGCTCATTGTACTCACTTTATGTCTCTTTTGTGAAAGAGAATTCTATTTATGTAGCCGAGCTTCCGTCTACAAAGTTGTGGCATAGCCGGCTAGGACATATGAGTCAAAAGGGAATGAAAGTCTTGCAGCGTTCTGGTTATATCCCTGTGTTAAATTATTTTGACTTCTCTTTATGTGAGCATTGTATCTATAGCAAACAGACTAGATTGACATCAGCGCCTTTAGACAAGGAGTTAGGGAGTCCTCTAGATCTCGTTCATAGCGACTTGTGCGGACCTATCCCAGTCAAGTCTCTAGGGGGAGCGTTATACTTCCTAACATTGATAGACGACTCTACTAGAAAGGTGTGGGTTTATATCTTGAAGCAGAAGAGCGATGTCTTTAGTGTCTTTCACAATTTCTTAGCATTGGTCGAGAGCCAATCGGGTAGAAAGCTTAAATCTTTGCATAGTGACAATGGAGGCGAGTACATCTCCTCCAAGTTCAAGGATGTTTGCAGTAAAATAGGCATTAGAAGACTGTTTACCACGCCTTTCACACCCACACAAAACGGTGTGGCTGAGAGAATGAATAGAACCATTCAATAACGGGTCACTTCTATGTTGTCTACGACCAACTTACCTCAAGAATTTTGGGGAGAAGTTGTTACGATGGCTGCTTATTTGATCAATCGGTCACCTAGTACACCACTTAAGTACAAGATTCCAAAGGAGATGTGGAGGGGCAAAGAGCCTCGTTATTATAGATTACGTGTATTTGAATGTGAGACATTCTCACATGTGCCAAAAGCTCTCAGACAAAAGCTGGACCCCAAATCACACAAGTGCATCTTCATTGGATATGGTGTAGACGGAGAGATGGGATGTCATCTCTGGCACCCGGAATCTAAGAAGGTTATACACAGCCCATAGGTGATATTCAACAAGGCTAAGATGCATAAAAATCCAGTAAAAGACATTGAGTATCATAGAGTACGGTTTGAGGATGTCTCCTCACCGCTAGTTACACAGAATGTTGGGCGTGCAAGTGATGTACCTTCCACTAGTACACACACACATCTTGCTCCAGAGAGAGCGGAATCTAACAGTTAGGCACTTTGGAGATCTACTCATACATCTCGTGCACTTGAGCGTTTTGAGCTAGGATTAGACTACTTACTGGTCACTGATTGAGGTGAACCCACTTGCTACAAAGAGGCCATTCAAATGGACGATAGCGTAAAGTGGGAAGAGGTTATGCAATCTAAGTATAACTCGATTTTAGCCAATGAAACTTGGAAATTGACAGAGTTACTTGCGAGTAAATAGGCATTGCCATGCAAATGGGTGTCCAAGAAGAAGTATATCACAGATGATCCCGAGCCTAAGTATAAAGCCAGATTGGTTGCTAAAGGGTTCAAGCAACGAAAGGTGTGGATTTCAATGAAATCTTTTCTCTAGTGGTCAAGACGACTACATTGTGTCCTGTGCTTGGTCTAGTAGCCATCAAGGACTTGGAATTGGTCCAAATGGATGTGAAGACATGGTTTCTTCATGGGGATCTTGAAGAAGATGTTTACATGAAATAGCCAAAGGGTTTTGCGATAAAATTGGAGAAGCCAAGAAGGGCAGAGCTGGTGTGTAGACTCAAGAAAGCTTTGTATGGATTAAAGCAAGGCTCAAGGCAATGGTACATCAAATTTGATAAGTACATTCAGTCCCAGGGTTACAAACGGAGCCAAGAGGATCACTGCTTGTACACAAAGAGGTTTAGCGATGGTTCCCACATCATTCTAATTTTGTACGTGGATGTTATGCTCATAGCCGAGAAGTCAAAAGATGAGATTGCACTTCTCAAGGATGCCTTAACCAAGCAATTTTCTATGAAAGATTTGGGTGATGCACATCACTTTCTTGGTATGCGTATAAAGAGAGATTGCAAACATGGTATACTTGAAATTTTGCAAGAAGACTATATTCACAAGGTCTTGCAACGTTTTAATATGCAAGGGGGGAAAGCATTGAGTATTCCTATGGCTGCATAGAAAAAACTTAGCAAGCATGATTGTCCCAAATTGGATGTTGAAAAGGCAGAGATGGCAAAGGTGCCGTATTCTTCGGTAGTTGGCAGTCTCATGTTCGCCATGGTTAGCACATGGCCAGACATTGCATATGCAATGGGAGTGGTCAACAGGTTCATGGAAAATCCAGACAAAAATCATTGGGAAGCAGTGAAGCACATCTTGAGATACATCAAGGGCTCAATTGGCAATTGTTTACGCTTTGGGAACAGTGATGCATCCATAGTTGGATACACTTGGTTCGGATTATGCGGGTTTTGTAGACACTAGGCGATCCACATCTGGCTACGTTTTCTTGTTCGCTAGAGTGACAATTTCTTGGAGGTCATGTATCCAAAATTGCACTTCGTCTTCCACCACTGAGGCAAAGTATGTTGTAGTTTCTAGTTCCAGTAAGGAAGTTGTGTGGTTATCTCGTCTAGTAGGAGATTTTGGTATACACCAGATTCTAGTGCTACATTGTGACAGTCAGAGTGCGATTGCATTAGCAAAGAACTCTGTGTTTCACTCCAAGTCAAAACACATAGAGGTCAAATATCATTTGGTACAGGATATTTTGGCTAGCAAACGCAATGAATTAGTCAAAGTTCACACAGATGAAAACCCAACGGATGCTCTAACAAAGAGCTTAGCCTCAGAGCAGTTTGCACATTGCATAGAGATGATGGGCATAGGGTGAAGCTAAAGTCATGCTTTACGGTTTTGTACATTTGTACATAGTAGCCCCTACATTCTTTAGCCACTTGGGCCACGTTGGCCTTCAAGTGGGAGATTGTTGGGTTTCAGGCCTGTGGCCGGTTATGGCCGGTCAGGCGATCACCCACTTATTATTTGGTTCATAAAGATAATAAGGAGTGTGAAAGCTATTCTCTCACAAGCTCCACCAAACCTGCTCCTGCATCCCCTTCCCCCTTCTCCTTCCCTCTCTTGCACTCACCTCTAAGCACCATGAAATTCTAATGATAGGCCTTCACTACTTTGGCCAGTATGAGAGGCTGTCGCACAAAATCATATTTTTACATGCAACATGCATGCCCCTATGATAAGGTGGTTGGCTGACTAGAAGCCACTCACGTGGTCACTGCAGGCACGGCGGTAGACTCACAATGTTGTGGAGGAATTTCCTCACACAAGACAAAGGCAAAAAAAATTTGCAACAAAAAGTGCTTCCATATTGGTTTAATTCAATAGACACGAGATGCATGCATCATGTGCTCAAACCCTTTTGTTGTGGAAAACCTTGTTCTTTCGGGGGAGCAAGGACCCAAAAGATTTATCTTCTCTGTGCATCCAATGAAAGATTCCACTCAATAGCCCAACCTTGTACCGCTGAGCCGCATTAACCTAGCCTAAGGAAGCTTCCAGATTGCCCTCTCACATAGCCCATATTGTTGGGGTAAAGGCGATGTGCCTTTGCCTAGGGTCGGAAATCTGATGCCCGACCACCCATTGAGCACACTTACCCTTATGCATTATACATATACATGAATAAGGAGCACTCTCACTTCTTCTCCTAAGAGGTTTGCTCCACCCACACATTGTGTCGTCTCTGCTCCTCCCCCTTTTCGCTCTATACACACATGCATTTTTAACCTCACAACTCGTATCAGAGCTATCTGCAAGCACTGCATCATTAGGAATACTCATCACATATGTATGTGTCATCAATGACACTAGGATTGCTACTTCTCCCTTTGGCGACCTTAGCATATAGATAGAGAGAGACACACACACACACACACACACACACACACAGAGTTGATGACACTAGGATTGCTACTTGTCCCTTTGGCGACCTTAGCATATAGATAGATAGATAGATAGAGAGAGAGAGAGAGAGAGAGAGAGAGAGAGAGAGAGAGAGAGAGAGAGAGAGAGAGAGAGAGAGAGAGAGAGAGAGAGAGAGAGAGAGAGAGACATCAGCTCTCGGCTTGATTTTGGCCTCGAGGAGCATACTCTCACGGCATTGGCAGCCCCACTCGAGGATTCGACACCTAGCCATCAACATCGGATTTTACTGGCTTCGTTGTGCTTCTCGACATTCACGGCTTCTCGACATCAGTGAGACAACATTGAGCGTTCTTCTCGGCTTTAACATAACAGAGCGACAAAGAGAAATCTGGCTCTCCTCCGGCATAGCCTTACCATTGATTTCCTTCTTTTGACATAGCTTTGACATCTCATCCAAAGTGGTTTTGCTCTGATGACCTCTCCTCAACATCCCACTGGCCTTGACATAGCAAGAGATAGATCCAGAGAAAGTGGTATCGGCTCTCATCTAGCCCACATCCGGAGCGGCTTGGCTCAACGTTGTCTCCTTGGCAATTTTGGCTTTGACGGCTCTTCTTTTCCTCCTTTGACACACAGAGCGACACATAACGGCTCCGAAGAACCATTCCAGAGCGGATTTCCCAAGAGCGAGTTCAGCTCTTGGATGTCATTTATGACCACAGGTGCCTAGCTGTCCTATGTGTCTGATTTTTGGCTGACAATTTTTTCAACCAATGAGGTAGTATACCAGATTTCAGCATTTTGCTCACATGTTGCAACTTGCATTCCTCTTTCAATGCAGACTATGAGACACAAGTATTGTGTGCAGGTATGACAGTGTCAATCACTTCAAAAAGTAGTTTGAGCAGGATTTTGTGTGGTTTTATGCTATCTATGCATATGTGGATACCAAGTGAGCTAGTTACCGCTTGTAGGTGGCAAATTCATAGGTTTACAGGTATTTTGGATAGATATAGTTGTTCATAGCACCAGTCGTTCAGGAGTGAGCTAAATTGCTAGGCTTTGGCATTTATGTATAACGTATGTGGATTTGCTACTAAGACACTAAGTCTTTTTTATGGTCTATGCAATTTTGGTGAGATTTTTGAGATTTTGGTCGAGTTTCAAGGGAAAATTTGCTAGATTTGTCCCAAAATCTTGCCATGCTTTGTGTGTGTAGTTTACTCTCCAATGGTTTAGTGGTCGAGTGTGACTCTTCCTTTGACAGTGATCAAGTTTTTACTCTCACTTTGATAAGTTTTGTCAATTTTAGACATAGATTGGTGTTCTTATATCCACTCTCAGTGGAATGAGATTTACACACGCTAATAGTGGCTACAGGTTACATGTAGTCACAGGTTTTGGTTCTACAAGTTACATGTATAGTTTATATGCTATTTTCAGACCTTGCAAGTAGTTTTCTTGTGGGATGCATTTTGAGCATTGTTTTTTGATAACTACTTATGCATATGGTTATGTGCTTTATGCCCTCCTGAGATCCGCTTATCCCCGTCTTGAGCCTTTGCTACTCATTGTGCATGCATTATCACGTTGGTGTAGCCAAAGTTGGTCGACCATAGAAGATGACACGGGCAGGTATGTGTAGGCTAGCAGATGCATGGCAAAGGGCTAGAGCAGCTACAAAGATCTTGGGTAGACAGGTAGCAGTGGATATGTATGGCTGATGCGGTTTATAGGCCAAGAAGGGCTCCAAAAGGGGGCTAATTTGGGTAGCAAAAGAAAGAGGTTCAAGGTGCACTCTCTTTGCCTAGAAATGTAGAGCTTGAAGTGTTGAAGGAGCAAGTCTAGACTGCTCATCAAACAGAGCTACAGAGCCCAAGGTATCTGAATTTGAAGGTGCAGTGCATTGTAGATCTGAGACGAACAAGGCAAGTGGCAGGTAGTGCGAGCCAGTTTCGGTGGATAGATGCGTAGTGCTTGATTTATGGAGCCAGTTGGTCTTTTCAAATTGGCAATTGAAGCCAAGGTGAGAGAGATATTAGCAGAGAAAGTTTTGGCGGGGGTCGGTTATGTACCCTGCTCGCAACTGCAATGGGAAATTGTGCCATCTGGCATCTTTGGAGCCTTGATAGGGTTCAAGAAGATAGAGCATACCGTGTGGAGTCAGCAGGAAGTCACGGTTTGTCGATCAGACTCTCGGTGGCCGAGTTACGGCCTGGTAAGGTTGGGAGCATTTGGTGACGGGGAGTATGCAAATGGTTTTGTCATGTATTTACGGCCTCGGATAACGGGCTTGAAGAGGTCGAAAGTTGGTGGAGATTGCGTGGAACAAAGCCAGGGATATGGACTTGCGACTGGGCTTTGCAGCTCTGAGATTGGATTTGTGAGCAGAGAATGCGAGTTGGGCCAAGTTGGCACCCCAAGATGGGGCTTTCTCTCATAAAGTGGGTTCTTTTGGAGGCTTTGGAAGGCAGATGAAGCTGAGGCCTCCACGTGGTGATTGGATAGATCCACATGCAATGGCGAGAGTGTTAGTCTTGTGGTATAAATACGGGGCCGTGAGCTCATTGGGGAAGTGTGAGGGGAGAGAGAGCTCCCCATCTCGTTGGCTATGGCAAGGGCTGTCGGTGGCGCTCTGTGTGCGCATTCAGGTGATGCGTGGCGGTGTTTTGGTCGTGGGAGTTGACGACGGTGTCCAAAGGTGGCACCTATGATGGTCTAGCGGGTTGGTAAGTCAAGTGATGACATGGCAGTTGCGCTTGGCGGGGTTCCCACGGGCCCTAAGGCCACCCAATATTTTTTGAGAGCAAAGGGGAGCCCCCACTAGCAATGTCTCTAGTGCTAGGGGGGTTGTCCTATGGCAGTTGAAAGAGAGAGAGAGAGAGAGAGAGAGAGAGAGAGAGAGAGAGAGAGAGAGAGAGAGAGAGAGAGAGAGAGAGAGAATCCAAACGTAAGCCAAAGTGGGCGGCCAAGCCGAGCAGACAAAGAACAAGGCAATGTGTCCACCATGCAAGCATGCTTAAAATGAGTATGCCACTTGGGTGCACTGCAAGGAAAATGCTACAAGAAGCTCAAATTGACCTGTACGAGCTAGGAAGCTCCAAATTTTTTATTTTTTTGGTCTTTTAGCCACTCCTATAAAAGGAGATGTATGTGAGTTTGAATAATCTTTTGCCATCATGCTTTTTCGCCAATTGAGTTTTTTCGTCGAGGACTGTTGCCGGCATAGAGTTCATTGTATATGGTTGTGCAGATGTAAGGAACGCGTCGATTTTCCCTTCCCCCTTCTCTTCTCTGCTTGTGTGTGTGTGTGTTTTCAGGCGTGTGTCGGTGTGTGTGCCCCCCCGAAGTCTGTCATGCAAAGGGAGATAGAGAGAGGCTATGAGTGTGTGGAAGGCTGTGAGTTGAGTGGAGTGGAATGATCGGGTCTGTTTGATGCATTGCAGAGCGTGTGTGCATATGGTTGTGTGCGTGCAGTGGTTTGCTTGCGGATAGTCCCTGTAAGCAACAAGAATGGGGCAAAGCTTTGGACGGAATCGAGCCACTGCAGATGTGGTTTGAATCGATTTGAAGATAGCAAAAAAGCATTGCAAGCTTGAGCATAGAAGTAAGAGGAGAGCCGGATATCGAGATGTAGCAAGAGTGATTGAATTGAGTGAGGAAGTCGAAAGGGGTCGAATCGGCCCTGTCATCGCAATGTTGTGAAGGCCTGCATCGAGACCATCGAGCTGTAGAGCGTGCAATCGAAGGCATTTGTAGGAGAGTGAGCTAGCGAGCTAGGCAAAATCGGCAATCATTAATTCCTCCCACCTGGTCACATTCTCCCCTCCCACACACACAGTCGACCGTGCAGGCAGGTTTTCAACAGAGAGCAGCAAATTTGTTTTTTTAAATATCTTTTGACTTACACACCTTATTGTGTGCAAGACCCTGATCTCACCATTAGCCCTCGCAACACCCCAAGCCCTCGACCATCCGGCCCCAACTCTTCGCCTAAAGCTTGAGAGCTGAGAGAGAGAGAGAGAGAGAGAGAGAGAGATTCTCTCCTTAAGAGAGCCAGTTGTGGAGAAATAGTGAGTGAGAGAAGAGAGATTAAAAGAGAGAGAAAGAGCATGCGAGAGAGGGAGAGAGAGTAGGGATTTACGATTTTGACCTCGACACCTCGGCATTGGAGACTCCCATCCGGTGGTGGGAGGCGGCTCAGCATCGACGACTCACCGCTCCACACCGGCACCGACATTGGCAAGAGCTGATTGACTAGATCTCGCTAGTCCTTGACATCGCATAGGTTTCAAAATTCTTCGACGGCACGGCACACCGGATTTTTTGATACCGTGTTTGCGACTTGGCACCGACAACACCTCTCATTATGCGGTGGATTTTCGACATTCAACCTCAACGCTTGTTTTTTTGCGGACGGCTATGCCGCAACATGCACGGGTGAGGTGCCTCTACCATAGAGGAGTGACACATGACATTGGCACCAAGCGCATCGATCACACTTTACACAGCGATTTCAGCTTTGACTCCTTTGGTGGCTACTCGACTAGCGCATTTTCATTTCACGATGGAAATCGGCACCGATTTTCCCATTCTACACCTAGACATAGGTACACAGGGGGTTTTTCGAGCCCACATACACCATTTTCAACAAGTTCTAGACACTTACAGGCACAACACCTTTAAGGCGATTTTGGTAGTTGCTTTGATAGCAGTTTCTCTACGGACAGATGCATTGACAAATGCATGTTTGTTTTAGCACACCATAGTGCTATTGAGCTCTTTTGAGAGCAGATATCTCAGCAGGGATACTTTTTACTGCACGAAGTAGTTCTTGGTGCATGTTTGAGCGCGTTCATTCATGTACATTGAGTTGCGAACATTGTCTATTGTACTACAAGTGGAGCCATTTTTTGACTATTTTGGCAATTTTCCTGATCGTTTCTGAGACTTGGATCAAAAGAGCCCTTTTTGAGATTGTGGCTAGTCGTTTTGTGTCTGCTTTAGCCTTTGGATGGTCTTTGCGTGAGGTTTTCTTTGAGCTAGGGTATTCTCGAATGCTGAGATACCTTCGGTGATACAGGTAGCTGGAGTTGCCCTCTTACGGTACCCTCATCATAGGATATGTATTTGGGCGATTTCTTGTGCTTTTGACGCGGAGTTGGCAATCACACAACAATGGTTTTGAACAATTTATGCTCAGTGGTTGTTTTGAGCAGTTTATGCGCTTACTTTTGTAATGTCGGGCTTGAGAGTTTGCTCCTCATACAGAGGAGACTCTATCGGATTTTTCTCGCGAGTCTATTTTATGCGTTCTTGGCACTTCTAGCTCTTCTTACATAGTGATTTTAATACTTTTTTGAGTTTTTTCTCCTATTCTAGAGGAGAACTTGCCGATATTATCCCATGCAATTTGCCATAAAGTTTTTGGCTACAGTCTCTTGAGTCATGGCTACGAGTAGTGCTTTCAAAAGAGAAGAGTACTACATCAAAAAGTTTGATGGCACAAACTTTGCTATTTGGCGGCAACGTATGCAAGATGTTTTGATAACAAAGGGTTGATAGCACCCTTGCATGAAAGAAGAGAGAATGTGTACAGTGAAAAATAGTGGGAAGAATTGAATGAGCGTGCTATGGCGACCATACACCTTTGTGAATCCATTTACTTTACCATAATGGATAAGACAAATGCCAAAAATTTATGGGATGCTCTATGTGCATCATGGGATGGCAACAATGCCTCGAACAAGGTTTGAGGATGCTTATGCACATGAACATGAAAGAGGGCACTAATATTAGTTCTCTTTTGAACGAGTTCAATAACAAATTTTCATAGATTACTTCAAATGGCCTCAATTTTTGGATGAAATGAAGGTTATTTTCTTGTTATGTTTGCTATCATCGTCATGGGATACCTTCAACACAACCATAAGAAATTCTGTACCTAATGGCAAGTTGGTTTTTGGCAATGTTGCAAGTGCATTGCTCACTGAGGAGATTCAACGTCAATCTCTTGATACGAGCGGCCATGGTGATGCCTATGTGGCTAGTGGCAATCATGACAAGCAAAGGTAGCGCGGTCGTAGCCGCGGTCATTCTTAAGACTGTAGGCAAGGTCATAGCAAGAGTCGCGTCGAAGACATGCAAAATGTTGAGTGTTACTACTGCCATAAAAAGGGAAACTTGAAGAAATATTGCTGCACAATGTAGCATGATAAGGGCAAAGAGAAAGCGAAGTATGACAAACCTAAAAGCAACGTGAAAATTGAAGAGCTTAATGTGGTCGAATCTCCAACCATTGAGACAATTTCTAACGTGCAAAATGATGTGTACTTTTCACATCAAATTTGGGCCTTGATGCATTATTAGCTCTTGACGAGTGTTATGCACAAAATTGGTTTGTGGACTTAGGTGCTAGCTTTCACGTGACTACTCACAAGGAGTGGTTTTCTACATACATTGCCACACATGGCACAATGAAGCTAGGCAATTCTTATGAGCTTGATATATGGAGCGTGGGAAGCATCAAGCTTTCTATGCGTAATGGCATTGAGTTTATGCTGCATAATGTCAGACACGTACTCAAATGACGAAGAGTTTGATATCAGTTGGGACAATTGGATAATTTGTGTTACACTACCATATTTTCTCATGGTTCTTGAATTATCAAGAAGGGAAATTTGCTCAGCTTAAAGACCAGAAGTCTGGCTCATTGTACTCACTTTATGTCTCTTTTGTGAAAGAGAATTCTATTTGTGTAGTCGAGATGCCGTCTATAGAGTTATGGCATAGCTGACTATGACATAGGAGTAAAAAGGGAATGAAAGTCTTGTAGCGTTTTGGTTATATCCCCGTGTTAGATTACTCTAACTTCTCTTTATGTGAGCATTGTACCTATGGCAAACAGACTAGGTTGACATCAACACCTTTGGACAAGGAGTTAGGGAGTCCTCTAGATATCGTTCATAGCGACTTGTGCAAAACTATGACAATCAAGTCTCTAGGGGGAGCATTATACTTCATGACATTCATAAATGAATCTACTAGAAAGGTGTGGGTTTATCTCTTGAAGCAGAAGAGCGACGTCTTTAGTGTCTTTCAAAAGTTCTTAGCATTGGTAGAGAACCAATTGGGTAGAAGGCTTAAAGCTTTGCAAAGTGACAATGGAGGCGAGTACATCTCCTCCAAGATTCAAGGACTTTTGCAGTAAACAAGGCATTAGAAGACAGATTACCACACCTTACACACCTATCCAAAACGGTGTGGCTGAGAGGATGAATAGAACCATTCAAGAATGTGTCACTTCTATGTTGTCGACGAACAACTTACCTCAAGAATTTTGGGGAGAAGCTGTTACGACGGCTGCTTATTTGATCAATGGATCACCTAGTACATCACTTAAGTACAAGGTTCCACAATAGATGTGGATGGGCAAAGAGCCCAATTATGACAAGTTACGTGCATTTTGGTGTGAGGCATTCTCACATGTGCCAAAAGAGCTTAGACAAAAGCTAGACCCTAAATCACACAAGTGCATCTTCATTGGATATGATGTGGATGGGGAGATGGGATATTTTCTCTGGCACCCAAAATCTAAGAATGTTATATGAAGTTCACATGTGATATTCAACGAGTCTAAGATGCATAGAAATCCACTCAAAGACATTGAGTATCGCAGAGTATGGTTTGAGGATGTTGCCTCACCACCAATTACATAGAATGTTGGACATGCTAGTGATAACCTTCCACTAGTACACACATACATGTTGCTCCAGAGAGAGTGGAATCCAGCAGTTAGGCACTTTGGAGATCTACTTGTACATCTCATGTACCTGAGTGTTTTGAGCCAAGATTGGACTATTTTCTAGGACTTCACTGACTGCAGTGAGCCCACTTGCTACAAAGAGGCCATTCACCATTCAAATGGACAATAGCGTGAAGTGGGAAGAGGCTATGCAATCTGAGTATAACTCTGTCTTAGCAAATGAAACTTGGGAATTGACAGAGTTACATGCGGGTAAACAGGAATTGCCATGCAAATAGATGTACAAGAAGAAATATATCACAAATGATCCCGAGCCTAAGATAAGATTGGTTGCAAAAGGGTTCAAACAAATGAAAGGCATGGATTTCGATGAAATCTTTTCTTCCGTGGTCAAGATGACTACATGTGTCTTCTGCTTGGTCTAGTAGCCATCAAGGACATGGAATTGGTCCAAATGGATGTGAAGACAACATTCTTTCATGGGGATCTTGAAAAGGATGTCGACATGAAACAGCTCGAAGATTTTGCGATAAATCCTAAGAAGCCAACACGGTTAGAGTTGGCGTGTAGACTCAAGAAATCTTTGTATGGGTTAAATCAAAGCTCAAGGCAATGGTACATCTAGTCCCAAGGTTATGTACGGAGCCAAGAGGATCACTTCTTATACACAAAGAGGTTGAATGATGGTTCCCTCATCATTTGATTTTGTATGTGGATGATATGCTCATAGCCGCGAAGTCAAAAGATGAGATTGCATTTCTCAAGGATGCCTTAAGCAAACAATTTGCTATGAAAGATTTGGGTGATGTGCGTCACTTTCTTGGTATGAGTATCAAGAGAGATCGCAAACGTGGCATACTTGTACTCTCACAGGAAGAGTATATTCATAGGGTCTTGCAACGCTTTAATATGCAAGGGGGGACAACATTGAGTACCCCAATGGCTGCATACAAAAAACTTAGCAAGCATGATTATCCCAAATCGAATGCTGAAAAGGAAAAAATGGCAAAGGTGCCGTATTCTTTGGCATTTGCATTCTCTTGTTCTCCATGGTTAGCACACGGCCAGACATTGCATATGGAGCAGGAGTGGTCAACATGTTTATGGAAAATCTAGGCAGAAAGCATTGGGAAGTAGTGAAGCACATCTTGAGATACATCAAGGGCTCAACTAGCAAGTGATTACGCTTTGGGAACACTGATGCATCCATAGTTGGATAAACTGATTCAGATTATGCGGTTTGTGTGGACACTGGGCAATCCACGTCTGGTTATGTTTTCTTGTTCGTTGGAGCAACAATTTCTTGGAGATCATGTATCTAGAATTGCACTTCGTCTTCCACCACCACTGAGGCAAAGTATGTTGCAGCTTCCAGTTCCAGTAATAAGGAAGCTATGTGGTTATCTCGTCTAGTGGGAGACCTTGGTAAACACCAAACTCCAGTGCTACATTGCGACAGTCATAGTGTGATTACATTAGCAAAGAACCCCGTGTTTCACTCCAAGTCAAAACACATAGAGGTCAAGTATCATGTGGTACGTGATATTTTGGCTAGCAAATGCATTGAGTTAGTCAAAGTTTACAAGGATGAAAACCCAGTGGATGCTCTAACGAAGAGCTTAGCCTCGGAGCGGTTCACACATTGCATAGAGATGATGGGCGTAGGGTGAAGCTATAGTCATGCTTCATGTTTTTGTACAATTGTACATAATAGCCCTCACATTCTTTAGCCACTTGTGCCACGTTGGCCTTCAAGTGGGAGATTGTTAGGTTTTAGGCCCTATGACCGGGTTGTGGTTGGGGCGCCCCCACTTACTCTATCCATGGTTATAATGAGAATAAGGAGTTGAGAGAAATTTTCTCTCAAGTGCTCCACCAAGATACTCTGTATGCTCATCTCCGTCCCCCTTCTCTCCTTCCATCTCTTGCACTCACTATCGTTTCCACAGAGTTAACGAGCCATTGGGCATAGGTTGAGAGAGTATCTCACCTATTTTTTTGTACATACTAGTAGTTTAGCTACTAGGACCCACTTATTGGAACATTTGCCTTTGTGAAAGGCTATTGTAGTGAAGGCGACGTGCCTTTGCCCAAGGCCGGTTATTCAATGTCTGGCTGCATGCTAACCACACTTACCCTTATTCATTATACATATACATGACACAAAGCATTCCACCCAATTCAAGTGTAAGAAATCCATCCATGTAATCTGACATGTGGCTTGCTATTGAGATCCATGTGATATAAGCAAAAACCAAATCCTATTGAATGTTTTGACAGCTGTAAAAAAAAACCTATTGAATGTCCCGATAGTTGTCAACACATAGCAAACAGTGCACAATTTGACTCCCTGTGTGAGATGCAAGCATGTGCTAAAAACAACGGTTCCTTCCTCTACAATAGGCAGTTTTTCAAAAAATGATTATTACAAAAACCTTTCTTAATCAACACCTTGTTGTGATACCATGTTAGATGTGCATAGCCTTGAGAGACAAGGGATGGGGAAGGAGTTGAATTGCAGCACGTGTAGTAGAGGAAGATGAGGAAGCTATATACAAATGAATAGACAAAAGATTCATTGTGTTAAGCTATATTGCTAGCCACTAACTTTGATGCATTATCAAAGGGCTAAGTCCCATTGTGATGTACACTGATTATCCAACAAAAATTGCCTTCAAGATCAAGCTAGAGTGATAATCTAAAGACTTTGGAGCAACAAGCCAAATTTGTTGTAAAAGAAAAGACAAATTTTTGTAGTCAAGGATAAAATTTGTGGAGATAAGTGAGTTTATGAGAGAACATATCATAGAAATTTTACCATCACTCCGTTGTTGACAATGAAGGGGTTGTTCTCTTCAACAAGGTATGGCTATAGCATTTGATCATTAGCTTGAAAGATCATGTCAAACAGCTAGAATCACAATATAAACATCCTCTAGCTAATAAGCTTATTATTGAATATTTAAGAGATAATCAAAGTTCAACTATGGATAAAGATGAATTCGTTGTTGATGATGATGATCAAGAAGAGCTAAAGGGTGACTAGAAAGATTATGAGGACAAATAAGAGTTAGATGATGCTGAAGATGGACTTAATTAAGCATGGTAAAATTCAAAACATTGATGGTAGCTCACATGGAGGATCTATAAGATCATCGACCTAGCAACCATGTGAATTTAAATCATTTTATCAAGGCTAATCAAGTAGATCTAATATGCAACCAAGCTACATAGTTGAAAGAGAATGCTTAAATTGAACTTGACAACATGGACAATTTTGATAGCATCTGAATAACGAGGATTTTCTTCCAATTAGCAAAGTATGTAGACCAAACAAAGCAAGTGAAGAAACTTAAAGGTAAAGACATTAACACTATGTAAGTTGACCTAATGTCAAAACCTAGTAATGAATTGCTCGTTTTGGGAAATATTTTACTTGTTATCTTAAAATTACAATGGGCTAAAGAGAGATACATTGTTCATGACTTTGAGTCATTGAGTTTGTGATGAAATGCTTCTTAAAGAAACAACCAAAGTTATGTATCTGGACGAGGAGCTAAGTGAGAGGTCCTTGCCTACCACTATGCCAAATCTTAGTAGCCAAGCAGGATCCTTGATAGGTCAATAGGCCATAACTTAAATCAACCAGAGTCAAGATACACTCAAATTTAACAAACAGGTTTTTGTCACTAGCTAACTCAAGGTAAGAATTTAGGCCTAGCCTTGCTTCATAAGGGAATACTTAGCTTTTTTACGTTCCTAAAATCCCACGTTCCAAGAGGAGGCTCAACCCGGTGCTTTTTTCCTTGCAAAATAAGCCATAGCCACTGTACTTCTATGTGAGTGCACGATGCGCATGTGTGTGTGGGGAAGAGGGAGAAGTAGGAGCATTTTGTGTGGGTGGAGAATGGAGCAGCTAACTCTATCTCCTTATTCTATTGACCGAACATTGCACGTTTGGCCCAAGACAAGGCACATACCTTTACCCCAACAATCTTCCACCTAAAGGAGAATGTGCCAATAAGTGGGTCCTACTAGCTACCTACTAGTATATACAAAAGAAATATAGGCAAGAGACTCTTTCAGCCTATGCCCACTCGCTCGCTCACTCGATTTGCATGAAGTTGATTGTAATGATAGGCGAGCATGCAAATCCATGCTAGAGACTGCATGCAGATCTCGTAGACATTTATGTAATCTCTGCACGGCTCCACTAAGCGTTATGCTACTGTCATGCAGACATCTATGTATGGTATGCATTGCTCCACTAAGTGTCATGCTAGTGTCATTGTAAAACCGACAATCCCACTGCAACTGCTAAGTCAAGCCTCAACACTAACAAGTCAAATATGAGATGCACAAACATTGACAAAATATATGCAAACCTTGTTGTACTATCCTCCTCAATGATATATGAATATACTGCATCATCAAGACTACTCATCAGATATGGATGTGCCATCATTGCCAACACTGGGATGGCTACATCCCTCTCATCCATAGGTGGAACTATGTGTCTTTGCATCAACTCATCAGTCTCTAGCATGAGCATATCAAAGAACTCCATGTCTATCATCTAGGCCTGAGTAGACCCACTCTACCTCTATCTGTATAGACTCTAAAAACACTTGTTGTGTCTCGCTACCTCTACCTTTGCAAATTCCACTGACATGTCCTACACAACTAAATGCTCTATCTCTTGAGCATACTAGAGCTCACCCGCAAATGAGACATGTCTCGTCTCTTGCTCCTCACACATGAGTGTTGTGATTGAGACTATGCTGTCATGCACCTGAGAAACCTGTAGTGGGGTAGACGATGTAGGACCTAGCTCCTTGTGCAATTACTAGGTAACCCAACTGCATCTAGAAAGACTGCTTTCAGAGCAGTACTTGACAACCACTATCTCTTAAGCATCTCACTGAGATCAAGCTCTGTGAAATCTCAAGAACATAATGCACATATCGTAGTGTATAAAATGCACTAATGGGTAGTGACAAGCATAAATTTCCTCCACCCTCTGTCATATGTTGCCAGCTAGATGTACACAACCAATGTCATGCCTGGGTAAGACTATGTAGGCCAAGGGCCAAGTGTAGTGCTTGTGCGGAGTGTGCAAGAGAGGGAAGCATGCAAGAGAAGGGGGAAGAGAATTGGCAAATAAGGAGATGATACACAGGGAGTTGGGTTAGTGGAGAGGAAAGTGAGAGAGTGGTCAACTCTCTCACTTTCTCTCCCTACATCGATTAGAAAGAAAATAGTGTAAGGGTGGTTTCCCACGGCCACCTAGCCTACATCCCAACAACCTCCCACTTGAAGGTCATGGTGGCCAATAGTGGCATCAGTATAGTTAATCTATCCAAAGTTGATGAAGCATCACCTAGGCTTCATCCTACACCCATAAGTTCTATGCAATGTGTAAATCTCTTCGAGGCTAGGCTCTTTGTGAGAGCATATGCGGGTCGTCAGTGTGAACCTTGACAAGCTCGATGTGCGTGCCAGCTAATGCATCTCGTATGACATGGTATCTCACTTCTATGTGTTTTGACTTTGAGTGAAACACCGAATTCTTTGCCAAAGTAATGGCACTCTGACTATCACAATGCAGTATTGGAACCTCGTGAATGTTCAAATCTCCCACTAGACGAGCTAACCATATGGCTTCCTTGCTTGCGCCAGCTACAACAACATATTTTGCCTCAGTGGTAGATGAAGACGTGCAGTCTTGGAGACACGATCTTCAAGAGATAGTTGCTCTAGCAAACATGAACACATAGCTAGATGTGGATCTTCTACGATCCACGCAACCCACATAATCCGCATCCATGTAACCTACAATAGATGCATCGCTGTTTTCGAAGCATAAACACATACTAGCTGTACCTTTCAAGTATCTGAGGATTTTCTTCAGTGCTTCCCAATGCTTCTTGCTAGGGTTTGCCATGTACCTACTAACCACTTCCACTGCATGTGCAATGTCTGGTCTTGTGGCTACCATAGCGTACATCACACTGCCAACTACTGAAGAATATGGCACTTTCGCCATTTCCTCATTCTCAGCAACTGTCTTGGGAGTATCTTCCTTGCTAAGTTTGGAGTATGCTTGCATTTGGGTACTTAGTGACTTCCCCCCCTGCATACTAAAACGTTGCAAGACTGTGTGGATGTACTTTTCTTGAGATAATTCAAGAATTCTACGTGGCATGTCTCTCTTGATTTGCATACCAAGAAAGTGATTGGCATTTCTCAAATCTTTCATGGAAAACTGAGTGCTTAGCATCCTTTTCAACCGATTGATCTCATCAATTGATTTGCTTGTGATAAGCATATCATCTACATACAATATCAAGATAATTAAAGAACCATCATTCAACCTCTTTGTATATAAGCAGTGATCCTCTTGACTTCTTATGTAACCCTGAGACTGCATGAATTTGTTGAATTTTTGATACCACTCCCTTGAACTTTGCTTGAGGCCATAGAGCGCCTTTTTAAGTCTACAAACCAATTCTGATCTCGTTGGCTTTTGGGTTTCACATACGAAACCCTCTGGTTGTTTCATGTAGACATCTTCATCTAGATCCTCGTGAAGAAATGCTGTGTTCACGTCCATTTGGACAAGTTTCATGTCCTGGATAGCAACCAAGTCAAGCACAGTGCGAAGTGTAGTCATCTTGACTACTAGACAGAAAATCTCATCAAAATCCACACCTTTTTGCTGCTTGAAACCCTTGGCAACTAGACGAACCTTGTACCTAGGCTTGGGATCTTCCACTGTATACTTGTTCTTGTATACCCACTTGCAAGGTAAAGCATTTTTGCCTTTTGGTAATTCAACCAAATCCCATGTCTCATTAGCCACAATCGAATTGTATTCTGATTGCATAGCTTGCTCCCACTTAATGCGATTGTCCATTTGTATAGCTTCTTTGTAGTAGGTTGGTTATCCACTGTCAATGACCAAAATGTGGTGTATACCCAGCTCAAACCGCTCTGGTGTACATGATACTATTACAGAGTGTCTCGATGCTTGATTGCTGGACTCTACTGTCTCCGGAGCAATAGTAGAATCTTGCACTTGAGGATTAGGTGCAACACTAATGAACTGAGTTGATTCGGAGGCTACATCCTCAAAATGAACGCATCTATACTCAACTTCTTTAATGGGCTGCTTGTGCATTTTTTATTCATTGAAAATCATGTGTGAGTTACAAATGACTTTGCGGAATTCTGGGTGCCAGAGACGATAGCCCATCTCTCCATTTGCACCATAGCCGATCAAAATACATTTGTGTGACCTGGGATCTAACTTGCAACGAAGTTCTTTGGACACATGTGTATATACCTCACATCCAAATACACGTAAATGCTCATAGCTTGGCGTTTTCTCAGTCCATAATTCCTCTGGAAAATTGAAATTCAAAGAAGAACTAGGTGACCTATTGATGATGTGCACTGCTGTCAATACAGCTTCCCCCCAAAACTCTGGAGTAATCACAAATCATTGTGCATTAAGTCTAGGGGTTCGCCTAGTTGCTTGTTCAATGGCAAAGATGTCAACCTAGTCTGTTTGCTGTATAGACAATGCTCACACAATGGAAAGTCTGTGTAATCTAACACAAGTAAGTAGCCAAAATGCTGAAGTGTTTTCATTCCCTTTTGAGTAATACGCCCTAGCCGGCTATGCCACAATTCAATAGACAACAGCTCGGCAACATAGATAGAGTGTTCGTTGACACTCAAAACAAATATAGAGTACATGGATCCGTTTTTAGGACCTTTCATCATGACAAGGTTGTTCTTGCGAATCAGCCAAGAACGACTACCAAAATCTGTAGTGTAGCCTAGATCATCCAATTGCCCTATAGAAAGCAAGCTCTTGGTAAGCTTGGGCACATGTCTGACATTTTGCAACACAAAAGTAGTGCCATTATGCATCTGAAGTTTCACATCACCATTGCCAATAATGTCAAGCTCATAGGAATCACCAAGCTTGACTATGCCATGCATGTATGCATAAGAGGAAAACCACTCTCTATGCGGTGTGACATGAAAACTTGCACCAGAATCAAGAATCCAATTATGTGCATAGCCTTCATCCTGTGCAACCAAAGCATCTAGAGTAAGACCTGAAGTGAAAATGAGAACATCTAAGGGATCTTCTGTCACCTATGCATGAATCTCTGTTGGTATAATGTGCATCACTGGAGGAGGAGCATCCTCTATTGCAGTGGTAGGTATGGGAGACTCAACCACATTGAGCTCCTCAATCTTTACCGTACGTTTGCCTTTGCCAAAATTATCTTTTTGCATGTTTTTTTGATCTCTTAGGAAACTGTGACAATCCTTTTTGTAATGGCCCTTCTTGTGGCAATAGTAACACTGTACATTTTTGGTACTGCGGTCTCTACTTGAGTTCCTGTGTCTGCTAGGACTGCAAGGATTTTGCTCTCTACTTTTGCTTTTGTATTTGTTTTTGTCATGGCCTCTTACCTTCATTGAACTACCAGCCATATATGCATCTCCATGACTAGCATCATCAAGAGATTTACGTCAAATTTCTTCAGTGAGCAATGCATTTGTGACAACATTGAACACTAGCTTGCCATTCGGAGCCGGATTGCTAATGGTTGTGCAAAAGATGTCCCATGAACTGGGTAGAGAGCATAGCAAGAATATAGACTTGAGTTCGTCGTCAAACTCCTTAAAGCCCTGAGATGTCAATTGACTGAACAAGGAGTTGAACTCATTTACGTGACCGGAAATTGTGCTACCTTCTTTCTTGTTGAGCTTCACAAGCTTTTTCGTGAGACAAACTTTGTTGAATGCACTTTTGCTCTCCCATGCTGAACATAAGCTATCCCAAAGTTCCTTGGTGGTTGTCTTCCCTATGATAGTGAGCAACACTAACTCGGCTAGATGTAGACGTATCATAGTCATGGCTCTTGCATCCAAAATCTGCCATTGAGCTTGCCTATAATCATCATCTTTTGCACGCTCTTTCAACGGTTCTGACAGGCCTTTGTTTGTCAAAACATCTTTTATGCGTTCTTTCCACATGGTGAAGTTGCTGCCATCGAACTTGCGAATGAAATATTCCTCCTTTTCTAAAGAAGAAGCCATCACTATCAAGAGGGTTTAAGAGGTGCCAAACTATGGTGAGAACTTGTAGTTATTTATGCAGAGTAACCTTTGTATCGGGAGTAAAATCTCAACCGAAATAGGCTCAAAAGTGCCAACAATGAAAGTCATGACTCGCGGGAAGGAAATCCGGCAGAGTCTCCTTTGTATGAGGAGTCAAAACTCAACTCAAAATATGCATAAATGTGCCAACTGCACTAATTGGTCATCTACTCCACAAAACCAGTGCTGTGTGATCGCCAACTCATCATCAAAAGCACAAAAAACCATCCAGATACATATCCTATGGCGAGGATACCGTAAAGGGGAACTCCAACTACCTGTATCACCGAAGGTGTCTCAACATTTGAGCACACCCCAACTCAAAGAAAACCTCACACTATTGACCCTCCAAAGGCTAATGTAGACACAAAAGGACTAGCCACAATCTCAAAAAGGGCTCTTTCGGTCCGAGTCTCAGAAATGACCGGGAAAAACTGTCCAAATCGCTAAAAATGGCTCCACACGTAGTACAGTGGGCAGTGTCCGCAACTCAACATACATGAGTGAACCGCGCTCAAACAGATGCCAAGAATTGCTGCATGTAGTAAAAGTGATCCCTATGGGGATATCTGCTCTCAAAAGAGCTCAATAGCACTAGGTGTGCTCACATAAAAATGCTATCAACGCATCTATCCACAAAGAATCTGTTGTATAATGACTGCAAAATCGCCTATGAAAGCGCTGTGTCTGGAAACCTGGAGAATCTGTGTGTGACCAGGCTGAAAACCCCCTTTTAACTTGTAACCTACGTGTCGATAGCGCTATGTGCCGATTTTTGCCGCGGGTAAAAATGCGCTAGTCGAATAGCCGCCAAAGGTATCGTAGCCGAAAACCGTACCGTACAGCACGATTGGTGCGTTCAGTGCCAAAGCGTTCAGTGCCAATGCCGGGTGTCACTCCTCTATAGTAGAGGTACCTCACTTGTGCGTGTGGAAAGCACAACTGTCAATCGTAGGAAAAAGTCGTCCACATGAAATCGGTGTCGGGTCGGATATCTAGAGATCCGTCGCAATGCGCAAGGATGTCGAGCCGGTGCGCTAGAAATGGTGTCAAAAATCGATGTGCCAATGTGGAGCAGTAAATCGTTGATGTCAGGGAGCCGGAGCTCTCTCTCTCTCTCTCTCTCTCTCTCTCTCTCTCTCTCTCTCTCTCTCTGCCTAAGAGTGATGACAATGTCAATGTCCATGTCGTCTTCCGTCGTCGGACGAAAGTAGCTAGCCAAGTAGCCACGTAGATGCCTATGCTTGAAGCCGAGGTCGAGGTCGATATCAATCCCAAAAAAGTGCGCACACAGTGTGTGTGTGTGTCAAAATTGGAGAGCCCGGACGTGGAGACAGGAAATCAAGTCGATTTCGGAGCCGAATCTACCCAAAAAACACACAATTGTTTTTCTTTTGTGTGCTCTCTCTCTCTCTCTCTCTCTCTCTCTCTGCCTCTCTAGCGCTATCTCTCTCAAAGGTGGTCTCTCTCTCTCTCTCTCTCTCTCTCTCTCTCTCTCTCTCTCTCTCTCTCTCTACTCAAGCTCGGGACTCAAAGTCGGTGTTGAGAGAGCCGGGGTCGGTCGAGGATTTGGTGGTGGTGGGAGCAACCCCTTGCACACAAAGGTTGTTTTAAAGGCTTTCTATTAAAAAAATCAAATTCTATTGATTTGCAGGTTTTTGACGAGCCAGATCAGGCGAGTGTGGGTGTGTGTGGATACCCTGCGAGTGCTCCCTGTGCCAAGCGTTGCTGCCTCGATGCCTCTGATCACGCTGCCCTACTCTCTACTTGCTTGGCCATGCTTGGCTATGCTCCAATTCAATGCTCCCAGTGCCACTTTTGTGGCGGATCCCCCCCCCCCCCTCCCCCCCTTTCTGCTCTCTTTATGCAGCTTGTGACCCTGCCCCTGCTGACTTTGCTCGCAAGAAATTCCCCCAATCTGTGTCGACTTGATTGGTTGCTCCCCTTGCAAACACAGTGCCTTGCTTGGTTCAGGTTTCCCCCAATTGTCTTACTCAATGGCTCAAGCAAACTGCGATCGAGGGTGTGTGTGTGCTCTCTGATTTGATCTTCCTCCAAAACAATAGCGTGAGTATTCTACTGTTAATCCTCATGGACACCCTATCACCTACGACAGACGCCATATTATTTATTGGGTAGAGTCACGGACCGGGCTTGTCGGTCCAATAGGAAAAGGGTAAGAATGATCGCCGATGAGAGGCGCACTCTAACTGGAACATTCAAGGGTTAGTTGGCTAAGCATGGGTGCCCAAGTGTGAATGGGCAAGTTCATATAAAAGTCACCTAAACCTAAAAATCACTCATTCTCTCATTTGTGCAATTGAAGAGTGCTCTTGCTCCATCTCCATCTTCTTCTTCATCTCCTTGTGTGCGTGTATGCGTGACACACACACACACACACACACACACACACACACACACACACAGAGAGAGAGAGAGAGAGAGAGAGAGAGCATTGCAACGGCACGACGGCAGCGAGGCGGTTGAGCGCGGCACGGTGGTAGCTCTCTCTTCTTCGCTGTGAGGAATCCTCCACGAAGGCGAGCGTAGGGCAGTGAGTGACACACCCTTGCTCTCTTGAGCTTGCTAGATTAGTCTGGTTGTGTGTTTACAGCCATTTGTGGCTCGCACACAGTCTACGGCAAGTCCCTTGATTTGACACATGCAACAGATGCACACATTTTTGGCGCCGCTGTCAGGGAAATGCCTTGCACTAAGCTCGAATAGCACTCTATGCTGCTTTGTGGTGCATTATGAAATGTAGAAAAGGTAGAGAAAGAAGGTGTGTGGCTTGTTGAGAAGGATTTGTGACCTTTGTTTTTGCTGCAGTGTACTGTTCTGTTAATAAGGTGTTAGATTTTTTGTTGTAAGGTACTGTTTTCTGTTGATAAGGTGTTAGCTTTGACGTATTAGATCTATAAGGTACATTAAGTAGATCTGTTAGTTAATTAGTTGTTGTAGTACTATGTTAGTGTGTAACAGTAGCTCTGTTAGTTGCAAGTAGATACGTTAGGTGTGTGTGTACTCGTGCACGTGGCACGATCGCGACGACCTTATCCAAAAAATAAAAAATAAAAAATTAAAGGTAGGACCGACATCGGGTATATTCCCCAGGCCCAAAGCCCAAGCGCAAGCCCCCGCTCAGGCTCAGGCCTCAGTCACCCTTTAGAATTACTTATTTTAGCCTCACGCCTAAGTAAAAATCGAACCTTTTGAGTACCAACGGAGCTTTGGGTAACCGAACGCTATGTTGTAAAGCACATCACGACCCCCTGAGCGATACGCTTGTTTCGAGCTATCACACGCTCTAATCCAAAAATCGATCGTAAAAAGACATTAAAAAACGAGTGAAAACGGGGTGCAAAAACGGCCAAAAAATCAGCGGTTAACCTTCGAGGATATTCGCCGACACTTGCAGGGTGCCAAAGGCAAATGCATCTGCGCTCTGGTCATGTGCTAGAGGCCAAGAAACTAGCGAGCACTTTGACTTACGCGGGTTCTCAATACGCACCTACCTTAGGTTTCGGGCCCTCAGCGGGGACCCAAGGTAGTACAACCCAAGACCCAAACATAGTGGCTAGTGACTCTTCATCTGACTACGATATTATGGAAGGACATCCTACACCAAACCCCAAGCAAGTAAACAAAAATGTAACTGTCTGGGCCCCATAGTCTAGAACTAGTGTGTTTAATCGCTTTATAGAAACCTTCAGTAGAGCTACTCGCTCTGAACCTGTGGCTAGTGAAGTTAACATGGGTGAGGGAGAGGTAGATTCGCCTTTGGTATCTCAGGGGGAGCCTATACTCCCCAAGAGTGTCCATGTTGATAACCTTACCCCTGCTTTCATGGAAGACCTTGCAAAGCAATCACCCCCCGAAGTTCTACTACCCGACGATAGGAGTCTTGCGGAGGTGCAAGAAGTCGAGCACTATATGCAAGCGGCTAGGGAGAGGAAACTGGAGAGTTTCCTAGAACAACGCCGAGCCATGAAGGGAAAGACCCCTAGACAATAGGCATAGCAATCAAGCAATCGAGCGCTCCTGAGTTAGTAGGCAATGTGGGTCAAACTGTGGGGAACAACAATGTTTTCACCTAAAGGGAAACCTCTAGTACGCCGGGCCTAGAAGGGTTATTTCTCAACAAAAATTGGGACTATGACCTACAAACTGAAACCTTGACTGATCTGTACACAGGTTACACATACCATATAGGTTGGTTAGAAGTTGTACAATCTACTTCTAGTGCCACAAGTCTACAGGAGCAGGAACAGATGGTCTGCAATGTCATCCATATCATCATCCAATCGAAGAGGCAAAATCGAGGGATTAACATTCCTTCAACGAGCCTTATGATATTCTTGGATACGGGCAAGGCCAAACAACCGACACTATCACAGATGTAAACTCCTTCAGTGAGTCCAATGGACCCTTCATATATTGTGTCGCCTGGACTTTCGTTACAGTCTGAACCCACAAGTAGTAGTTTTACTTTTCCAAATCTAGCTCATCTTTCCCTTGATGACACCACGGCTACCATGCCTACCCCAATGATTGGCATGCCAAGAAACACGCCATGGACCTCATTTGTTAGTAAAGCACCGCTACATGGTAGCTCAATGCCTGCAACAGTACCTACAAGTGTGTACCAATCGTATACACCTATAGGTCCTCGTACTCATGTAATTCCTATCCCTCCCATTGTTTCAACAACCTATGCTCCACAACCACAACACCCAAGCTCTTATTTCAATTGGACCATACCGGCTAGCATTAGCATGTCACATCCAACATTTGCTATGCCTAGGGCCACACATATGAACTTTGGGCCACCACATGGCACAACACCGTACCAAACTTGGAACCCAAGGGCTTCCTATGCGCCAAGCCCAATGCCAATACCTACTCCATATGTAGTCTCAGAAGCGCCTGCACCTACGGCCACTATACCTACTTATTTAGGAGATTTGGCAGCATTTGCTCAAACTATCGGTCAATCTATTGCTGAGAATATGCGTAACATGCATGATAGAGAGACTAGAAGTAAGGCAATACAAATAGCCAAGCTCTCACAAAAATTTAGTGGAGACGGGGATGTGAGAAAGCATATCAAAGTGTTTGAACAAATATGTGATTCTCTAGGAGAACACAATGACCTGCATAAGAGTAATGCTTTAAGCCTAACCTTAAGTGGGAAGGCTGGGGATTGGTATAGAACCCTAAGGGTGGAAGAAAAAACGATTTACCCTAATCTTAGGAGACTGTTCTTAAAAGAATACATACGAGAGGGAGTGCTTTGGGTGTAGCCTCTCAGCTCCAAAAAGCCCAACGAGAGGAGGGAGAGTCGGTGAGAGACTTTATTAGTCGGTTGAAGCATTTGAATTCTCGTTGTAATCCAAATAAGCGCTTTAATAATAATCAATTGCTTGATAGATTCATTAGGGGATTACGACATGAGGATATCTACAATGGCCTAGTCATTAGAGGTATCACCACTTGGGGAGCACTCACAACCAATGCAATCCAATTGGAGGATAATTTAATGATTTAAGGAGAAAGAGTGTCTGTTGAGCCTCAATCTATTATCTCTCAAGCATCGGGGCATCTGCCAATGACCCTAAAGCCTATTGCTAAGGAGCCAAAGATATCTGAGATGACTTTAGCAGATCTCACCAAGGCCATTCAAGAGAGTCTTAGAGACAATCGTGCTTCGGAAAACAATCATATGTATCCAAGAAGGGAGCAACAATGGTGCTCAATATGCTATGGTCCACATAGTACCAGTGAATGCCCTACTTTTAGAGTAAAATTCAATGGGAATTGCAATGCTTGTGGGAGGTATGGTCATGAAGCTAAGGATTGCATGATATTTAAGCTCACGATGGCCAATAGACCCAACCTTAGCATGGACAGACACACCTCGAGTGCTTGCATTGATGTTGGCCCCACCTCTTGAACAAATGTCATAACACATGGTCCCTAGGGCCCAAAATGTTGTTCAAACAACACCCTTACCACCTCCAGTGCTAGGACCGCAACCACCACATCCAAGAATCACTTATGTGAATCAAGTGGGTTGTGAGTCATCTATTGCTTGTTTGGAAGGCTGTGAGGAAGATATAGACCCTAATAGTGCCTATGGGATTGATGCGCTTGAAGAAATTCCACAATACTATATGGAGGACTATTGGGGACAAGTCAAACCTATCTATCAAGTAGCTACTCTTGCTGTAAGAGGCCAAAATATCAATTACACTGCCAAGAGACCACCTCTTCGATGCTATGAGTGTGGAGGTCCACATTGTGTGGCCGAGTGTCCTATTAGGCTACAAAAGAATGCCACACTAATGCAAACCAATCAAGCAAGCACGTCTACAATGCCGATACTCATGTGTAATTGATGTGGCATAGATCATTTGATTGCCCAATGTCCGAATAATCCAAATGCATCGAAGATCACGCTATTAAACTTGATTGAGGTTACCGAGGAGCCATCACAAAGTACACTTGTGGAACCAGTAAATGTACTTACATGATCGATGCTCCAAAAAGAAAATTATATTCTTGAAGAAAGAGACAGAGCATCAATTGCCCAATCTCAAAAGAAGAAGAAAACACGAAGGAAGAGATCGGAAAAAGCAGCGAAGTCAGACCCCAGTTCAAAGACCAACATAGGGACTGGTGACGACTTCGTATATATGAACGATGCTGAAGAGGATTCTGATTCAGGTGAAACCATGGAGACCAAAACGACCACTAAAAAGAAAACCAACAAGGAAGATCATCACGAGCCACAATGGCCAGGACCCAAGAAGAAGTTAGGAACTTACCCAAACCCTACAGAGGAGATCAATCGTGTCAAACAATTAAGGAGTTTGGTAGAAGATACCCAAAGGGATCTAGAGCCAGCACCTAGGTAGATCCAGATTACAGACACAATGTTCCCTACGCAACAACAACCTCACAAAGTCCATATACCCCTAGACATACCTAGTGTTATCCAAGAAGAAAGTGACTTAAAGTCATGGGAAAGTGGGCGTACTCACTTCTTGTTGGAAAGAATGTTTACAGAGGGACTACCTGACCCTATCGAAGAAATGGAGATCCCATCTTCCCCACGAAAAGGTGCTGTTAAATATTGTCAAATTGATGGATTTCATGGCTTCAAAATTTAGAACCACCATCATGTCCAAACTATATGGAGACCCTGAGCTATTCTTAGCTCTTTGAGCTTTCCTCAATGGAGGACTGAAGGTCGGTGGGCTACCACAATTTTCACTGATTGATGGAGCTAGGGAGATGCCAATAGAGGAGGAACACTTAGACCCACAACCCAACCTAGATGAGAACCTTGTTGTAGAAATACATGTTAACAAGTTGGGACAATACTTTGAGGGCGATGAATCCAATGCAACCATACCAATCACTACCAAGGGATTAATTGTGAAGGGAATCCTTGATGGTGGCATTGGGGTTAGCATTGTGACTAAAAATTGATGGGAAACTATTTGTAGAAATACATGTTAACAATTTGGGACAATACTTTGAGAGCGATGAATCCAATGCAACCATACCAATCACTACCAAGGGATTAACTGTGAAGGAAATCCTTGATGGTGGTGCTGGGGTTAGCATTGTGACTAAAAATTGTTGGGAAACTATGGAAAAACCTCACCTTGAGACCACAACCATATTAGTAAAGATGGCCAATGGATCTATCATTAAACCTATTGGGATGCTAGAAGATCTCAAGATCAAGGTCTTTGGATATAAAATAAGAAATACCTTCATTGTTATGGATTTCTCCAAGCACACTATGGCATTTGAGATAATCTTAGGACGTCCTTTCATGAGGGAAGCAAAAATGGTGCATGACTGGTCTAAAAACCATGTCTACTTGCAGTTCCAAGATTCTGTCATTCGAGTGGATCTCGTAACTGGTCGAGCACATCCTCTAGGAAACAGGTTTATAATTGATCATAGATCTGACACCATAGTTCATTCGGCCCCATTGCAATATTGTTACACATGTAAAGTGGACACTGATGTTGGGGAAGATTCTCCTTATAAGGATGTACTACTTGGGATGACTCAGTCGAACAATGTGGATTGGGTCCACTTAGCGGCAACCATAGACACTTGGGGAAACAGGGGGACGACCTGGGTAACATATGAGGGGGATGAAATGCCACCACTCGTACCCTTAAATATGCTAGAAGCAATGAATATAGCTTCTGATGACCTACAAGATGAAGGTTTGACTGTGGAACTAGTAGCGTCTCACAAGACTATAGCCCACACGATTTGGGGTCAGAATCATCAATTGAAATTGACTCTGAGGACAAAGAATTTGAGTTAAATCTTAGTGCAAATGTGGGGACAAACCATTCAGGGCCCAGTGGTACCCTAGATGACAATCTATCCAAGGGAGCAGAAGACATAAGTAGCGATTCATCTAGTGACTCTTCACTAGAGATCGGCCGTAATTGAAAATTAGACAAGAAGAGTAAGAGATATAAGAGGCGACGATATCGAGCAAATGTGCGTGCTAGAATAAATGAAAAGAAAGCAGCAAAGAACATGCAAAACTTAAAAAGATCCAAGTAAGAGTTGAGGCTCGAGAAAGACAACATCTTAGACGCCAACAAGAGGCTAATCTGGGAATCACGAAAGCGTTTTTTGAAGACATTGATGATGATTCATTGGAATCTGAGCCACCTCTTGATATCCAATTGAACTAAATAGCCTCTATGGGAGAGTACTATATAATGCATTATTGGATACAGGAGCTCAACATAATTTGTTACCCTATGGAATTTGGTGTCAGCTAGGAAAACCACCCCTATCCACAAGCACCATCCAAGTCAAGGGTGTCAATAAGAAGAAGATCACTGTTTTTGGAATCCTACACACTCCTGTTATTTATGACAATGGAACCATGGTTCAAAGCTTTTTGGTCATGCTTGTTGGTACTATGGAGGGTAATATAAACCTGAGGTGCAAATGGATGCCTGCAGTCAAATGTAATATCGATTGGGAGACCGAGAGTATCACAACGTAGAAACCAACTCATGGCCTACGGCTCAAGGAATAACACTTGAAATGTCACCTCTTCATAACACAAAAAACAACAAAATATTGCTAATCCAAAAAGTCACAACATCCTTGCCAGTAGCACAACCCTCTAAAGATTCAACTTCCGTGGCTACGACAGACATTGCTAAATCAAAGGCTCCACGTGATCTGACCAAGGGTACATATCAATGGGTCCCCAAGGTATCGTTATCGGACCCCCCTATGGTTCAAGTTAATTCATAAAGGAAACCTCAAAGGAAGGCGTCCACTCATGTTAAGAAGTTGAAAACCAAATCATGTTGGATTCCCAAACAACTATTAGAAGCCCAAGGCTACCATGATGGAAATGATCGAATTTGGGTACCTAAACGTAAATTGTGTCCTTCCCTATCCACTACGAGACCATGTGAGTCAAACCTTGTGATTCCAAAGCCGATGGAAGACCGTGGGAAGGGAAAGATCACAGAATGCTACACACCTATTCCATAGCTAGTTTGAATTCCAAGGCAAAACCAATCTATTCGGCTTAGCTTAGGAAAGGGGGAGTTCCATGAAGCTTCTAGCTCCTCATGTAATGCATCCATAGAGGTAAAAGCTTCTACACAACCTCCACCTACCATAGGCAGCCTCCATGAAGCTACAAAATATTTGACACCTCCCACTGTTCAATTATTACTTGATGCACTACTTCAAGTTCGTTCATGGGACAGTACCTTACCACTCTTGCAACTCGATGAGACACCGAAGATAGTAGAGAAATATTGGCTAAAATCCTCACCTATTACCAATTGGAATAACTGGTTCCAAAAGGTGATGACATCCTTTTAAAGTATGATCTACCCAAGGAAGGGGGGAGTCTTCATTCACGTGAGGCTATTGAATTATTTCCCTCTTACCCTTCTTTCCCTAACCCTTGAGCTTTCCGATTTTAGGGATTGTATATATATAGATATATAGTAACTAACCACCCTAGTTTTTTTATTTAAAAAAAGTAAAGAGAAAGAGCAATTAGCAAACAAGTGTGCACAATACTAGTCAAAATCATTGACCCAGACCTACACATGTCACATATGGTACACTGAAACAGAAACCTATGTCATCAAACACCTTTGATCCTCATCATTCAAATGATGGAGAGTAGGTAGGATGAGTACCATAGGAGTGTTTCTATTTTAGAGTTTAGTGATTAGCAAAGTTCCTTTTTCCCCACTGATGTGCCTCTGGAAGGTGTATGTTTGGTGGTGACTATTGTGCAGTTTGTGACTACATAAGGATGCCTTCGAAGGAAAACGACAATGGATGTTACATGTTACAACCGATGTTCTCCATTATATCAGGTGTACTACTTTCTTTTATCTATGCTTTCCACAATTACATGTTTGCAGCTTGTCATTTTAGTTTTCAACAATGCATAAAATTTATGAAGTTGTGACATTGCCAATTTAGATGCTATAATTTTTTCAAACTTCTAGTACCTTGTTCTTCTCTTTGAGTTTGGTCTATTAGTTGGCTTTAAGTAGGTATCAGAACCTTAGGCTAAACTAGGCCACTTAATTGATGACTTTAATTCCTAAATAGTCTATTGATTGTAGTAACTTTAGTAATGTTTTAGGCTATGAGGATATAGTTTTCTATAGCTTATTCCACCTAGCTAAGTGTGACTTGTGTTGTGGAAGTCCATGTGTTAAGCTGCTATTTGAGACCTCGAGTCTCCCGGCTAGTTTACGCTCACGCTGGTATTTGAGACCTCGAGTCCCCAAGCTGCTGCTGATATTTGAGACCTCAAGTCCCCCAGCTACTTGTAGCAACTATGATGACAACAAAAAAGAAAAAAAGAAAAAAAGAAAAAAAGAGAAAGATAAAGCAAATAGCCCAAACTTCCTTGTATTTTATTTTGATCACACTTAAGTGGTATAAATGATAAGATCACTAGTCTTTAGAACCCGACGACTATATTGATTAGGAAGAAAATAGTGTAAGGGTGGTTTCCCACAGCCACATGGCCTACATCCCAACACCAAGATGGACGTGCAGTCAAAGGTGCTATATTTTAGCAAGATATGAATCTATATATAGTGAGGTTGGGTTGAAAGTTGCATGGTCCAGTCCCCTTTGGTCTCAGATTGATATCAGAGCTCAAGGGAGAGGGGAGCTATCGATGAGGGGGAAATCAGATAGAGGTGGTGGCTTGTATGGCTATGCATCCTCTCTCTCTCTCTCTCTCATCATTAAGTTACCAGGCCTGCAAGAAATGACCCTTAGAAGGGCTTCACAATGGAGAAGATGAGAACGATGTGGAGAGCCACGGGAAAGGTCGCTTGCGAGGGGAAGGGGTCAAAATTCAAACACTGCAAAATGGCTCTTTGGTGCTCTCATTGTGTGTGTGATGCCTTAGGAAGTGAAGTTCATCACTAAAGTTGGCCCAAACCAGCGAGGTAACTATTGCTCTCACCCTTTCATGCCGGGCATTATCTGCACACAACACCATAGCCCTGCTTGGCATTCACACATAGTGGCCAGCTAGGGTAAATCGAGCGGCCAACTTGGTGAGGCCATTGTTAATTTCTTTTTTTAGGAAAAAAGGTCATAGTAGGGTGCATGCCCACCCTGAGCACTCCCTCCTACACAGTTTGGTGAGGAAATTTCTTTAAGATAAAACCAAGAAGTGCAAAGAGGTAGTGATAGCCGATTTTTGGAAATTTAAAAAAAAAAGAAAAAAAGGTTTATCTTTCCTCTGCCCAAAGCACGGCAACACCATCGGAGGGCTCGACGATTCCCCGGTCAATCGGTGAGCCACAAATTCTCTGTCTCTCTTCCCTGCCCCCGCCACGGCCCATGCGGCCCAGCTCTGGCGGCACCCCTGGCCATGGCCCGTCATTATCCATCATTAGCCCCGGCTTTTGGAGCCGCGGTCGCAAGAACCAACCCCAATCAGGGAGGAGCACATTACCAAAAAAATGATAAAAAGTTGTTTTTTTAACATTCACCACCCCCTTCTATGCTTGGCCACAGCGGTCCGCCACGAATTTGACCACACCTCTCTCCATTATCACTAGAAGATAGGGGTCTCTCTCTCTCCTGCTCGGCTCTGCCAATCCGCCATCTCTCTCTTATCTTTGCTCCTATATCACCTAGCCCAAAGGGTGCATAAAAACAAACAACCACCCGTTTTCTTCCATGGCGGGCCACTGTGCTTTTACAAAGTCTCCCTCTCTCTCTCTTTCATTACTTTCCACATTATCTCTCTCTCTCTCTTACCTCTCTCGCTCATCCATACTCCTATGGCGGGCCGCCATACCTCACCCGTCCATCTCCCACCTCGTCCACAATCCCTCGACCTCACTCTCCCCTCCCTCTCTCCACTCCTGCTTTTCTTCCACCGACGGACCACCACGCACCCAAGCTCTCTCTCTCTCTCTCTCTCTCTCTCTCTCTCTCTCTCTCTCTCTTTCTTTCTCTCTCTCTCTCTCTCTCTCTCTCTCTCTCTCTCTCTTCCTTTCATTCTGTGTGTGTGTGTGTGTGTGTGTGTGTGAGTGAACAGCCCCAAGGCGCATGATATCATTCTCTCTCTCTCTCTCTCTCTCTCTCTCTCTCTCTCTCTCTCTCTCTCTCTCTCTCATAACTCAAACCCCACCCGTTGACCACAAACCCCCCCCTCTCACTCTCTGTCGACTTGGCCATGCGAGCCCATCTCCCTCCCTCCCTCTCTCACGCTCTTGGCCCACACTCTCGGCCCATGCGGGCACAGCATCTCAGAGCCGTTCTCTGTGTGTGTGTGTGTGTGTGTGTGTGTGTTATTCACACCACACACACACACACACACACACACACACACACCGTCACACACTCCCCTCCCCTGGCTCTCTCACCATCCCGCCCTCTCTCTCTCTCCACAGGCCCATGCAAGCGTCGCCATCACAGAGCCGCTCTCTCTCTCTCTCTCTCTAAATACACACACACACACATACACACATACACACACACTCTCCCCTCCCCTCGCCCAACACCCGCTCCCTCCCTCTCTCTCATTCTCGTTTTCTCTCTCTTTGTTTCCCTGCGTAGAGCACCATTAATATATATATATATATATATATCTTATTATGCTATTGTTCACACACACACACACTCTTGCCGCCCAACACACACTCACACAACCCCACATACGCACGCACATATTCGAAAAAACACACGCACGTCATACGCACACATCAAAGAAAAAGAAAACCAAATAATGGACGTCATCAACAAAAAGAAGAAGAGGCCAAGCCGCGTGCCGCCAACACCGAAACAAGAAAAGACGTCGAAGGCATGCCCCGATCAGCCCCGAAGATGACCAAGGCGCTACATCGACGCACTAGCTAAGCCCGCCATTCACTGCATCTCATCCACGACGCCCTCTTCAATGAAATCCGTAGGTTGTCATCATTCTCCCAGTTTTAAACCAAATTTTGTAAAAATCCCAATTTGTAAATTATCACCTCTCTCTAGGTGATGGCCACAAAGGCCCACCTACGAGTTTTCATTTTTAAAATTCCCCAAGACAAAGAAAGGGTCAACCATCTGGGACCCACCGCCTTGCTTTGTCTCCCCTGATTAGGGCCCTAAACCTAATCAGATTACCTTAACCTACAGCAACCAACACCTATAAAAAGGCACTGAGAGGTCACTATCGGGGGGGGGGGTCAGCACTTGGTAGCATTTTGGTCGGAGGGATTGGCAACACTTGCATCACGAGAGAGGGGATTTAATGTAGCATTTTGGGAATTAGCACTATGTGAAGAAGCCATGTTTACACCTTGACTCCAATGGTCGCCACACACACACTCACGCTAGCAACATCTCCGTGTCTATGAGTCACCTATAGAGAACGCACTATTAGGCTCTCTATCTCTCCCTCTATCTCTCTATCACCATGGTTGCCACCTCTCTGGAAATAAGGTTGCTGTAAATATTGCATGAAAATAGTTTTCCCTCACACCCCGAGGGTTTTCATCACCCGCGTCACTCTCTCTCTCTCTCTCTCTCTCTCTCTCTTTGTGTGTGTGTGTGTGTGTGTGTGTGTAGAGTTTGTGTTACTTCAACTCAAGTTATCCGCGTCCGCGTCCTAGCCGCTCAAATCTAGGTGGTGCCCCCTATTCGCTTCATCGTGGCTGGCTCGACGTGCATTGGCTCCTGGCATTTTGAGGCCGTTGGGGTTTGTGTCACGCTTTGCGCTCGTCATTTGGTGCCCCCACTGAGGATGGATTCTCGTAAACCCCCAATTTACAATGTTGAAGACAACGCACATCATCAACCATGGACGAATGGCTGAAAGAATTCTCTAACTGGAGAACGGAGGAGGAGGAGACTGGAGAAGCATTGCTGCTCCCAGAATACACCATCGTAAACATCCAAGAGGTAAATTCCCCATCTTTTGTTTCTCGTGCTAACTGCAAATTGAGAGCATCATGTGGGAAGGCTATGAAGTGCCATCACTGTTGTCGACCAAAGCACACTATCAATGAGTGCCAACAACGAAGGTAACGAAGGGACTAAAATCATCTACATCGACGCTCACCACAAGGAGGTCGTCCATATCAAGGGAGAAAATAGATCGGTAAGGCCTCTCTTTCCTAAGGAAACTACAAGCAAAGGTATAGCCTCTACTCCTAAGTGGCCAAAAGGGGCTGCTCGAGCCAAAGGGAAGGAAGGGCTAAGCCAGTCCGAAAACACATGACCCCAAAGGAAGAAGCACATGGCCATACGAGTGCTTCAAGTTTGGGAAGCCGGGTCGTGCCTCGGGTCGTGCCTAGTTTGCCAAAAAGAAGGTCATCCGAGGCGAAGTGACGGAAGGTCAGCTATCGATTCGCATGGCGCATGCGAGTACTACCAGCCCATTTCGACAATTGTGAAGCAGAAGTGGTAAGAAGGTTCCCATGCCCTAAGGAGGAGTGGTTTGGCTACTGTTCTCGCTGCTTTGGAGGATGGGTAGAGGGTCTTCCTCCTCTCCCCGTACATCTCATCCTGAAGAAACTCTCCACCACGGGTGAGACACAGTGGGCTGGAGATGAGTTACAGCTGAATGGAGTGAAGTTCATGCAACGCACCGACTACGATAATTACCTGTAGCTGTTGCTAGCTAAAAGGCTAGGAGTAGTCAAACGCGTCGCCATCACCCCATACGTGCTGAGCGATGAAGGAAAAGTGGAGCCTATGAAAGGCGATGACCTCCTGTGGATGTGCCGACTCATCAACACCGGCACAGTAAGAGTATAAGTAAGTGCTCCACCTTTTGTGCATCATGGAAAACGGACCAACAACCTTCCCGTTTAGGTTTTTGTAACACATGCATGTGAATATTTATGTAGATAGGAAAATCTTCTACCAAAAGAAGATCGTGTATCTGTTTGGTACTGTGGTGCTAGGAGAAATCCTTAGCTCCCCAAACCCTATTATTCTCCCCATATTGGATTAACACCACTTTTTCAATGTTTCCATTTTTATCATATTTTAAATCTATCCATCCAACCCTGTAAAAAGCCGCTATGAGCCGCTAATGTCATTAATGTTATTAAAAAAAAAGGGTTTGTAATTTCCCGAGTTACTACCATGGCAAGTGTCTCTTTTCCCACATTCAGTGGAAAGAAGGGAGAAGACATCACCACCAATTTTCTGGATGATTTCGACATCGCTTGTGTAGTTTCCAACAAGGATGACGATGCCTCACGACTACGAATTTTTCCTCTACTGATGAAAGTAGAGGCCGAGTCTTGGTACAATGCTTTGCCGCAAGCTACCAAGAATGCATGGGATGTACTATGTGCTACCTTTGTGAAGAGGTTTGGTGGAGGCACAACCTCAGAAAAGTTATGGCAGCTGTTGACGGAATTAAAGCAGGGAGGTATGCTAGAGTATGCCACTTACGAATCCAAGTTTGTGGATTTGTGGGAGCGATGGGTTGCCTCACTCGAGGAAGGTGGAGGAGCGCCTAATTTCCTGAAGAAGGACCGTTTCATTGCTAGCCCGTGGTCGTTGCTTAAGGAGAAGGTGAAGGGGAGGTTCCCTGCAACGTATGAGTTGGCAGTGGAAGTAGCCCACCTTAAAGACAAGAAGCTGCGCATGCAAGCAAGAGTCAACGAGTCAGAGGAATTGAGCTCAGTTCGACTAACCCTAGTGCCGTTCATAGAACCCAACCACAAGAGGCATCAGAAGAGTAGCAAGACTTGTTGAGTTGCATCACTACTCAGCTTGAAAGTTTATCCGTGCATTTGGTCAGAAATCCAGAGCAAGGGAGAGGACAACGAAGGAAAAACCAAGAGTACCACTGCTACAATTGCGGGGAAGACGACCATGGCATGTACTATTGTCCACATCCAAGAAGGCTGAACTCCAATAGAGGAGGAAGACAGAATCAGATCTCTCCACCAAGGGCAAGACCACCGCCGCCTAGGCAACCAATCCCACCTGTTCGAATCCCACCACCAGCCGTGCAACCAGAGCAAGAGTCCCACCAGTTCAAGTCCTACAACCACCAATGCAACTACTGCCACAATCACCACTTACACTCATCCTACGCCCACCACCAATTGGTACCCACACACCAAGTGTCATTGGTCTTGCAAAAGAGGTCAAGATGAAGATAACAAAAGAAGGATCAAGCGAGAAGTTTGTTCAAAGGACGGAAGCAGTGGAACAAGAGGTTAAAGAATCAAAAGATGACACCCCAGTGAAAGAGGTAAGTCAAGAAAATTGTGTTACAAATGCTAGTACATCTCTAACCTTGGATGAAGTAGACATGAAAGTAATCAAGCAATAGCATTGGGCAGTAAGAGTAAGAAGGTGTACAATGTTGATCAAGCCTCGTCAGAGTAAGAGGAATACAAAGAGCATGGAAGATACAAGAGAAGAGGAATACCAGCCTGCTAGCAAGGCTTTGCAAAAGATGGACAACGTATCAAGCAAAGGGGAGGGCTTTGAAAACAGAAGTCTATGCACCAGCATGGACCAAGGACAATGTAGCAAGCTGAAGGAATCTTGCATCAAGGAAGTTTCACCAAAGGACCATAACGAAGAGGTAAGTATGAATGAAGGTTTGGAGCTGGATATTGTTCCAGAGGCTTGGTAGCCAAGCAAGACTTTATTGTGTAGTGTCATAGACTTAGAGATGGGTACTGCCTCTAGTCTAGTGAAAGGTGTTATAAACTTGGAGATGGGTAATGCCTCCAGTTTATGTGAGGGTGTTCAGAGTAAGTTTGATGATCAACATATTGCCAACCTTTTAAGGATGTTCCAGACTCCTCCACAATGCAGCATTGTGTTTGCATGGGATGCATCAGACCTATGGCTATGGTTAATCGCTAGAACATATAGAGGTAAGGTCAGCACGGAGATAAAAGTTAAGGAGCCATGGATAGACAAAAGATTGATAGAATGCAAGAATGAAGGCCTCATCCCCAGCTCGGTGCAAATTTTTACAAATAGTGCATCCTCTCTATGGAGAGAGATAAGTGGATTACGCTTGTATTTAAGCCACAAGGTATGTGGCTTACTATCAACATCAGAAAAGACAGCTGACATGTTTGAGCACACCCAAGAGAAGCATGATATGCTTGCAGGTTTTCCCAATCGCGATAGTAAGCAAGATCTTGAAGACAAATGGAACTTACCGCACCAACAAGGCGGCCATATATGGTGGATTCTTAGCACACTCTTGGGAATCATAATCTTCAGTTCTGCCTTTGCAGGAGCCAAGATGCTCATTTCTCCTCTCACTACTAGTGGTTACAAATTTGGTCCTATTTGGCATGTAAATTTTATTGTTCAGACACTGTAGATAATGATCCTATTCTTCACTTGGGATCCAGGAAGACACTGGCATAAATCTCTGGAAGCCATAGGCTTCCCATTTAATCAGCCCGCACTATTCCAAGGAACAGGCTCTCACCCGGACCTGTCGCCGATTCATGAATATCCCAGAAATCTCACCAATGGCCAAATGGAATGGCTAGTTCATAAGGCAACTCGATATCGGCTCCTACAGATTAGTTGAAGAAGAATCAAGGCGAGGCTAAAAACATGAATGCCTCTAGCCAAAAGGGGAGGGCTAATGATAGCCGATTTTTGGAAATCAAGAAAAAAAAGAAAAAAAGGTTTATCTTTCCTCTGCTCGAAGCACAGCAATACAACCAGAGGGCTCGACGATTCCCCGATCAATTGATGAGCCACAAATTCTCTCTCTCTCTCTCTCTCTCTCTCTCTCTCTCTCTCTCTCTCTCTCTCTCTCTCTCTCTCTCTCTCTCTCTCTCTCTCTCTTCCCTCCCCCCGCCACGGCCCATGCGGGCCAGCTCTGGCGGCACCCCTGGCCGTGGCCCATCACTATCCATCATTAGCCCCGGCTTTCGGAGCCACGGCCGTAAGAACCAACCCCAATCAGGGAGGAGCACATTATCAGAAAATAATGGCGGGCCACCATACCTCACCCCTCCCTCTCCCACCTCGTCCACACTCCCTCGACCTCATTCTCCCCTCCCTCTCTCCTCTCCTGTTTTTCTTCCACCGGCGGGCCACCATGCACCCAAGCTCTCTCTCTCTCTCTCTCTCTCTCTCTCTCTCTCTCTATCTCTCTCTCTCTCTCTCTCTCTCTCTCTTTGTGTGTGTGTGTGTAAACAACCCGAAGGCGCATGATATCATTCTCTCTCTCTCTCTCTCTCTCTCTCTCTCTCTCTCTCTCTCACACACACACACACACACACACACACACATAACCCATACCCCACTCGTTGACCACAACCCCCCCCCCCCCCCCTCGCTCTCTGTCGACTTGGCCACGCGAGCCCATCTCCCTCCCTCTCTCTCTCTCTCTCTCTCTCTCTCTCTCTCTCTCTCTCTCATTCACACCACACACACACACACACACACACACCCTCACACACTCCCCTCCCCTGGCTCGCTCACCATCCTGCCCTCTCTCTCTCTCGCAGGCCCGTGCAGGCGCCACCATCACAGAGCCGCTCTCTCTCTCTCTCTCTCTCTCTCTCTCTAAATACACACACACACCCTTACACACACACATACACACACACACTCTCCCCTTCCCTCGCCCAACACCCGCTCCCTCCCTGTCTCTCATTCTCATTTTCTCTCTCTTTGTTTCCCTACGTAGAGCACCATTATGTATATATATATATATATATCTTTATGCTATTGTTCACACAAACACACGCACGTCATACGCACACATCAAAGAAAAACAAAACCAAAGAATGGACGTCATCAACAAAAAGAAGAAGAGGCCAAGTCGCGCGCCGCCGACATCAAAACAAGAAAAGATGCCAAAGGCATGCCCCGGCCGGCCCCGAAAATGATGAAGGCGCTACATGGATGCACTAGCTAAGCCTGCCGTTCACCGGCATCTCATCCATGACGCCATCTTCAGTGAAATCCGTAGGTTGTCATCATTTTCCCATTTTTAGACCAAATCTTGTAAAAATCCCAATTTGTAAATTATCACCTCTCTCTAGGTGATGGCCACAAAGGCCCACCTAGGAGTTTTCATTTTAAAATTCCCCAAGACAAAGCAAGGGTCAACCATCTGGGACCCACCGCCTTGCTTTGTCTCCCCTGATTAGGGCCCTAAACCTAATTAGATTACCTTAACCTAAAGCAGCCAGCACCTATAAAAAGGCACTAAGAGGTCACTATCGGGGGGGGGGGGGGGGGGGGTCAGCACTTGGTAGCATTTTGGTCGGAGGGATTGGCAACACTTGCATCACGAGAGAGGAGATTTAGTGTAGCATTTTGGGAATTAGCACTATGTGAAGAAGCCATGTTTACACCTTGACTCCAATGGTCACCACACACACACACACTCACGCTAGCAACATCTCTGTGTCTGTGAGTCACCTATAGAGAACGCACTATTAGGCTCACTATCTCTATAGGTGTCTGTGAGTCACCTATAGAGAACGCACTATTAGGCTCACTATCTCTCCCTCTATCTCTCTATCACCATGGTTGCCACCTCTCTGGAAATAAGGTTGCTGTAAATATTGCATGAAAATAGTTTTCCCTCACACCCTGAGGGTTTTCATCACCTGCGTCATTCTGTGTGTGTGTGTGTGTGTGTGTGTGTGTGTGTGTGTGTGTAGAGTTTGTGTTACTTCCAATCACCGTTGTCCACATCCTAGCCGCTCAAAGCTAGGTGATGCCCTCTATTCTCTTCATTGTGGCAGGCTCAGCGTGCATCGGCTCCTGGCGTTTTGAGGCCGTCGGGGTTCGTGTCGCGCTTTGCACTCGTCAGCGGCTATCGGCACTGTGTTGAAGCCATCATGGGATTTAAAAGCTAATTTGAGTGTTTTTTGAGAAGTCATAATTGGCCCCAAACACGAATTTGACACCCTCTTGAAAGTTTTTGAAGAAAAGATTTTTTTTTTGGTCAATGACGATCCATATGGCGGACATAGAGACGGCAAGGTCATGAGTACACATATTTATTTCCACCTAACTTAATCTTGAGTTTGTTTTTTCAAAAATATGCCACGAGTTTGATAACCATACCAAGATTCTATCATGTTTTTCCATCTCACTTCCAACACACGTTGGTGCAGCCAAACACTATCGACCCAAGGACATGGAGGAAGCATGTACAGGAGGTTTAGCAAGTTGCTTGAGTAGCTGCGTGATGCAAGGTTCAACAAGGCGTAAGTTTATGTGTATGTCACAAGTAACATTTAGCAGGACAAGGATGGATTTCCACCCTATTGGTCGGGATGCTCAATGGTATTGAAGATTGGTGGATATCTCTCTCAGATTGAGCCATAGTGTATGCAAAATGACAACTCCTTTTTGATGAGTTGAAAGCTCTTAGAAGGCTTGAAGATCGATGGCTAGCAGCTCTCCAATGGGGGGTTATGGTGGCTCTAGTTTGTCAACGGTCATGGTAGTCATGCCACTCGCGGTGAGATGCTTTTTATATTAGATACATTGTGCAGAAAGAGTTATATCTTGTTGCAGCCATATGGTTATTGACATGAGAAAAGCTCTTTTTAACAAAGCTTCATACGAGGCAAAGCTTTAAGCGGGGCGGCAAGGAGTTAATCATGTGCTTTGTAATGTAGTGAAGGTTTTTCGACCTTCGACGGTTGCAGGCGTGTGTAAAACGAGGCCTAATAGGAATCTTTAAAAAAATAATGGAGCTGAAAGCTGAAAATTAAACAAAAAGAAGTAGTTCTATTGATAAAAGGTGGCGGTGCTACGACCTGCAGCAATGCAGCAAGGGAAAGGAGAGGAGGTTCTGCCATCTGGAGGGCAAGCAAACTGGGAGGATGCATGCAAGACACCGTGAGTGCATGAGAAGGAGTGGAAGCCAGCAAGTTGCAGGAGGGCGCGGGGGGGGGGGGGGGGGGGGGGGGGGGGGGGGGGGGGGGGGTAGCGCGGTTGGCCATGATCGAGGGCTTTGGGGAGCACTTCAGATCAGGGGCATGAACATGCAGATGGAGCCATATTGGAGAGAGGAGGGTGCTACAGGTGGGAATCGGTCAAGTTGAAGAGGGAGGCCAGAAAGCATAGAAGGTGGGGCTTCTAGGGTGTGTAGAGCTGCCAGAAGGCTGACCATGAGCAGGGAAAAGGAAGTTGGAGGCTGCCAAGGTGGAGAAAGGTGGCTAAGATGCTACAAATTGGGATGGCCGCCAGGCTTGAAGGTGGGCTTGCAGAGGTGGTTGCCAGTAAGGGGGTCTATGGAGACCCTGGCATATAGTAGATGAAGGGGGTAGCCACCCATTAGCCAATTGTTTTCATCATCAATTTTTGTGCACGACGGAGGACAAGAAATTATAGCAGAGAGGCTACCTATGCTGTCAAGGAGGTGGGCACGAGCAGTGGAGTCAGGCAATCCACAAGGAGTGCGGGTGGTAGCATAAGCAAGAGGAAAACAATATGATGTCATGCTTGAAAGGCCCGACTAGTGAAATGAAGGAAAAAATAACATTGTTGGACTCCTTTTCTTCGAGGAATTTAGTGTGAATATCTATGTGCTCTATTTCCGATTCAGTGTTATCTCTTACTTTCTCCCCCTCATGACTATATGTATGTGTCCTGTATCTGTGAGCTTCGAGTGCGGGCGTGTGAGTCTTTCCTATGCGGATATCGGTGTGTGTCAATATGAAAGCTCAAAGGAGAATGGGTGCATGCGAGGGATGTGATAGGGTTTTTTTTTGTGTGCTATTTGTTATTGGATTGCATATAAATATGAATATATATATATATATATATATATATATATATATATATATATATATATATATATATATATATATATATATATATATATATATATATATATATATATATATATATATATGGAGTATGGTGCTCTGAAGGATCGAAGGCAGAAGCTATCATTGTATGCTTTGTGATTGGGTGTGTGTAGTCGGGGATGGTCGAGATCGGCATGGGCAGCAACTGCTAGCATATTGGGTGTTTACGTGTGTGATTATTAGGGGATAGGGGTGTTGTGGAACCACTGGGCTATATAGAGGCATTCAGATTGTGTGCTAGTTGTTTTCGCATTTCCCCCTTTCCAACGTGATCATGTTGGACAAACAAGCAAGACTCCATCCAAGGCTGCTCACAAGCAAGGCTTGTGTAGCAACCGAAGGGCAAGGCCTGATGGGAATTTTTTACAGGCAACAATTAAGGCAATATCTACAACATTAGGGACTTCCTCGAGAAGGAAATAATGCAAGTATAAGCAAGGCCGATTGCTTGTAAGGTAGACCTATGGCTTGTAAGGTAGAGGTATTCAGCAAGTCTGACCAATATTGCAATTTCAAGAAGTCGACGGGCATCTTTTGCCATATTTTGGAGTTTTGGATTTGCTAGGGCATGGCTCCTAAGTAAATTTGCCAAACCCAATGCAGCCATGAACATTCTATTGTTGAAAAGCCGGATCCAATGGATTTCAAGAGTTCATGGCTACAGGTGCATGCAAGTGGTATTAGGCAACTCACGTATGTTTTGTCTGTGTAATTACTACAGTTATTTTTTGTGCTACAATTACTACAGTACCCTACTCAACAAGGTTGACAATCGGCGGGGTTAATTTTTATTTAACTTTGCTAGTATGACAATGTCATAAGACACACCAAGGTACATCGGTTTTAACTAGGAAGCAAGGCTCCATATAGGGTTACTCAAGCACAGGCTTGTGTATGAAGTCGGATAGTATCTCTTTGATGTGTCTTCTTTGTGTTATCAAGAGGAGGGGAAAAACATGTTTTTCAGGAGCAAGGCTCCCTATTTATATATATGTATTGGTGCATGGTCACTCTAAAGCATATATAGCTTGTGGAGGGCATGCAAAATTCGTAGCTATGAGTTGAATCCAACGCCAACAACCATACTCTAGGGTGCTACGACTTCTGATGCCAAGAGCAATGATTTCAGAAAATTGGTAAGTACGTTAAATTTAAGTTTCAAATTTGAACTTCTTTACTCTTGTAGAATATTTTATAGTGCCGACTTGACAAGAAAATGTTGCTCTGGTCAACCACTATTTGATAGTTTGATGACGTTTGATAGCATCACGTGCTATATCTTTCAATATTGGGCAATCTCATGATTCTCAATAAGATGCATGATTCAGCAAAGCCAATTCTCTATGAAGGCTCGACAAGGTCGATTCTCTTTTTGTTTCGACATGAGCACTTGTTAGTTATGAGCACTCATGCTATGTTTTGTCTCATCTCCTCAATGAACTTATGCAAGGCAAGGCTTCAGTTTAGGGAATTTTGCCTAGATGCTTCCAAAGTTTGGAATATGCTAGTAGGAAAAGAACTTGGGAAAATTTGACAACATGTCTACTTGTTTTTTATTGGAGGTCGGTATGAACCAAGCCTTGAGGACATACAAGGTACACTCAACATCTCTAAATTTCTCAGCATACATGGCTACAAGCCACATTCAAGTGAAGGCAATTACTCTCAAAGGGGCGACAAGGTTAGAAAATTTCAAGTCTGACTTGTATTTTTGTCTTTCAATTTTCATTTGAATAAGATTTCTCTACTGTGCAAAGCAAAGTGCTTTGATGGACTTATTGTGAAGCAAGGCTTCTATTCCGTGCCACAATACAATCTATTGACTTAGAATCTCAAAAAAATAAAAATTCTTTCAAAACATATTAAGTGCATAAGTGAAGGGTGAGTTTAGGAAATGAAAAGACACAAGAAAATCCTCTTGATAGCGTGCCAATGCTTAGAACATGGGCTATGCATAAATCTTCTGACCTGCGAGACTGCAAATTGAAAATCTGGCCTCGTGTTGCAAACATAAATGAGGCATCCAACAACAGTTTGGTAAAGAGTGACATCTGCAAGATCACCAGCATCATGTAAACTTAACTTCAAACCTGGTTCCATGGGAGTGGCAATAGGTTTGCAATCCTCAAGTCCAAAGTTACATAGCAATGTCTCTATGTAATTTTTTTTGACACCATCACATTGCTTAAACTATATGCCCAAATATTGATGCGACAGCCCCATGTAGAAGGCGAAGTCAGTCTCAGCAGGCGAGAACTATCTCCTGGAAAGCCGAACAGAGGATTAGTCACACGTCAGTAATGACCACGACAATTACTACAGTAACTTCTGAAAGGCTATAAATAGGACCCATTACATTGTAATCGGGCTTCTTGCTTCTTTTTGTCTTAGCACTTATCCTTTGGCTTTAGCTTTCAAGTAATTCCGAGCTACAATCTCTTCGCCTTTAACTTCACCTTGTAATCAATACTGATGTAATCATTAGAGCTTCAACCTGTTACACCTTGTACTGGTTGTCCCTGAACTATGAATCTGAAACTGCAAACCCTTTTCCAGTTGTCCAACATGTCTCCCATTTCAGTATACTATTTCAGTTCGGATAACTATTTCAGTCCAGTTTCCGTTCTCTATTCCAGTTCCACTAATTGAGCTTACAACTTACTAGTATCTTTAAATTCTAACACGGGAATCAACTATCTAAAGAGATCAACTCCAATTCCATTTTGGCGATCATGGTGGTTAGAGATGTTTGCTCTTTGACCAGAAAACTCTTATCTCCCAGTTAGAATTTTCCGATGTAGTGATGGCACCCAAAACCAATCGTGGTCGTAAACTATCACACCGCGTTGACCCTGTTCTTGAGGAATCAAAAAGAGACTCTGATCCTAAGAAGGACCCGATGACGGAGACTGAGGCTCAAGAGGAGCACATTCATGCTGATGAGGCCAAGGACTCCCAACACTCCAGTTAGTCTAGAAGGAGAAGGGCTGAGCGGGAAGAACGCAAGGCCAGAAGTCCTTGGACCACACATAGGGATGTTGGGGCCAAAGGCAGCAAGGGTAGTCATCATAGTTCCAATGAAAATCTAGAGAAGAGATAGAAACTGAGACTGACGAAGAAATTGACTGGGATGTTGATACAGACCATTACAAGAAGCCTTCAAGATGGAGTCAGGCTCCTAAGGTGAGAAGAGGTAGAGACGATGCTGACCGGCCTGATTATACCTCTTCATTGAAAATTTCTTTCCCAGTGTTCAAAGGTGGGAAGAAAGATGATCCAGATGTTCATATCCAAGCTTTTGAACAGTATGCTGAGTTGAAGAATATTGATGAAGATGACTGGGGGGATTAGTTTCCTCAGACACTAAAGGATGTAGCAAGGAAATGGTACTACCATTACCCAGCTTGCCAACTCAGATCATACAACAAATTGCTCAAGGCTTTCAGACTGGAATATTTAGACAACATAGGTGATGAGGACATTTTCTACAAACTGGATAAGATAAAGCAAGGAAAATTATCAGTCAAAGTTATGTTGAGACAATCAAGGAGCTAACCAAGCAGCTGCAGAAGCCACCATCAGAAAAGAGGTTGCGAGCATGGTTTTTAAATGTAAAAATCTTAGGGAACAAGAGGTTCTCGCACCGACAAAGAAATTCAATGATTTGGTGCAGCAAGCCTTGAAGCTTGAATAGCAGGCAAAGAAGGAGAGGAGTCACAAGAAGAGGAGGTCCAGTAGTAGCAGAGCAAAGACAAGGCCAAGAAAGGGTCTTGGTCCAAAAAGATTGATGAGATGGCCTGCAAATTGCTGAAATCAGCGAGACCAGACAACCAGTTAGAAGAATGGAAACCTGGTGTTCAAAGTGTAAATCTAAGGATCATGTTTCCAATGAATGTCCAAAGTGTACCTATTGCAAATGAGATGGTCATTTATGGAACAATTGTGGCATTCGCATTCATCACTTCAAGAAGGGAAAAGATTTGTCTGTAGTGGCATTTACCAATGTTGAACCAGCCAGAGTGGAGATAGCCAGTGTACCCCAAGAGGAGAAATCAGGTACCAATGGTACTGGTACTGGGCGCGGCAGGTACCAGGGAGGTACTGGCCAAGGTCGGGGTTGTGGTAATTTCTAGAACCGAAGCCTAAACTGTTATACTTGTGGCAAGTATGGGCATTTTGTGGCTCAGTGTCCAAAAACACCTACTACTGCAGCTACTAAGGCGAAGGCCCCAAAGCCAGTTCCTGTACGAGCAGTTACACGCAGCAAAGGAGTGGTCATTGAGGAAATTCCAGATGAGCCGACAAAACCAGTCATTGCCTGAAAGTAGCAAATGGGCTCAACAAAGAGAGGTGTAGAAGGCAAAGGGTAAAGAAAAGGTAGTTCATGAATGGCAGGAAAAGAGAGAAATGGCGGCTAAGATCACATAAGATTTAGCCAAGAAGCTGCCAGAGCAGCCAAAAATCTCTGATGCCCGGATCATTCAAATAAAACCAGCTCAGTCTTCTGAGAAATCATAACCAGATCAGTCAGGGTCTGGAATTCCTGAGACCATGTTGGTTGCAGTTCAGGGACTAGTAGAAGAACTAGTGAACGTTAAATCAGATACAACTGCAATAGGAAACACTGAAAGAGGCACTGTAGGTACCCAAACAGAGGAGTGGCACTGTGCAAATAGTCTCGATTCTTCAAGTTTTGATAATAACTCTGATAAAGAGAGAGAAAAAATTCATGTCAAGATTTGTGACAAAATTCAGAAACTCATAGTTGAACTAGATGACATTAGAAAAACTTTGCTTGAAGCAGCGAAATTCATCAGACAGCGAAGGAGGTTGAAGCAGAAGCTAGATCAGTTGACTTGGCTGCTGTTAGAGATGACGAAGTGCTGGTGATCCAGGTAGACTACAAGGTTAGGAAACAGTGGGAGCCACTATCTCGTGTCATACTGGATGGAGGAGCAGGAGTAAATATCCTGGGCACACACCTTCAACAAAGAATGGGTATCACAAATGAAACCAACACCTTTAACGTTTGAATGACGGATCATCGAGTTGTGCAAGAAACTGGGATGATAGAGAGTATGCAGATAAGGGTGGGCAAAGAAAAGTTCAAGACCAGATTCCTAGTACTAGATGTGCAAGGCACATATGGGATGCTATTGGGGCACCCATGGTTGCAAACAGCACAGGCTGTTCACGACTATGCCAATCAGACATGGTACTAGTAGTAGAATTCAAATTTAGTAGGAGCTGGAGAAAGGAGCTGCGACCAAAAGAGCTTTGCCAGAAGTATAGGGTGAAGAAAATTGAGAGGATGCTCGCAGCAATGAATATTCTTTCACTAGCCGAAATAGATTTAAACGTAGTATTATTGGACAAAGATCGGGCTGAAAAGCAAAAGAAGCAATTTCCAGATCAGTTCACTGAACTGAATTCTGGGGAACGACTAGTTCAGCTAACTGGAAGGCCAGAAGAACCAATTGATTCTAGTACGCCGGCGGCTTCTAAACAAGCACACTCTGGAGAAGTTACTGAAAATAAGAATAGCAGTTCGGAGTTCAGAGGTCCGTCTTGGGATTATGATGAGGAGTCAGAAAGGGTGGTGGGCCTAACTGGTTGCTTCCAGATAATCAAGAAATAGAGGAATGGAATCTGGATTCAAAGGAAAATCCTAGATTGATCAAAGTCAACAAGCATTTGAATCCAGTAATGAAAGAGAAGGCCCGACACATGTTTCAACAGTACAAAGATGTGTTCGCATGGGAACATACTAATCTCAAGGGAGTAGATCCAGAGGTATGTCAACATCAAATACCATTGAAACCGGATGCCATACCAGTGCGGTTGCAACGATACAGAATGAATCCATATTATGCTAAGAAGGTCAAGGAAGAAATCGATAACCTTCTGAAGGTTGGGTTCATTACTGAAGTAGCCAGTAGTGATTGGTTATTTCCCATTGTGGTGGTACCCAAGAAGAATGGAAAGATTAGAGTCTGTGTGGATTATCGAAAGCTGAATGCTCAGACCATCAAGGATCCCTTTTCATTACCCTTTACGGACATGCTGCTTGACGAAATTGCAGGTTATGAGATGTATAGCTTTATGAATGGTTATAATGGTTATAACCAGTTACAAATTGCTCCTGAGGTATGGAGTAAAACTACTTTTATTACTGAGTGGGAAGCATTCATGGATCTGGTTATGCCGTTTGGTCTTTGCAATGCTCCAGTGACTTTCCAACGATGAATTTCTCGACCGATTCCTTGCCATATTTATGGATGACTTCACTATATATTTAGCAGACATTAAGTATTTACTTTTTTTGGAAATGATTTTTCAATGTTGTCAGGAAAGCGGATCTGTTTAAATCCATTCAAATCTGTTTTCTTGGTCTGGAAAGGACAACTACTGGGACATGTAGTGTCTAGAAATGGTATAGAAACGGCCAATGACAAGATTCAGTGTGTCCAATAGGCCAAGGCCCCGCAATGCATCAGAGCTAAGTTCTTTCTTGGGATATATCAATTTCTATAAAAGATTTGTGCACAAGTTTGCTTCCCAGGTATTACCTTTGTATGCGCTCACAAAGAAGAAGAACAAGTTCATTTGGACTGTTGAATGTGAGGAGAGCTTTCAGAGTTTGAAGAATGCTATTATCAGTAAGGCAGTACTTCGACAACTGCATTGGGAGGTCATTTTTCATGTACATGTAGACACTTCAAGACTGGTGACAAGAGCAATATTAGCTCAGCCAGAAAGGAGGATTGATTATCCAATGTATTTTGCCAGTCGAAGATTCAGTTAGGCTGAACAAGGATATACAACTACTGAAAGAGAAGCCGTAGGAATGGTTTTCAGTGCTAATAAATTTTGATACTATTTGTTGGGCAAGCTATTTCATTTTTATGTGGATCATCAGGCATTATTATTTTTTATTAACAAAGTCATTATTCAAGGCAGATTGATAAGATGGATGATGTTCCTGATGGAGTTTGAATTTTGCATTTTTCATAAGCCCGATAAAACCCATTGTGGTGCTGATTTCCTGTCCAAGAGTACGGATGGCTACTCTGAGGCATCCTTGAGAGATGAGCCAGTGGATGCAGAACTGTTTTAGATGACAGCTGAGGAAACAACTGATCCAAAGTTGTATGATGTATATCAGTTCCTTCCTAAGGGAGGATTCCCAAAAAACTAGACTCAAAATTGGAAGAAGGCTCTGATTATTAAGAGTCTGAAGTTCACCATTATTGGCGGATCACTTTACAGACTGGGAGTAGATGGGGTTCTTCAAAGATGTGTACCTATGGAAGGGAGAATGCAAGTTATTTCAGAGGCACATGATGGGGATTCTGGAGGACATTTCTCCATTGATATTACTTACAAGAAGATTTTGCAGGCTAGATTGTGGTGGCAAACTTTAATATATGATCTTAGGAGCTTTTGTAAAACATGTGATATATGCCAGAGGATGGGCAAACCCACAGCAGCAGATATGACTCCTCTAACTCCACTCCAGCCCACTGGGAGTATTATGAAATGGGGTCTAGATTTCATGGGTCCATTCAAGAAAATTACTCCAAGGAAGAACCGCTATATATTGATGGCCACTTGTTATGTCACCAAATGGGTGGAAGCTAAGGCTCTTCCCAAAAACATCGCGAAGTCCACTGCTGTATTCTTATATGAAAATATTATATGCCGATACGGATGTCTTGTGAGATTGTGTCTGATCAAGGAACACACTTTATAAATGATACTATGGACATTCTAATGGAAATGCTCTCAGTAAAGCATCGGAAATCAACACCATATTATCCTAGATGCAATGGGTAAGCAGAGAGCAGTAACAAAACTGTCAAGACTATTCTCACTAAAATTGTGCAGAACAAGCCACACCAATGGGATCTGAAGATCCAGATTGCTCTCTGGGCTTATAGGACAGCTTATAAGGTCACCACTGGACTAACACCATTTAGAATGGTGTATGGCACTAAAGCTGTCGTGCCTATAGAGTTTGTAACTCCCAGTCTCAGGATGGCAGTAGAATATGGATTAGATATAATCACAATCTCAAACAAAGAGTGGAGGAGTTAACACAATTGAATGAGTTAAGATAGAGGGCTATGCTGGAATAAAAAATTGTTCAGCAACAAAGAAGAAAACACTCGCATGATAGGCGAATCAAACTTAGGGAGTTTCAAAAAGGAGATTTGGTTCTGCTCTATCAATCTAAACTGGGTCCTAAGAAACCAAACTTAAAGATAGCTTAGGCTGGTCCATATGAAGTTGGTTGGTGTTTTCCAATGGCACAGTAAGGTTTAAAGATTTATCTGGATTACTGCTACCAGGTGCTTATAATGGTGCCAAAGTCAAGCTATATTATTCGAATGACAAAGAGACTTCCAGGGATAATGATACTGGTATTCTGGGAACTGAAGGCCAAGAAAATTCAGAATCAGCTATTTTAAGCCTTTTCCATGTACAACCAGTACCAGAGCCAGTCAAAGGGTCAAAAAAGTCTTAGCACAACAAAACCATGTCAGTGGGATTGTCTGTGATAATCATTTCAAGGAACATGGAGAGTATTAGCCAATGCATGTATGCCACATCATTGGCGGTGCACAAAACTCTAGGAACGGTAAGTAGTGAAGCTTTTATGGCACAAACACGTATAAAAGTAAGGCGAGTAGGCATTTTCCCTCATAAGTCTCCTGCACGACGTCTGCCTGCTGTTACACATTTGCCATCACCAAGCTCTGAAGCTTCTTCACTACAACCACAAACTTCTTCATCCAAAGCATCTGTCGATTGCTGTTTGTCTTTACCAGACACATCTGGATGCGGATTTGAATATTCATGTAAGTCTTCTTCTTCTGCAGATTCATCGTCTTCACCGTGTATGGGCAAAAGAAAAATGTTAGAGAAGATGCAGGACACTATAGACAAAACTTCGGCACTAATCACCTCTATCAAAGCTTCTCTACCACTTATTCCCCATAGTAAGATGTAGTGGTATGTGTTTACCGAGCAAGCAGAAGTGTTGTTGTGACTGTGGGATTTGCATGTGGTTGTGTAAGCCACAAGAATTGAGTTTGACACATCTATAATCAAGCAGGTTCTTGATTCCTTTAATGTTGATAAAGGTAGCGCTGTAGTGTATGGTAGGAAAGTGTCAGCAACTCCGGACGACATTGCTTATGCTTTCAAGATGTCAAATGAGCCAAAGCCGACCATTGCAACTGCAGAACATATAAGTGCAGCTCTTAAGGAAGATGATGCAGCCAAGAAAAAATGCAAGGCCAGTGCACAAGGGGTTCCAGTAGCAGTTCTAGATGTCCCCGTTGCTTACAGATTTGTAGCTGAAGCTGTTAGTCTAAAAAATAACCCCACATATGTCTCAAAAAAACTATTTGCTATGTTGCTTGCAAAGAGACTAGATGCCACAGCTTCGATCAACTTATGTCAGATTCTGTCTCATAATGTGCTTCAGCAGACTACCAAGTTAAAGTCTTAGACTGTTTTTAAAGCATGGTATGTCTGGTAGTTTCTTTACTGGGCAACTTTTCATGATGCTCATGACCAGGTACAGATGGCTTGGAGTCAGAAACCCATCCCAGTGACTAACAATGTTGATTTATCTTCAGACGAAGAAACCCTAGGTACTCATTTGGCTCTCACTAGACAGAAGAGGAAGGCCACACAGGTGGAAGCTGGTAGTTCAAAGAAGCCAAAAACTACATTGGCCAAGAGCAGTGCTTTCTCGAAGCAACTAGAAAGTCAGGTTAAATCTTTGCCTATTGAAAAATCTTCAGCAGGCCAGTCAGTCAGCCAGGCAGAACAGCCTCCAACAAAGATTACTGTTGGGACCAGCCAGCAAGCAGAGCAAAATCTAGCAAACACCAGTGCTGAAAAAGACCAGCCAGAAAGAACCAGTGCTGAGAAACTGGCAGTTCATACTGATAAAGGAAAAGATCCGGAACCTGCCAGTCCAACCAGTAAAGTTCTTATCCCTTTCAGGGAATTGGCTTTAGCTTTAACCAAAAAGGACAGATTACAACAGCTACAGAGTCACCCCCTCACAAGACAATTAGTTCTACACAAACCTGACTTTACCACATTACCATATATGGCTCTTGTTACGGTTTACGAGCCAATTGCCTACTGACCCATCGACAGTAATGGATGTTGCTCAGTGCTTATCCAGTCATCGTGGAATACGATTGTCAATGCTTTGGCACAAATGATGGATGCCTCAGCGTCCACTAATGAAGTGACCAAGTTAAAGGAAGAACTGAGGATCAATGAGTAGCAAGTTTAGCAGTTGAAACAAGATATAGGGGCACAATCCTTGCGGCATAGTGTTCTTGAAAATCAGTCAGCCAGGACAATTCAAACATTGGAAAGTAAGAGGTTAAAGCTTGAGTTTAAGAATAGGCAGTTAACTGAAGACAAGACAGAGACTCTGAGAAATCCTAACATATTTGAGACTATGCTGAGGATGAAGAGGGTTGATTTCATTGAACTATTGACTAGCCACACTGCATTAAAAGCTTCTTTAACAGAGAAATACATATATAATAACTTAGCTGATATTTTGAATCCAGAAGGCAATGCCATTTTCAATATGGATAATCTGAAAGCACTTATGGAAACTATGTAGAGTAATTTGCAGGATAAGATTTTGGAATATAATAGTGCTTTGGCAAATCAAGCTATTTTAGACTACATTGATAAGCAGAATAACCTTGATGAGGATTCTGAGAAAGCAGAAGAGAAGGATGAAGAGAGGGAGGACAAACCAGTAGATAAACATGATGATGATAATGACTCTCCTCCATCTCCACCTTCAGGATCTGGTGCTGGTGGATCAGCTACCACAGGGTGCAGTCAGCCCAACACAGACAAGCCAGATCAGTACAAGGATCAGCAGTCAAGAGACCAGGGAGTTGATGATCAGCAACCGGGCAACACTAAAGACTCCCCAGTACACCAGTTCTCAGCACAATTCAGATGTGAAAGAAAAAGCTAAAGCTGTGTGACTGAGACTCTGAAGGGTGATGAGCAACATTCATTACAGTTCATCACACTGAACAAGAGGCTAAGACATCAGCAAGCTCCTATTACGATGATGTATCTGGAGGATGATGTTCTTCTTTCTAATCTGGAATGCTTTCAAAGACTATATGTTGGCACCAGAGAAATGATCCAGCATTGGAAATCGGCCGCTTTCTATGATCAGGAGTTGTGCCAACTACTTGTGCATCCCAGCAGCATCGAGCTGTTGGAAAGGGTACCTGAGTGGGCACTGACGTCTGATGACAAGATAGTCAATCCACACTAGCAGCGAGACATTCTACTACAGATACACACTCTTTAGCCCTTGAATTGGATCTCCTGCTCGGGAATAGACCTTCATATAAGTGCATGAAGGAAGTGAGGAATCAACTGAAAGAAATTCTACCTCAGATGCAAATTGCCAAAGGAGTTTTGGACCAGAGGGTGCAGGCTATTATTGAAGGTCAGACTTTCAGCAGTAAAGGACCTTGAACTCAAATGACAGTAGGAGAACACGCAACTGCTCTCTGAAAACTCTTTCAGTTAGTCCGTGTCACTCGAAAGATGATGCAACAAGAGAATCGGGATGTACTTAATTTCTTGGAATTCGTGCCTGATTCACCAGTTCTCTTGTATGCATTGCCTGCTAAGGAAACTGAATTACCCATATTTTTCCCAGCAATATATCCTCAGCATCCATAACCAGTGGATCGGCTCACATACTTTAACATCACTGATGATCTTCAAGATTGTATGAGTGAGCCATTGTAGAATGGAAAACCTAGCGAACACTGATCAATGATGCTCCTCAACTAAATGATGTTGTGGAACTGCAAGGACAAATGCAGAGGCTCAAGCTCTGTATGGGACGATGGAAGATCCAGCTCAGAGGTCTTACCAAGATCACAAATCACATGCTTCAACTTACTGTGGAGTCCTCTAAAATCCCTGAAAAGGATATTACGCCTAAACCAGGTCTGGGGCCACAGTACAGAGAAATGGCTGAGATCCTCTTTGAAGCTAGGATTAAAACAAATCAGCCTCTTTTGGAAGGATGGATCCACACAGCCTCACATTGTTATAAACTGGCCAGAACTCGTCTAACAAAGGGTAGACGCACGCTGTATCATCCTGACACCAAAACCTAAAATCCTCTCACGCCTTATGAATTGGAGATGTCCATTGCAAGGCGGGATCAGCTTGAGCAGGAGGCCATTTATTGACTTATCTAGAAGGACAATGCTGGCATTGAAACTTCTGAAGCACCAACACAGAAGAAGGGCAAGAGGAAGCGGGTTCAGTGGAAGGATACTAGGTAGTTTCATCTCAGAATCAGATGGTGGATTTTCTCAGTGAGGTGCTAGAATTTCTTGGGCTGGGCACCCTTGGAATTACAATTATAGGGGTCTCAAGCACTCAACAAGCATGAAGTGTGGTAGCAGAAGAGGTAGCAACTCCAGAGGAGTACTATCATGAGGAACATCAGCCAACTCATGAGGAACATCGGCCAACTCAGCAAACAAACATATGGGTTTAGGGTTTAGGGTTTGGGCCACAACCAGAAATCCAGATGGGTTCCTCAACAACAATTCAGAATTAGGTGGTGGATTTTTTCAGAAATTTTGGAGTTATACCAAAATTAAAGAAAGGAGGGAAGCATGTAGAAGGAGAAGACAGTCTCAGAAGGTGGGACCTATCTCCTGGAAAGCCGAACAGAGGCTCAGTCACATGTCAGTAATTACCACGGTAGTTACTACAATAACTTTTGGAAGGCTATAAATAGGACCCATTACATTGTAATCGGGCTTCTTGCTTCTTAGTTCTCTTGGCTTAGCGCTTATCTTTTGGCTTTAGCTTTCAAGTAATTCCGAGCTACAATCTCTTCGCCTTTAACTTCACCTTGTAATCATTATTGCTGTAATCATTTGAGCTTCAACCTGTTACACCTTGTACTGGTTGTCCCTGAACTATGAATTTGAAACTGCAAACCCTTTTCCAGTTGTCCAGTATGTCTCTCATTTCAGTATATTTCAGTTCAAATAACTATTTCAGTCCAGTTTCCGTTCTCTATACCAGTTCCACTAATTGAGCTGACGACTTACCAGTAGCTTTAAATTCTAACACTAGAATCAGCTATCTAAAGAGATCAGCTCCAATTCCACCCCAAATCTTTCATCTTGAAAGTAGCATTCAAATCAGCCTTAAATTTAGCAATATGTGCCTCATTGGGACCAGTGATCAACAAATCATCCACATAAAGAACAACAATGAGAAGTACATCACCCTCACTCTTTACATACAATGTGCTTTCTGTTGGACTGTTACGAAAGCCTCGTTTGACCAAATGAGTGTCAGCTTTCTCATAGCAAGCACGAGGAGATTGCTTCAACCCATACAAAGCCTTCTTACACTGCACACTTTGTCCTCTTGTCCTTTCTTGACAAAACCACGAGGCTGCGTTACATAAAACTTCCTCAAATATGTCACCATTCGTGAAAGCAATAACAATGCCTGATTGATGTACACCCCAACCAAAATGAGCTGCCAATCCACACAGAAAACTCACAGTAGTCATACAACAAGTGGGAGCAAAAGTCTCTTCATAATCTATGCCTTTTTGTTGTGCATAACCCTTTGCAACAAGTCGAGACTTATGGCGATCGATCTCACCATCCGGCTTGCGTTTCAACTTGTAAACCCCCTTCATACCAATGGCCTTTTTTCCAGGAGGCAAATCACATAAAATCCATGTGTCATTTTCTATAAGTGCATCATATTCTGATTACGTGGCAACCATCCAATTTTTTGAATTATGTGCTTCATCAAAAGACAGAGGTTCCTCAACATCATGTAAGCTAGACACATCCAAAGCATAACAATCTGATGCATGAGATGCATAGCCAAAGCCTGAACAAGTACGACTAGACAAAGATGCATCCAATTTATTGTCACGCAATGTATGCACCAGTCATTTTGGCATACCTCTAGCCTGCTCATTTTCGGCTCTTTCCTCATCAAGTACATCATGTACATTTGCATCAGTAATAGGCTGATCTGTAACATTTTTAAAAACCCCCATAGGCTGTATATTTGCCTCATAGGAATTTACATTCGAACTTCCACCACTGAAAAGAGACAACAAAGTGTCATAAATGTCCTATGAGCTTACATTATCGTCTCCAGTACATGACAGCAAGGGCTAAACAGAATCTTCCACACACACTACATCCTGTGAAACCACAATACACTTTGTTTGTGGATGATACAACCTGTAGCCTTTGCTTTTAGCATTATAACCAACAAAAATACATTTGACAGCCTTATCATCGAATTTTCTGCGCTATGTTTGTGGCACCAAAGCATATGCCAAAGAGCCAAAAACATGCATGTGCTCAATAGAAGGCTTTCTATCATGCCATGCTTCATATGGAGTAAAAGACTGCAAATATTTTGTAGGACACCTGTTAAGTACATAAGTGTCACACATGATGGCCTTAAGCCAAAAAGAATGCGGCAAAGCTTGACGTTTGACCATACATCACGCGATTTCTGTAAGTGACTTGTTTTTCCTCTCAGCAACACCATTTTGCTGAGGTGTATAAGACACTGTCATTGGTGTTTTATCCCACGACTAGCTATAAATCCATTAAATTCATGGGACATATACTCCCCCCCTCGATCGAAACAGAGGGTGCCCATAGTACATTTTGATACATTTTCAGTCATAGCCAAAAACTGTTTGAAGCACATAAAACTTGGTACTTCGCTTTGAGCTGAAATACCCATGCATGCCTGGAGTAATCATCAATAGAAGTCATGAAGTAAATGTAATTGCCCAAAGACGGAGTTTGCATGGGCCCACAAACATCACTATGCACAAATTGCAACCTGTATGTGGCCATAACTGAACCATCCTTTGGAAACTTTGAACGTTGCATCTTACCCAAAACACAGCCTTCACAAACATGTTTAACATGTTCTTCAAAAGGCGGCAAAGAAGCAACCATATCAGATTTCTGCAAACACAATAGACTAGAAAAATTCAGATGCCCAAAACGTGCATGCCACAATTTTGCATTTGAAACAGCCCTTGAATCTGCAACTGCATTTGCAAAATTTTGTCCACACTTGTCATACAAAGTGAGCTTATACAGCTCACGACACAAAAGGCCAGATGCAACAATTTCATCACCAAAATTGAGATCATGAAGTGTACATCTGTCATCCACAAATTTGACTACAAGTCCAAGTCTAGCAAGTGCGGATACAGACAAAAGATTCTTCTTGATCCCAGGTACATAAAGTGCATCAACAAGTGTGAAGGAACTGCCATTTGCAGCAATAAGCACAATCTTTCCACCTTCCCTGAATCGGATAAGAGGCATTGTTGGCACAAGTGACTGAATTCCCATGTGGGACAGACTCGAGAGAGGTGAACAATTCACGATGTGAGGTAATGTGCTTTGTAGCACCAATGTCGAAATACCACACATGTGAATCTGTAGCAACTCACATACATGCATCATGGACATCAAGATTGTAAGTGCACTCTGCACTTAAAGCCCATTCGGCATCAACATCAACATCACAGTCTTCGTTCATAGAAGACTCAACAATGGCTGCATTTGTAGTGGAAGCAGTATTTGCAGTGGAACCACCCTCTTTCTTCTTAGCCTCTTTGGCCTTCAACTTAGGACACTGCTTGATCAAGTGATCATTAGCTTTACAATAATGGCAATGCATCTTCTTTTTGCCCTTATCACCAGAATTGCCAGACGAAGTGCTGCCAGCAGAAGCATTGGGAACAAAAGTTTTGCCACTCACAACAGGACCATAAGAAGTGGTTTCATTGCTGTTACCCCTTTCTTTGAGAAGCAATAAAAGCATGTTCAACTGCACGTTGTCTAGTCCTGTTCTTTCTGGAAAGTGACTCTTGCAACAGCAATGTGCACAATGCATCAAACTTCACAACTTCAGGATTTCCTTGGGTCATAAGTCTCCAAGTACTAGCAAAAGTTTGGTAAGAATTTGGCAAGGCATCAAGAATAGTCTGCACAAGGGAACTGTTTGAAATGACTTCACCTGCAGAAATAAGTTGCTCATTGATATCCTTGATACCAGTAAGGAAAGTGTCCATATCATCTTCCTCATGCATAATCTTTGATTCCAGTTCTTTACGCAGCAAAGCAATTTTAGCCTCATTGCGGCTTGCATAAAGACCTGCTAGAATATCCCAAGCCTGTTTTGCAGATTTTGTTGAACAAATGTGAGGAGTAATGGTGTTCTTCATAGACAACACAATCAATGCATGAGCTTGCGCATCCTTTCCATCCCAATGAGCTTATTCTACCATAGGCAAAACAACTCTTATAGCAGCAATCCGTGCAGTGAGATCTGCAACATCCTCAACATCGCCTATATCCTCAGAACCAGGGTGTACATCAATGCCCTGCACAATATTCCAAATGCCCTTTGACACAAGAACATGTTGCATCATGTAAGCCCACATAGGGTAATTGTCCCCATCCAATCTGTCCTCAGCAACAAACATCTTGAACACATTTGTGTTGTTGTCAGCCATGGTAAATGATGCACGTGATGTGAAAACTGTTCGAAAAGAGGAGAAACAAAGTGGGAACAACACGTGCTATATAGCACAAACCGTAGAAGACTGTAATGCACCTTTTATGCAAAAAATGACACTGACAAAAATTATGCACAAAATGACAAAATTGCTTGTGCAGACCTGGTTGTAGTGGAAACGGAGGTCTAAATGAGCCCGAATCAAAAATTTGAGCAGACTAAGCTCTACGAGCTTACCCGAATTTTTCATCGACCTTCAAATGCTCACCAAAGCTCACAGAAATCGGAGAAAGTGAGCAGGTGTGTGCTGGAGCTGCTGGTGACTAAGCCCGGGAGGATGCAACCTGCTCTTGAGGTCGAAATGAGCCCGAATAAAAAATTTGAGCAGACTAAGCTCTACGAGCTTACCCAAAATTTTTGTTGACCTGCAAATGCTCACCAAAGCTCACAGAAATCGGAGAAAGTGAGCAGGTGTGTGCTGGAGCTGCTGGTGACTAAGCCCGGGAGGATGCAACCTGCTCTTGAGGTCGAAATGAGCCCGAATAAAAAATTTGAGCAGACTAAGCTCTACGAGCTTACCCGAAATTTTTGTCGACCTGCAAATGCTCACCAAAGCTCACAGAAATCGGAGAAAGTGAGCAGGTGTGTGCTGGAGCTGCTGGTGACTAAGCCCGGGAGGATGCAACCTGCTATGATACCAATTGTTCGAATTAGGGTTGCAGAGAAACACACACAGCTTGGAAAAGATGAAGGAAGCTCAAGGCACACAACTAAGAGTGCATTACTTAGTGTGCAATGGAAAGATAATTAGCCCTGGAGTGATGGGCGTCTATGCAATGCACGAGGGGAAAAACCTCCTAAAGAGGGAAAATTTTTCCGGCGGTCCTAGCGTGTTCACACACATCACTACCTGAAGGAGTACGAGCGGAAGTGCGACGCGAGAGAGAGTGCGAGAACAAGAGCACGACGATATGGTGAACTCGCTCTACTGTAATGTGTAGAGTATAGTGAGTTCTTATTAGGTTTTTACAAAAGAATATGTGTACATACCTAGCGGCCCTCCCACTTATCTGGGCGACCACATTGGGCTTTATACCCCAACACTACCACATGTACATGGTAACACCTTTCACTATGTCAAAGCTGGATAGAGGATGTCAAAAACATTGAATAAAAACTACCTTCTGTTTTGCTTCTCGAATAGAGATTCTCAGGACTTTATACCCCAACAACCTCCCACTTAAAGTCCAATGTGGTACTTTAAGTGTGAGAGAAGCTACTATACAAGCTAATATACAAGAGATGTAGAGAAGTGATGTACTACCCTACACCTAACTGCTTGCGAAAATGCGCAAAGCTCTCTGAGGGAAGTCCTTTTGTAAGTAGATCAGCAGGATTTTCTGTGGTGTGAACTTTGACAAGCTGAAGTTGCTTATCCTCGAGCATTTCCCTGATGAAATGATACTTCACATCCACATGCTTTGTCTTTGAGTGATAAACTCGATTGCGAGCCAATTGTATAGCACTTTGACTATCACAATATAACACAGGCATCTCTTCTTTGATTCCCAAATCTGTTACTAGTCGATTAAGCCAAATTGATTCTTTGCATGCCTCTGATGCTGCAACATATTCAGCCTCTGTAGTAGACTGAGTAACACAATCTTGTAATCTAGAACGCCATGATACTGCTCCACCAGCCAATGTAAAGACATACCCTGACGTAGACCTTCGGTTGTCTAAGTCACCTGCATAATCTGAGTCTGTAAAACCCTTTACACTTAGCTCCTGACTCCCATAGCATATACGCATACTCTTTGTAGCTTTCAGGTATCTCAATATTCCTTTCACTGCCTCCCAATGTTTCTTGCCTGGGTTTGACATGTATCGACTTACTACTCCCACTGCAAATGCAATGTCTGGGCGAGTAGCAATCATTGCATACATCAAACTACCCACTGCAGACGCATATGGAATCTTATCCATTTCAGCCTGTTCTTCCTCAGACACAGGACAATCTTGTTTTCTAAGTTTCACATATGGTGGCAATGGAACACTCGGTGCCTTTCCCTTCTCCATATTGAAACGTTGCAAAACCTTGTCAATATACTCTGTTTGAGATAACCAAATCAACTTCTTTGATCTGTCTCTCTCAATGCGCATACCAAGTATATGACTTGCCTCACCCATGTCTTTCATGTCAAACGATTTTTCCATCTTTGACTTCAAAGCTGAAATTTCTTCCAAGTGCTTGCCAACAATCAACATGTCATCCACATACAAAATAAGGATCAGCCAACTACCATCCTTAGCCTTCTTTGTATATAGACAGTGATCGAACTCACTACGTTTGTAGCCTTGAGAAAGCATAAACTTGTGGAATTTATGGTACCATGCCCTCGGTGATTATTTTAAGCCATAAAGACTCTTTAACAACTGGCATACCCAATCTTCCTTGCCTTTCTCAACAAACCCTTCTAGCTGCTGCATGTAAATTTCCACATCTAAATCACCATGCAAGAACGCTGTCTTGACATCCATTTGGTGCAACACCAAATCTAATATGGCAACCAATGCAAGAAAGCATCTCAGTGTAGTCATCTTGACCACCGGAGAGAAGACTTCATCAAAGTCAATGCCTTGTTCTTGCTTAAAGCCCTTGGCAACAAGCCTTGCTTTGTACTTTGGCTGACTATCATGAGCGGTGATCTTATACCTGTAAACCCATTTACAAGGTAGAGCCTTTTTGACCTGTGGTAATTTAACTAGCTTCCATGTCTTATTTTTATGCAGAGATGTCATCTCTGACTGCATGGCCAATTGCCATTCCCGGAGTCCTTCATTTGCACTGCTTCCTTGTAACATGAAGGCTCATTGCAATCAGTCAACATGACATAGTTCATAGATGGAACAAACCTATCAGGAGGTCGCGTGACATGTCCAGATCTACGCACAATAGGTGGCTCAGGCTCAGCCACAACCTGTGGTTCCACTCTATCCTGTCCTTGCTCCTCTTGAGCCCTCACATTTTGTCTTGCACGTGCAGGTCCATCTTCTTGGAAGACAACTCTTCTAATCTCCTCAACCCTCTCTGGTTTAGAATGATATTTGGATTCATTAAAGTGAACATCATTGCTGCGGACAACCTTTCTGGATTCGGGATCCCAAAGTCTGTACCCCATCTCACCAGAATTACCATAGCCTAGAAAGATGCACTTTCTACTCTTTGGCTCAAGTTTGTTCCTAAATTCCTTTGGAACGTGAGTATATGCCTCACAGCCAAAGACTCTGAGATGCTTGTATGAGGGCATTTTGCCTGACCATACCATCTCTGGCACTGAATCCTTCTGCAAAACCTTGCTAGGAGATCTATTTACAAGATGAGCAGCTGTTGATACAACTTCAGCCCAAAACCCATTTGGCAGCTGTGCATTAGACAACATACTTCTAACCTTCTCTTGTATGGTCCTATTCATCCTCTCAGCAACACCATTTTGAGGAGGATTGTAAGGAGCAGTAAGTTCACGTTTTATACCTTTTGACTCACAAAAGTCCTGAAAGGCCTTTGAAACATACTCTCCACCATTGTCAGTGCGTAAGCCTTTAAGCTTCTTGCCACTCTGGTTCTCCACAAGTGTCACAAATGTTTTGAAAACACTAAACGCTTCATCCTTGTGCTTGAGAAAGTAAACCCATACTTTCCTCGAGTGATCATCTCTAAATGTCATAAAGTAAGAAGCTCCCCCTAGAGATAGATTAGGCATAGCAAATCACTATGAACAAGTGCCAACTGTGTATCTCTTCTACTGCTTCTATGCTTATGTGGATGCTGTGTTTGCTTACCATACAGACAATGTTCACAGAATTCAAAATCATTAAATGAAAAGCCAGGCAAATAACTAGAACGAGACAAGATTTCCATTCCCTTCTTAGACATATGTCCTAACCGGCTATGCCACAAAGAAACGTTCGGCTGCTCGCTTACATTGATTACATTTTTAGAGACATTTGATACATAAATCATGTAAAGTCCTCCAGACTTTACTCCATGTGCTACTGTCATAGAACCCTTGGATATCTTCCACATGTTCTGTCCAAAAGTGGTGACGTAGCCAGCATCATCAAGTAAACCTGTGCTGATCAAGCTCTTTGTAATTGCGGGAACATGTCTCACATTCTTCAACGTGAAAGAAGAGCCATTCTGAAACTTCAATTGAACATCTCCAACACCTAAGATCTCACATGTCTGCCCATTACCTAGCCGAACATGATCTTTAGTGGTCACATAAGAAGTAAACCACTCCTTGTTTGGAGACACATGAAGTGATGCTGTTGAGTCTATAATCCAGTCACTCAGTGCATTTCCATCAGATGCTGTAAGAAGAGTTGAGTACATTGTATTCTTCAAGAAGTAGATGTCTCCTGACACTAGACTGTCATCCTCTGCAACGGTGTTTGTCACATTTATTTCTTGAATCTTCACTGAGGACTTGTTCTTCTCACCATGGTCTTCAGCTTTCTCTTTGCCTTTTTCTGCTTTCCATTCTCTGCAGTCTCTTTTCACGTGACCCTTCTTGCCACAATGGTAGCATTCTATGTCACTCTTGCCTTTAGCACTGCGGGACTTGCTACGAGACTGATTCCTCTTTCCACCTTTGTACTTTTCTTTGGTCCTTCCCCTGACAACTAAGACTGTTCCTTTGCCTTTGTCCATTGTCTTTCTATTGGTTTCTTCAGTAAGCAGACTTCCTTCTACACCTGCTATGTTCAAACCATCTGGAGGTGCAGAATTACTCAAAGCTGTGCGAAAAGTGTCCCAACTTTCCGGCAATGTGATCAACAGGAACATAGCTCTAATAGGTTCATCAAACTTGACACCTTGAGCTGACAACTGACTATAGATTGTGTTGAATTCATTCAGATGATTGGACATAGGTGTCCCTTCTTTCATCTTCAAGTCAACAAGCTTCTTAAGCCAGTATACCTGTGAAGCTGCACTCTGCTTCTCATAAAGATCACTCAGCTTTAACCATGCTTGATAAGCCGACATCTCGTCTGCTACATTGAGGTAAACGCTTTCTGCCAAAGTCAGCATAATGGTAGAAAGTGCCAATTCATCCATTTCGCTCCATTAATCTTCGTCCATATCTTCTGGTTTTATCCCCTTGAGCTTTATAGGTTTTATCTGCTTCTTTTGTACCAACACGTGCCAAATCTGCTGCTTCCACAATGGGAAATTGGTTCCATCCAGCTTTTTGATATTGTAAAGAGCAGTGTCCTGTGATCCAGCCATAGCTACGCTTCACAGTAGTTTACTTTCCTGGGAAAAATTCGGCAGAGTTTTCCCTGTAAACTGACCTCTGAACCAATATCAACCTGTCAAATGAACCAAGAAAGCTTCACATTCTGCATAAATTCCGGCAGAGTCTCCTTTGTAAAATGGCTCTGGTGTCCTAAAAAACAGACCAAAAAACAGCTCAAAAAACACTGTCTCTCTGACACTGTAAGCTGTGGGTAAACCTGTCCTGCACCTGTAATGTCTCTGACTGTCCTGTAAGCATAGAATGCGACAATGCCTCAACGGCAGTAAAGCAAAGATGCAATCCCAACTGTCTAACTCACAGTCAATACATCCTAGCTGCCTATCTAAGGGTGCTCGAGGGATCGCTCCAAGACCTGTATCACCGAAAGGATCTCAACATTCGAGAATCCCCCAGCTCAATAAAACCTCACTCGACCCTCAACAAAGGCTGCAGTAAATCTTACAGTACATAGACTTCCCACAAAGTCATACATCCACAAATTTCCCACTGTATGCTGTAACCGCTGCGACGGTTGTTTGCTGCGTGACTCACAGCAAGCAAACCCTCAACAGACATACATCATCTCTGACAATACATCCCATGTGGAAGTACCTGCAATGTCAGGATGAAATCTGGAATATCAAGCAGCAAACACAAGCTACCTGATGAAGTAGTGGATGTCGCCTACAGTTTGTGTGTAGATGCGCCCGTGTCGTATGTGACACGCCTCCAAGAACTATGAGCCGTCCTTCGATGTGTAGACAGCCACAAATCAACACTCTGGGAGTGTCGATATCCTCAGCACCTACAGTCGTAGGCCGAAAACTTGCAGAGTCGGATCTGCACCCGCCGAGACCACGTAGTCGAAAATGGCATGCACAGAACTTTGTCGAAGCCGAACGGTAACCGAGATGACCTCAGAATGAAATTCTGAGCACACCAAGCCCTTCCGGCTTTCCACGAGATTTGGGGACGTGTCTTCGCCTGTCGAATTTCACTCCAGTCTGAGTTGGTGACTCTAGCCTCCTGCAGTGCTGCCCCGAGCCTCGATCTGAGCTCTGATACCAGTTGAAGGAGTACGAGCGGAAGTGCGACGCGAGAGAGAGTGCGAGAAGAAGAGCACGACGATATGGTGAACTCGCTCTACTGTAATGTGTAGAGCATAGTGAGTTCTTATTAGGTTTTTACAAAAGAATATGTGTACATACCTGGCGGCCCGCCCACTTACCTGGGCGACCACATTGGGCTTTATACCCCAACACTACCACATGTATATGGTAACACCTTTCACTATGTCGAAGCTGGATAGAGGATGTCAAAAACATTGAATAAAAACTACCTTCTGTTTTGCTTCTCGAATAGAGATTCTCAGGGCATAAACTGCTTCAAGAGGGAGGTAAACCGTCAGGACACTTACTGGAAATACTCTCGGCATGACAAAGAAACTCCCAAGAAACTGCAGCATTAATTGAAACCAAGATTGAGTCTAAGACTGCACATGTGGATGTGAATTTCGTGAATCTCTCTCTCTCTCTCTCTCTCTCTCTCTCTCTCTCTCTCTCTCTCTCTCTCTCTCTCTCTCTGTGTGTGTGTGTGTGTGTGCTACTCAAGGGCCAATGAGAATAATGTTGAACGTATAACGAAGAAGGAGAGTTATCCAACTAATTGGATTCACCCATCCATATAACGGAAACCTTTACCATCCACCCAGTTTTTATCCTTGTACTCACACAGACTACCTATTTATCGAATTACTACCACAATAATTGTTCAGCACATATGTTCTTTAATTAATTTCCCATTTCCCAATTTTGTTTCAAAAGTATTTAAGATAATGGAAAATTGGCACGAGTAAATTCTTTTTCAAACAAAACTTCTTCATGTAAACGTAATTTATTTCAATTCCAATAACCCAAGAGCAACTCCAATTGCTGTCGAATGTCCATACATCTGGAAAAAATTTTGCAAGATAGAACCTCAGATCTGAAAACTACTTAGTTCCACCTCTTAAAAAGTTGCTCAGTGTTCACTCCGGTAGCTTCTCTATTACCCTAGTCAACAAGGACTACAATAGTATGAAATTGACATAAAACAGTTTGTGTGAAGCTTTGCATGCTTCCTACTCCAACCAATTATCAATAAAACACTTCTTTCATAATTGATAAAATGACTACAAAATCATAGGCTCATTGGCTTCAAAAAGGGTTTTGGTTTGCTTTTCCCTATTCTTGAAGGGATGTGCAAATGCAATGCGTGTGTGTGTGTGTGTGTGTGTGTGTGTGTGTAGGGGGGGGGGGGGGGGGGGGGGAGAGAGAGAGAGAGAGAGAGAGAGAGAGAGAGAGAGAGAGAGAGAGAACAAACAAAGTGGGGTGGATCAATTGGTATTAGAGTGCACGTGATGGCAAGGAGCATGGCAGTGTCAAAAGCTTCGAGGTGATAGCTTACTCGCTCTCGGTGGTGGAGAGATAAAGAAAGTTGGAAGCTTTGTGAGAATGCAATGGGAGCTTGTGAGCTCAGCTGAGAGTGATGTATGCTCTTGTGGAGGCTTAGAAGACAATGTGCTACTCCTCTTCGTCTCAACGTGGTCTACAAGTTTGCAAGAGAATTTTTTTGTAAATTCTTCACTGATTTGTTGATATTCAGCTCAATCTGATTATATGTAGGAAATTTCAGGTTTTTTGTTTTGCATAGTGTGCAAGTATAATGCACTTTTGAAAGCAAAACAAGTGCTCAAAGTTGGTTGCATAAATATTGAGGTTAAAGATGCAATTTCAGCTCGTGCAGAGCTTGAGGTTTGTAGTTTTTTTGGTAGATTTGGGTAACGAAGCACAGAGGCATTTACACACCCTCAAAGTGGTCCCTTGAGAGGAGACACGGTTTTTTGAGCTACACACGCTCGGAGTTGGAGTCTTCCACATGGCACTACAAGTGGAGCTTTATTCACAGGTTTTGGCATATAGATTGTCTCCGGACTCGTCAACTTGACATGCATTTTTGTTTGCTGAAATAGACATACTTGTGCTCTTCTCTAAGGTTTCAAAGATTTTTGGTAGCCATTTTGATATGGTCTTGATGTATGATCTTTGTGGTTTCAGAGACACTTTGTTCTCTAATCTTTGTGCATAGCCTTGTTGCAAGACATTTTGGCATTGATTTAGTGCTTCGGTTTATGGTCATTGGTGGAAATTTGCATATGCCTTTGATGCTTATTTATGTGCAGACACTTCGTTTGTAATGCCTATGGTGGATAGACCAACGAGGCATTCATCATAATAGGAGATTCATAACAATTAAGAATAGATAAATTAGAGAAATTTACTCAATGCAATAAGAAGAAAATTTGCTTGATTGATAAGAATTAGAGAGTGAAAATTACAAGTTAAGCATGATAGCATTATATAGGCTCATGGTAGGAGATGTGAAATCAACCGCTAGATGGATATGCACCACAAGTGGTAATGGCAAGGGTCATGTGAGCTACCGCAAGTAGCATGTGGTTAGGGAATGAGTAGCATGTGTGAGAGGCTTATAGGTTCCATAGGAAAAATGTGACCATGCACATAAATGGTGCATATATTATTGGCTTAAGGGGTTGTTCTCACATGACTGTAAGCTACAGGCTTACCTCAACAAACACCCCCGTAAGCTGAATCTTACACGAAATGCATGGATTCTTATCAAGGAGTCTATTAGCATAACTACATATGGCTCATAAGATGAATATAATGCAAGAGGGTACAACTTGCCTCAACAAACACCCCCATAAGCTAAATCTTACACGAAATGCATGGATTCTTATCAAGGAGTCTAATATGGGTTACTTAGGGTAACTACATATGGCTCATAAGATGAATATAATGCAAGAGGGTACGTCTTACCTCCAAACCCATTCTGCAAGTCATCACTTTCTTTAGGGAACTATGTTAGGGGGCTCATCTCCTATGCATTAATTTCCTTGCTTTTTAGAAATTTGGAGGATTCCGATAATGGTGCACATGGTGTGATCCGTGTTATGTGCATATGCATCATGGAAGCACATTTTGGGTATGTGTATGATGATTTTGGTGCTTTGGTTATGGGGTGGTCTTACCAATAGATATTGGTAGTGTTTATAACCCCTCACAGTCTCAAGATTTAAATATGACATAAATAGAGGAAATGGTGTCACTGAGCTTTAATGCCTCAAGTTCTTACATACATTGCAGTGATGTCCAAAATCATAAACGGAGTGAGTTGGAGCCATGAAGATATTTAAAACATGTGTTTCTTGATAACCTCTGAACAATTGATGCCATGCTGTAGAGTGCCTTTTGTTGCTCATGCTTGAATGTGTTGAAGTATTATAACTCATGCTTGAATGTGTTGAAGTATTATAACTCATGCTTGAGTGCCTCGAAACTGTATTGAGGCTTAAATGCATAATGTGGTAGTGACAATGGCTCAGTGCCTTGGTGTCCTTGGAAGCCCATAAGACTTTTGGCTACTCTATTGCCTTGGTGTGTGAACGGGGCCTTGCTTTGAGAGCCTGGGTTTGGCCAATAAGTAGGGGTCAGTGGGAATGGCCGTTTTGAAGAATAAATTCCAAAAATAAAAAATAAATTCCAATAAGGCTATTGAACGAGTAAATGGGCACGTGCCCGGGGGGTCCACTTTTCAAAAATACCTATAGCACATGCATTTAAGAGGTATTTTTAAAACCCCTCTACACACACAATTCATCATGAATAAAAAGATCCCTCTTCCTTCATAAACTTGTAATTTTTTTCAATTTTCCATTTTTAGATCCCTCTTGTACATATAATTCTATAACTCTTTGCTATATAAAAAACCCCTGGTGAACTCACATACTACACTTACATATTTTTAGGTGGACTCTCGAGGGCACGTTGTCAGGGGATAATTGTGCGAAAGGTGAGCCGGGAAGGCACCGAGCCCCTGGCTATGAGAGGTGCGGGGAAAAAAGGTGTAGCAGACGCAATTAACGACAGCAGAGTTTAAAACAAGCAGTTCGTCTAATTTCCAGTTAATCGACAGAATCCATGTTGAATCAAACACTAAAGGAGGTTTAAATGCTCCTTACAAGAAGAAACCTAGCTTAATCCAGGTGCTAAACAAGAAAATGATGATATTCTGCTTACTCTACCTTCGGCTTTGAGCAGGTTTCGAATGGCTAATGAGGCTTAGGGAAGGTTTAAGATGGCTTAAGAGAGCTTATGACTCAGGTAATGAAAGCTTAGAAGATTAGGATTGGTTTAGGGATAATAGGATTAGCTTGATTAAGCACGAGGTTAGGCTATGAAGCTTGGCTTATGAATTCGAGAGAGATTAGGCTTCCCGAGAATAGAGAGGTTTAGGATGGCTTAAGAGGTTAAGGTTATGGCGTTCCCGAGGGGATAGCTTATGAGGTTAAGGTTATGGAATTAGAGGGGTTAAGGATGGCTTATGGGCGAAGTTGATTAGTCTTGGGAGATTAGAGAAGTTTCGGATAGTTTATGGCCTTTAACGAAAGCCTTAAGAGCTTTTCCTCCTTCTCTCGGATAGAGAGAGCTCAAAGAAAATGAGGAGATGAGACCCCCCCATAACCACACGCTTCCCTCCTCATATAGGATGCATGGCTTAATTGCTAAAATTAGCTAGGCACCCATTAGCGACGTCGCTAATGGGTCCTTTCCCTTGATGACGTGGCAGGGCTAAAACTCGACCAACGTGTTTACAGCGGCAGGAGGGGCTCCGAAGTTGATCGCGACGAACTTTTGAGTCTCTTTCGCTTTTATGGCGAGCTCGTTTGAGCACCATGGCCCCCAGCGCGAGCGGATCTTGCCCTCCTGCCTGCACCCTCGCTGCTCGCTGCCATTGAGCTTCTTCTTCTTTTTTCTTTTAATTGTCTTCACACTCAATTAAAACCTTTTTGTTTTGGGTGGCCACCCCATGGGCGGGCGGCTTTTGGGTTTATGGCCGTTGGGCCTTTGGGCGGTCGGCTTCCTTCATAAGGGCACCACATTAGGCAAACAAATTTACCAAGGCACATATTGTATGTAAGTTAACCAAGGCTCCGTAAGCCCTTCGCATTTAAGTAAAATTGCCCGTGACTTCCTCGCCATCTGCATGGTATCTTGCAGTGAGACCTCATAAAAGAATTTATGCTTTCGTAAGCCACCACAGTTGGCATAAACATCGATTAAAGCATTGCTATCATCAACATCTTTCTTTAGCCACCCTCGACTTAAATCATCATCGAGATTTTTGTTACCCAGTTTAGTGTTGCAGACCTTGCCACAACCGTGTCGACATTCCCTGCAATCATTGCGTTCCAAAAGACGACATTCCGAACATGAGACTCTTCAAAGAAATTGCTACTCCCACATATCAAAACCCAAATAAAGGTAAAAAATTCTCAGATGGCTCTCCGGCCGAGCTGGCTAGACTGACAGGGAACCGGCCCCCGGAGAATCTTTAACGGCCCATAACTTGGCAAGCGAGACTCCGATCACTGATCTGAAAAGACCGACGCGCTCCTCAGAGTGAGCACTTCATGCAATCGACTCAACTTAAAATTGACATAACTTCTTATCCGTAGCTCCGATTGATGAGCCGTAAAGACAGGCATGTAGAGCTTTCTGAGTACTTCAACTTGGATTAATAAAACCCCAGCTATGACCACATGAAGCACACTCATTGTTTGGCATTACCAAGATATCTGTTGGTCCTTAGAGCCCCATTTGGTACACTTTTAGCTTAACAATTGGCTTGTTAGCAAGCCCTTATAATTGCTTATTAATCATGTAGGATTCAAATACTCTCGATTGTCATTCCTTTGCTCATTTTCTTGTCATGGGAGCGGAGCGGCACGACATTCACCCCCTCTGAACCTACACAGCCTCCGGTCTGTGCCAACCGGTCTTCAAGGTGCATCTTCTATAAATACCTTAAGCTATTTGTCATCAAGCTCACGTGGTTGATAAAGCTATGTAAAACAAAAGAAGGTGTAAATCATAACATCAATATTCTAGCTCAATTATCTGGTAGCTGTCCCATCACAAATCTTTGAACCGTAGTGGTCATATCTCCAAAGCATTAAATTATCAAAAATCTGTTTAGTGAACCCTGACAAACTCAAGTGCTCCAATTACTTATGCACACGGCTTGACCATCAACTTTCTTTAAGGAACCATGTCAAGCTCAAGTATGCCTTACTCTGTCTACACACGGAATGGTCGTCAAGTCCTTTACTTCAAGTTTTGGTAGCAGAACCATCTCAAAAGATGTGAAGATACTATAACAATTGTGCAAGATGTCAACTGGAAGCTAGCCATGTAAGCTTATTGATCAGATAACCATAAACACTTCTGTCTTAGCATACATCCAAAAATAAATCTACTGCCAAGTAACCTGCCAGGAAGATAAATGAAGTCTTTGAATCTGCCAGTTGCTCTTCAATAGCTCCCAGGATCAAATGGGATAATAAGGAATTGCCCCAATAGTGGAGCAACATAGTATCCACATAAGCAAACACATCCTGTATCAAACAACTTCAAGCATTTTTGCTCCAAATTTGCTATTCCTGGATCTAGCAAAAAGAAACCACTATGTAGACCCAAAAATACCCATCCATACTGAACCTGCTTTTGAAGATCTTTCGAATCACCTGGATCAAATACCATTAAGATCACATAGCATTGATGGCCTCCGCAATATACTAGAGCTTCACCTGAAGCATAGTGCATCAACCACATCTCATAACCTTTTGGTAACTTAAGGTCGTTATCAGCAAGACTTAAATAATTCTGACTCCCTTTTACTGGTAGCCAGGACATCACGGACATAAGAATTAGGAATAATATCCAAATCAAGCCACATTTGGCACATTGTCTGAGAAAATGAAAAATCATTGGCACTTTATGCAGTATCAGGGATGATTTAGCATCATCACCCCCTCTAGCTTCACAACCATTACGAAAAATCTTAGGACCTTCTGGACCTGTATCATCAGAGAGCTTTTTATCTGGCTCTTGAGGTTGATAATGAATAATAGCTTTGTCCTGAAAATATTCAACCATAACATCCGTGGGAAAATCACCTTTGGAAGTCTCAACATTCTTCAAAGCTATAGGAGTTGGCTCCTCTTGCAGCCCGTCTATGAGCATAGATGTAAAATCCGTGTCAATATCTTGTTCACAATCAGCATGATGTAGGCAATCTTCAATATCGTCCTTTGCTTCCTCAGTTGCATCCATGCTACTTAGCAAGCCATTATAACTTTGAAAAGGTTCATCAGGCACCCCCTCTGATGGGGTACATGCATCACAAAGCTGAGTTATACTGCTATAACCTTCTCCTTCAGATTGGGCCAAAAACCCATCAATTATGGAATCTACTTTTGTGATAATTGAATCAGCAAATATATTGCCAGAAGCAATCATAAGCTCATTGGCATTATCAGGTACATCCTATGTTAGGTTCACAGTCTCGGCCACTTCATCAACTATTGCATGTATAATAGATTTGTTTCTGCAATCATCTGTAATGTAACTCTATTGCCCTGCTTAGCTATAGTGCCGATAGAACCATTAGAAGCCTGTAGTGGCTCATCTTCTTGATAAACTTGTTGAGAGCATCCCATGCCAAGATCAGTAGCTTGAAAAAAATTTGTTGTACAATCTAGCTCTTCGCTAGAACCATTATTCGAGGTAACTTCCATGCGAGCAATCTTTAAAAAAAATTCATACATTTGTGTTTCAGCAGTAAATTCATTATGTACCTTTGCTCGGTTTCTCAAAATATGGTCCTTTGTCGTTGAATCTGCTACTTCCAAAGCTGTATTTGCCTTGGCTATACTGCTTGCAAAAATATGGTCCCAAAATGGTCATAATTAAGGAACTGCATATGATCCCCTTCTTCTTTATAGAAAAAAATCTGGCTTCATTCAGTAATCTCCTTCATTGTTAACTCGATAACTCGATAATTTTCGAGCTTTCATGAACAAACCCTTCTGCAAAATAATCCCACTGTGTGGGGTATGTCTCAGCCAGTTCTCGAACCTTGTCTTTAAACTCGGAGGTTACAACTTCTTCAAAGGTCGAAATTATCCGATCTTCTAGAATTCCTCGGCTCTTCATCTCCGCTGGATAGTGTGCAAGGAGTCCATCTGGATCATGACCTTGAAAAATCCCATATTGTTCATGTACAGCATCAAGTGCCATATCCACTGCATCATCGATCTACTCTTTCATCTTCATAACTTTTACTTCATGCAAACATCTCTGAACTAAGCCCAACATTTTTGGCGGATCTATTGCTGCTAGATTTTTATCAAATCTATTGAGGTTGTAATCTTCAATAAACTGCTTCAATTCTATTGGAATCTCCATCCTAACCTCCCACCCCGGCTCGTTTCGCGTTGGGTTCACCAAGAACGTCGGGGGATAATTGTGCGAAAGGTGAGCAGGGAAGGCATCGGGCCCCTGGCTGTGAGAGGTGCGGGGAAAAAAGGTGTGGCAGACGCAATTAACGACAGTAGAGTTTAAAACAAGCAGTCCGTCTAATTTCCAGTTAATCGACAGAATCCATGTTGAATCAAACACTAAAGGAGGTTTAAATGCTCCTTACAAGAAGAAACCTGGCTTAATCCAAGTGCTAAACAAGAAAATGATGATATTCTGCTTACTCTGCCTTTTGCTTCCTGATTCGAATGGCTAATGGGCTTCGAGCAAGTTTCGAATGGCTAATGAGGCTTAGGGAAGGTTTAAGATGGCTTAAGAGAGCTTATGACTCGGGTAATGAAAGCTTAGAAGATTAGGCTTGGTTTAGGGATAATAGGATTATCTTGATTAAGGACAAGGTTAGGCTATGAAGCTTGGCTTATGAATTCAAGAGAGATTAGGCTTCCCGAGAATAGAGAGGTTTAGGATGGCTTAAGAGGTTAAGGTTATGGAGTTCCCGAGGTTTAGGATAGCTTATGAGGTTAAGGTTATGTAATTAGAGGGGTTAAGGATGGCTTATGGGCGAAGTTGATTAGGCTTGGGAGATTAGAGAAGTTTCGAATGGTTTATGGCCTTTAACGAAAGCCTTAAGAGCTTTTCCTCCTTCTCCCGGATAGAGAGAGCTCAAAGAAAATGAGGAGATGAGACCCCCCCATAACCACACGCTTCCCTCCTCATATAGGATGCATGGCTTAATTGCTAAAATTAGCTAGGCACCCATTAGCGACGTCGCTAATGGGTCCTTTCCCTTGATGGCGTGGCAGGGCTGAAACTCGACCAGCGCCATTTGCGGCGGGAGTCGCTCCAAAGTTGATCGTGACAACCTTCTGGGTCTCTTTTGCTTCTATGGCGAGCTCGTCCAAGCACCATGGCCCCCAGAGTGAGTGGATCTTGCCCTCCTGCCTGCGCCCTCGTTGCTCGCTGCCATTGAGCTTCTTCTTCTTTTTTCTTTTAATTGTCTTCACACTCAATTAAAACCTTTTTGTTTTGGGTGGCCACCCCATGGGCGGGCGGCTTTTGGGTTTATGGCCCTTGGGCCTTTGGGCGGTCGGCTTCCTTCATAAGGGCACCACATTAGGCAAACAAATTTACCAAGAAACCAATTGTATGTAAGTTAACCAAGGCTCCGTAAGCCCTTTGCATTTAAGTAAAATTGTCCGTGACTCCCTCGCCATCTGCATGGTATCTTGCAGTGAGACCTCATAAAAGAATTTATGCTTTTGTAAGCCACCACAGTTGGCGTAAACATCGATTAAAGCATTGCTATCATCAACATCTTTCTTCAGCCGCCCTCGACTAACCTCATCATCGAGATTTTTGTTACCCCATTTAGTGTTGCAGACCTTGCCACAACCGTGTCGACATTACTTGCAATCATTGCATTCCAAAAGATGACATTGCGAACACAAGACTCTTCAAAGCACTTGCTGATCCCGCATATCAAAACCCACATAAGGCTCAAAAATTCTCAGATGGCTCTCCGGCCGAGTCGGCTAGACTGACACGGAACCGGCCCTCGAAGAATCTTTAACGACGCATAGCTTGGCAAGCGGGACTCCGATGACTAATCTGAAAAGATCGATGCGCTCCTCAGAGTGAGCACTTCAGGCTTGTACATTCATTTCAATTCTGTCACTTGAGCTGCAGTTGTCCAATCCAGTACGGATCTGCAATCGACTCAACTTAAAATTGATATAACTTCTTATCTGTGGCTCCAATTGATGAGTCGTAAAGACAGGCATGTAGAGCTTTCTGAGTACTTCAACTTGGATTAATAAAACCCTAGCTATGACCACTAAGCACACTCGCTGTTTGGCATTACCAAGATATTTGTTGGTCCTTAGAGCCCCATTTGGTACACTTTTAGCTTAACAATTGGCTTGTTAGCAAGCCCTTATAACTGCTGATTAATCATGTAGGATTCAGATACTCTCGATTGTCATTCTTTTGCTCATTTTCTTGTCATGGGAGCGGAGCGGCATGACAACGTGTAAACCAAATGCAAAACAAAATGGACGTGGGGTTGCAAGTGTGGTTGATGAGCACCACATAGGGTAGTTCAAGATGGCGTGGAGGATGATGTAGCAGGTCAATGAACTTGAGTAGCATGCTGGCAGCGAGCAACGCAAGGAAAGATCTTTAGTTGTGGGCTTTAGCAAGGGCTGCAAAAAAGGTATTGATGGTGAGGGCATGAGTGCGTAGGTTGAGGCCAGTTGGGCAAGGCAATGTGGGGATGCAATGCAAGCATAAGGCATCAAATGATGACATGAGAATTCTATCGAGGAGTGAGTTGATTAGTGAGGTGATGTAGTAAAGGCGGGTGTGGTTGGAAAGGGAGTTAAAGTAAGGGCAACCGCTAGGTGGTGATATCTTCAAAAAGGAAAGGAACGGCTTGATTTTGTCTATTAGTGACATGAGGGACAACCACTTGGTATGAGACTTGAGAGCCGCTAGAGAAAGCATAAAACTCCAAGCAAAAAATGCCAAGGTGGAAAGTGGACAAATCAAAACAAAGCGGTTCCCACCACACTCAGTGTGTTGGCAATCTTTCAAAAAGTATTGAAGAGTTCCTTTAGCTTTTAGGCCATGTATACACACTCAAAATTCAAAGACACAGACAAATGCTTAATCAAGGCAATTTAGGAAAAACCTTAGGGAAGATCAATAAGCATGAAATCAAGTTGTCATTCTCAATGTTTGGGCAAAATAGTGCATACGTTGGTGCAATCGAAAGGGTGTGGAACGTCTATGCACATGAGCCAATTGTAAAGTGAAATTCATGATTTCAAACAAAGTAAAATGGCTTGGAAAAAAACGGAAAGACCAAGAAACACACACAATCAAGCAAGTCTTAATAAAGAAGAAAAATGCACACAATCTAATGCTCAGTCTAATTATCCCTAAACATTGGCTAGGGTAGTGACCATATAGACTTGCCCAAAGCCACCAATGATGGATATTAGAAGAATTAAGATAAACTAATCTAGTCCAAAAGAATTATGAGTGGGTTTAGTTCTTGGAGTGAGAGAGCACTAGATCTATCATAGGGATCTAACCAGCACAATTAGAAAATGATAATTGCACGTTAGCTTTGATACCACATGTAATGCCTATGGTGGATAGACCAACAAGACATTCATCATTATAGGACATTCATTAAAAATAGGAATAGGTAATTAGAGAAATGTACTTAGTGCAATAAGAGGCAAACTTGTTGGTTGATTAGAATTGGAGAGAGTGGATTACAAAATAAGAATGATGGCACTAGGTCTCCCCAATATCAAAAAAATAAAACTTCTTTCAAAGCATATTAAGTGCATAAGTGAAGGGTGAGTTTAGGAAATGAAAAGACACATGAAGGTGGAAAGTCAAAAGTCGAATGAAGATGGAAAGTCAAAAGACAAATGAAGATGGAAAGTCAAAATACCTTTTGTGTCCATATAAATAGGTGTTTCTCTGCTCTTTCATTTTTCCTTTAGCGTTTTCTTCTAAGTTCTCTTTAGTGTTTTCCTCCCTCTCTCTCTCTCTCTCTCTCTCTCTCTCTCTCAATGTTGTATTCATCTTTCTTAGGTAATATTGTTGCAAATCTATGTGCTTCGTCATTGCCTATTGTTATGTGCTATAGATTAATGCATGCTTTTTTTTTTTTTTTGAATGGAATCTTTACTTCGTTAGCGTAGAGGGCAATTCTCAATCATTGGCCTGCCATTAGCCCACGTGGCTCCAGCGCTGAAAACTCTTAAAAAAAACTACGCCGTGAAAATCCCCCAGCGTTGAAAAAAATCTATGCTGTCTAAAGCTATGCTGTCAGAAGTTTTCAGCGGATGCGAAGCGAAGGCCTTTCTCTAGATGCAAATCACCTTTGGTACATCTGACACAATGAGGCATGCTGACGCTGAAGTGGGTTCTGTTTATGTATTTGTTGCTGCAATTGTAAAGCAAGAAGATGGTATTGCTGGAAACATAAATGGCAGTTTTGTTTGCATGCAATTGTTGCAGATCGATGGTGGTAGGGAAGTAGTTCGCAAAATTTGTTGTGGGAAATTCTCAATCATTGCCTGTCATTAGCCCATGTGGCTCCAGCGCTGAAAAGCTCTTAAAAAAACTACGCTCGTGAAAATCCCCCAGCGTGGAAAAAAAGCTACGCTGTCTAAAGCTACGCCATCAAAAGTTTTCAGCGGATGCGAAGCGAAGGCCTCTCTCTAGATGCAAATCACCTTTGGTACATCTGACACAATGAGGCATGCTGACGCTGAGGCGGGTTCTGTTTATGTATTTGTTGTTGCAATTGTAGAGCAAGAAGATGGTATTGTTGGAAACATAAATGGCAGTTTTATTTGCATGCAATTGTTGCAGATCGATGGTGGTAGGGAAGTAGTTCGCGAAATTTGTTGCAGAGGAAAAAAGATGTCGTGCTTGGCACTGCCTTGGTTGATATGTATGCCAAATGTGGTGCACTTGAGAAAGCATAAAAAGTGCTTGAGGAGCTTCTTGTACGGAATGTCGCCTCCTGAAATGCATTGATTGCAGGATATGCAAAGCAAGAACAGGGTTGTTGAAAGAAGATGTCATGCTTGGGACTGTCTTGGTCGATATGTATGTCAAATGTGGTGTGCTTGAGAAAGCACAAAAAATGCTTGAGGAGCTTTCGTCCGGAATGTCGCCCCTTCGAATGCACTGATTGTGGGATGTGCGCAATGAGAGGAGGGGCAGAAAGCTCTAGGTTTTTTTTAGCAGATGGAGAGCAAGTATATCTCTCCGAATTCAATCAAGGCATGTGACTCTACGCAAGTGCTCGAGGAGCTTTGTGTCTTGAGTGTGGACTCTTGGAATGCGCTGATTGCATGATTTGCTCCACAAGGGCAGGGCCAGCAAGCTCTATTTTGTTTTCAACAGATGCAAAGCGAGGGCCTCTCTCCAGATGCAATCACGTACGCATGCATGAAGGCATGTACCTCTACGCAAGAAGCTAATATTGGCACAAAAAGTGCTTGAGGAGCTTCCTTTCCAGAATGTCGCCTCTTGAAATGCATTGATTACACGATGTGCACAGCAAGAACATGGCTATTGAAAGAAGATGCCATGCTTGGGATTGTCTTGGTCGATATGTATGCCAAATGTGGTGTGATTGAGAGAGCACAAAAAGTGCTAGAGCGGTTTTCTGTCCAGAATGTCGCCCCTTGGAATGCACTGATTGAGGGATGTACGCAACAAGAGCAAAGAAAGCTCTAAGTTGGTTTTAGCGGATGCAGAGCAAGTATATCTCTCCAAATTCAGTCAAGGCATGTGGCTCTACGCAAGTGCTCGAGGAGCTTTATGTCATGAGTGTGGACTCTTGGAATGCATTGATTGCATGATTTGCTCCACAAGGACAGGGCCAAAAAGCTTTATTTTTTTTTTAGCAGATGCGAAGCAAGGGCCTCTCTCCAGATGCTATCATGTACGCATGCATGAAGCCATGTAGCTCTACGCAAGAAGGTTGTATGGGCACAAAAATTCACAATTATATTGTTAGTCAGAGGCTGCTGAATGCATATGCTTGCACCTTGAAGGCCATTGACCTTTTGCAACGCCGTTGACATGGGTGAGAGAATTAATGAGCCCATAGCTGGTCCGATGCTCTTGGGAAGCGTATCATGCTCTAGGTTGCTTTCAACGGATGCAAAGCAAGTGTGTCTCTCCAAATTCAACATCCTATACTTGCATCTTGAAGGCTATGCTTGCATCTTGAAGGCATGTGGCTCTACGCAAGAGCTCAAGGAGATTCCTTTTTGGATTGTGGACTCTTGGAATGCTTCGTATCTGGCCTCTCTCCAGATGCAATAACCTAGGCGTGCATCTTGAAGGCATGTGGCTCTATGCAAGGAAAGTCATGTGTGCGACTGTCTTTGTGAATATGTATGCCAAATGTGGTGTGCTTGAGAGTGCACAAAAAGTGCTTAAGGAGCTTTCTGTCCGGAATGTCGCCTCTTGGAATGCACTGATTGCGGGATGTGCGCAACAAGAGCACGGGCAGAAAGCTCTATCTTGTTTTTAGCAGATGCAAAGAAAGTATATCTCTCCAAATTCAATCAAGGCATGTGGCTGTAAGCAAGTGCTCGAGGAGCTTCCTGTCCAGAATGTTGCCTCCTGAAATGCATTGATCGCGGGATCTGCCCAACAAGAACATGGCTGTTGAAAGGAGATGCCATGCATGGGACTGTCTTGGTCAAATGTATGCCAAATGTGGTGTGCTTGAGAGAGCACAAAAAGTGCTAGAGCAGTTTTCTGTCCAGACTGTCGCCCCTTGGAATGCACCGATTACGGGATGTCTGCAACAAGAGCAGGGCAAGAAATCTCTAGGTTGTTTTTAGCGGATGCAAAGCAAGTATATCTCTCCAAATTTAGTCAAGGCATGTGGCTCTACGCAAGTGTTAGAGGAGCTTCATGTCCTGAGTGTGGACTCTTGGAATGCGCTGATCGAATGATTTGCTCCACAAGGGCAGGGCCAGCAAGCTCTATTTTGTTTTTAGTAGATGCAAAGCGAGGGCCTCTCTCCAGATGCACTCATGTATGCATGCATGAAGGCATGTCTGGAATGTTGCCTCTTGAAATGCATTGATTACGGGATGTACACAACAAGAACATGGCTGTAGAAAGAAGATGCCATGCTTGGGACTGTCTTGGTCAATATGTATGCCAAATGTGGTGTGCTTGAGAGAGCACAAAAAGTGCTAGAGCAGTTTTTTGTCGAGAATGTCGCCCCTTGGAATGCACTGATTGCGGGATGGGCGCAACAAGAGCAAGGCAAGAAAGCTCTAGGTCGTTTTCAATGGATGCAAAGCAAGTATATCTCTTCAAATTCAGTCAAGGCATGTGGCTCTACGCAAGTGTTCGAGGAGCTTCATGTCCTAAGTGTGGACTCTTGAAATGGGTTGATCGAATGATTTGCTCCACAAGGGCAGGGCCAGCAAGCTCTATTCATTTTTTAGCAGATGCAAAGTAAGGGCCTCTCTCCATATGCAATCATGTATGCATGCATGAAGCCATGTAGCTCTACACAAGCTTGTATTGGCACAAAAATTCACAATTATATTGTTAGTCAGAGGCTGTTGGATGCAAAGAGAGGGCCTCACAAAACGTGCCTGAGGAGCTTCGTGTCTCAATGTCAGGCAGGGTCTCTCCAGATGCAATCACCTACGCATGCAGGACAACAGATGCAATCGCAGGCAGGGTCTCTCTCCCGAATGCCATCTTGGAGTGCATTGATTGTGGGATACACACAACAAGAGCAGGGCCAGAAAGCTCTCGGCTGTTTTCAGCGGATGCAAAGGGCGGGCCTCTCTCCAGAAGCAGTCACACATGCATGCATCTTGAAGGCATGTGGCTGTACGCAAGATGTCGATACGGGCTTCAAAATTCTCTTTAATAGTGGCTGTTGAAAAAAATTGCCGTGCTTGGCAATGCCTTGGTCGATATTTATGCCAAATGTGGTGCGGGATGTTGTCTCTTGGAACATTATGCCTGTAGGATATGCCCGACATGGGCGGCGCTGGAAGCTGTGGGCAGTTGACATGGGCTTGAAATTCATGCTCATATTGTTATTCAAGGGCTATTGCAAGACATTGTCGTGCTTGGCAATGCCTTGGTTGATACGTATGCTAAATGTGGTGCACTTCAGATAGCACAAAACATGTCATAATGATCAATATCTAATTCTCCTAAATGATTTTCTCATATTAAACTGATCATTTAATGTGGGGAAGTGCCAAGGGAGAAAAGGCTAGAATATTGGTTAAGCTAGCAGACCGGCAACAGTAGGGATCCAAAGGAGGGAAAACAGGGATCCAAAGGGGGTGCCATCTGCAAAAGAGCCATGTGCAACAATGGGCTAAAAAGACCCTAAGGTTCAGCCCATTAAGACTTCCAAAATGCTAAGGTTCCAAAATTCAAAGGTTGTGTCCAAAGGGTTAAAGCTTAAGGGGGAATTGGATGCTTTGTGTGCTCTCCAAAGTCAACACATATCCCTACATGGGAGGGGGCGAGCCCTTCTTCTAGGGGATGAGAGAGAAAGCCACACACACACACACACACACAGGCTCCCTTTACACAAAGGGAATGAGGGACACATGTCAGCTCCCTAGGCCAGATGCCCACAAGGTGTGCCCAGTTTCTATTGGATGACCCTTGAAGTGGACCAATGAGAATTAAGCTAGAGTAAATCTAGTTTAATTAATTTAAAAACATTTAAAATAAGAAACCAATGAGAATTAAGTCTCCTAGAAGACTATTGGGCAGTCTCACAAGGGGTCCAATGAGCATTCAGGAGCCCAATGGCTTGCCTGATTCCTATTGGCCAGGAGGCAAAGGGGTCCAATGAGAGTTTAGTTTAATTATTTAATTACCTAAATCTCTCACAAAAGGGGAAAGGGGGACACATGTCAGAAGGCTATCACTTATGCTGCTTAATAGTCATTGGCTTGACTTGGGGAGAGCCAATGAGGGCTCAGCAAGAGCAAATAGCAAGAGGGCTCGCCCAAGAGAGAGAGGGGGCTGATTTTTGCAAGGCATTATCACACACACACTCACACAATCTCATGTGTGAAGAAAGAGAAGACTATCTCTTCCCAAGCTTTAATGGAGAGCTCATCACCTACTCCAAGATTGTGAGATAGAAGCCTACATCAACACACTCTTGGCATGTGGATGCAAATCCAACCAAGAGCGAAGCTTCAATGCATGCTCATCTCCTCTACCAAGCTAATTACTAAGCTAAGCTATGCTAATATGAGTGATTATGTGAGGAGATGTACATCTTTCTCGTAAGATACTCCTTCTTCCTCTCAATCTACTCTCATACCCTGCTAGCTCTCACCATCTTCGAAGGTGTGTGAGGTCTTGGGTCTGAGAACGGGGATAATTCAAGTTGTGTTTGCTAAGTGTTTTGCTTAGTGCATGAAGCTTTCATCTTCATTGCACTAGCTAGTCTTGAAGGAACACAAAGAATTGTATTGTACAATGTCTCTCTTGATGGGAGAAACCATAATACAAAGCCTTTTGGAGGGGGGACCGGCTCCATGCAAATCTGGTCCTCAACTGTTGTCATTAGCTTAATTTCTCTCTCTTTTGAAAGTATTTTCGATGCTATCTAACTAGGTGTTATGCTTTTTGTTGCTCTCTCCACCCAAGCACTTTTGTAATTCTCATTAGGAATCTATTCTAATGAAATGCCCACTATGTTCATGCTCATTTCCGCTACACACAAGTTATTAGGCCATTAAATGTTTCATTGGTATCAGAGCACAAGGTTTCTCTTTTCTTGCTCAAGAAGGGAGGTCCTCAAGCTAGCTACAAATGGTTGGTATTATTAATTGCCTGTGAGTAAGTAGAATAGGGATTTTTCAGCCTTGCAGTGCGCCTCCCTTTGTGCAGTTAACGGGGCATCACCGTCAAGAGCTATATACTTAATAGTGGAGTCCTACGGGGCTTGCCTACGGCTTAACCACTATTGAGCTATTAGAAGCTTGACAGGAGCCGGTGCTGTTTTGGTGTCGAAAGACCCTCTCTTCTATTCCTTGCCATTAATGGTATTCGAGCCGAAGGTACAGTAACTTGAGTGCTTTTTCTAAAGGGGTAAAGAGGAGTAGCAACTAGGGCTTGAAGTGCCAAAGTACACCTAAAAGTTGTTAGAATGGCTAACAATAGTAAAGAGAGTGAAATTAATGTTGATAACTTTGATTTTGCTCATGAGCAAGCTACTAATGATGCTTCAATGCTTATTAACTATCTTGTTTCTACGCTTCAACAAGCCATGGGCAATCCATCTCTCCAAAGTGAAGTGCAACGGCAGCTCCGTGCTCACGGGATTCTCCAAGCTCATCACCATGATGAGAGAACACCTAGGAAGCCTCCTTGTGAGACTACCAAAAGAGGTCTCTCTCCGATTCGGGAAGAAGAAGAGAATCCATATGACGGGCTCAAGAATTTACTTCTTGATGATGCATCTCCTTCCCAAAGGAGAACTCAAGAGCCTCCACCGAAGGAACGAGAAAGAAGCGAGTCTCCCGCCACCTCGGCGGAGATGGCTCCACGAAGACGGCGGGCTAAACGCTCTCCATCACCACCAAAGCGGAGAAGACCATCGTATTCTTCTCCTCACCACAATTCAAAGAGGGATGATAAAAAAGCAAGAGAAGAAAAAGGCAAGAAAGAGGACACCCTCTTATCTATCTTCTTCATCCTCTTCCTCTTATGAAAGTGATGGTGAAGACGACAAAGATCAAGACAAGAAAAAGGCGAGAAAGAGGTCACCCTCTTCTCCATCTTCTTCAAATTCTTCACCTTCTGAAGAAAGTGATGGTGCAACCTTTGAACCATCAAAAAGAAGAGGCCATAGGAAATCCTATGCCGCATGGAAGAGGTTGTCCAAGCTGAAGAAATTCAAAGAGGGAGGGAAGATCATCTCTTTCCTTACTTATGATGGCACCTTTGGTGCTACGGACAAAGTCTTGGCCTTTATCCAGCAATTCGATGCGGTGTTTGGAGATGAGGGCTTCACGGAGTCCTCTAAGCTACGCCATGTATCTATGCACTTTCAAAAGTCCGCCAGACAATGGTGGTCTAGCCTACGAGCCAACGGTGAAGCTCCACGAACATGGAAAGCTTTAAGAGCTTCCATTATAAAGCAGTTTTTGGCTACCGATGCAAAAGACGAAGTACTCACCGAATGGCGAAGCTTAAAGCTCTCCCCCAATGAATCCACCCACAAATATGTAGACAAGTTTTGGGACCTACAACTCAATGCCACTTTCTTCAAAAATTTGGATTTTGGAGAGCAAAAGCAACAATTTTGTGCGGGCTTAACCGAAGAAATGGCGGAGTATGTCAACTCCCAAAGGCCACGTACCATATCAGCGGTAATACACCATACTATGGTGGCCTCTAGAATCAATTTCCAAACGGGGGCTAAAAGAAATAATAAGTCCCCCGGAAAACAAGGGTTCCAATGAGCCTAAGGGGAAGGACAATGTCCAAAATTCTCCTAAGGGCAACTCCAACAAAGCTAAAGAGAAGGGAGTTTACAAAGGTAAGAATAAACTCTCTCCTGAAGAGCTTGAGCGTTATCGTAAGGATAACCGGTGTTTCAAGTGCAGCGAACAAGGGCATGCGTACCGCGCTTGTCCCCAAAAGAACAACCACCAAGATCCTCCTAGAGCTTCCTTGGTTGAAATCCAAGAGGAGGAGACTCACCAAACTCACCACAAAGGATCTCCTCTATGCCATGCTTGGGGAAAGGTAAGAGAACATGATGCTTTTATTCTCTTTGACCCTAGTTCTACTCACAATTTTATATCTATGGAGTTAGCCACCAAGCTAGGCATACAATCCTACAAGATGGGAGATGTCCTACCCGCAGACAGTGCCTTCAAGGGGCAAGAAGCTTCAGTCACTCCCTTAATTGGGAAATTGAGGCTTCATGTCCAAGGCTATGTGGACAAAGAGGACTTCTTTATCTCTCCTCTCAAGCATGAGGATGTAATCCTAGGGGCACCATGGTTTGACCGCCTGGCTACCGATGTTAAATTTCCTGAAAGGAGAATCTCCTTTAAGTTCAGGGAAAAAGACATGTATATAGATGCTAAGGAAATGGGTAACACTATCCCCATTGTACATACACCAGCTTTCAACAAGTCAATAAAGAGCTCTATTTCCGTGTACATGATTTTTGTTAAAGACTCTCAAAATGAACCTAATGCTTTAGCAAAAGAAAATAAAAGCAACCAAAAGGAATTAGAGTTATCCAATTTTCTCAAGGGGTTTCAGGATGTTTTTATTGACGACATCCCTTCTGAGCTACCTCCTAAACGAGGTAATGATGACCATGCAATCGAACTTCTTCCAGGAAGTTCACCGCCTAACAAACCTCCTTATAGAGTTTCTCAAGCTCAACAAGAGGAGATTATGCGGCAAGTGCATGAGTTAGTTGAAAAGGGTATGGTTAGGCCAAGCTCATCTCCATTTTTCTCACCTGTGCTATTAGTGCAAAAGAAAGACGACACATATCGTATGTGTGTCGACTATAGAGCACTAAATAGGATCACTATCAAGAATAGGTTTCCCGTTCCATGGGTAGAAGACCTATTTGATAAGCTACAAGGATCGACCTACTTCAGTAGGATTGACCTAAAAAGTGGCTATCATCAAATAAGGATAGTTGATCAAGACATTGTAAAGACCGCATTTCGCACCACATTTGGTCTTTACGAATACATTGTCATGCCTTTTGGCGTGACCAATGCACCAGCCACATTCAACCGCTTGATGGAGAAGCTGTTCAGGCCTCATCGAACCTTCACTGGAGTGTTCTTTGATGATATTATCATCTACTCTAATTCATTGGAGGAACACAAGCAACACCTTCAGGTAATATTTCAAGTTTTAAGAGAGAATAAACTTTATGTTAATCGAAAGAAAAGTGAATTTTTCTTGCAAGAGATACAGTATTTAGGTCATATTATCTCTCAAGATGGCATCCAAATGGATCCATCTAAGTTAGAGGTAATAAAAGGATGGCCTAAACCAAGGAATCTTCATGAACTAAGAAGCTTTATAGGTATGTGTGCATACTATAGACGCTTCATAGAAAAGTTCTCACAAATTGCGGGACCATTACATGACCTAACAAAGAAAAGCGTTAGGTATACATGGTCTGCTAAGGAGAACAATGCTTTCGAAAAGCTTATCTCTCAACCTGTGCTTACACTACCGGATCTCTCAAAACCATTTGAGGTCCAATGTGATGCTTGTGGTGATTGCCTTGGAGCTGTTTTACTCCAAGAAGGGCATGCCATAGGCTATGAGAGTCGAAGGCTCGACCCTGTTGAACAAGCTCTAGGCATATATGAAAAGGAACTCCTTGCAGTTCTACATGCCTTAGACTCATGGAAGCACTATTTATTGGGGACTCCTTTCATTCTGTGAACGGATCACCAAAGTCTTAAGTACTTCATGACGCAGACCAAGCTCTCCGACAAACAAATGAGGTGGGCAAATTTCCTTTCGCAATTTCATTTTCATATTGCTCACATTGCTGGCAAGCATAATCAAGTAGCTGATGCACTCTCAAGACAGCCGAGAGTGAATGCGGTTTCCATAGAACCTCACAATGATCTATCTTCAATGATAGATGAGTACGTTAATGATCCCGATTTTAGAGATGTGATTTCAGCCCTTGCATTAGGGAAGAAAGAAAAACCATTTACCTTACAAGATGGTTATCTTCTCTATGGCAATAGACTATGCGTTACTAACTCACTACGTGAGAAAGTAATGTATGAACTCATGCTCCACCTTATGTGGGGCATAGACGGATTCAGTCTACCTTAAAGGGAATTGAAACATATTTCTATTGGCCTACCATGAAAGTGAACGTACAAGAGTATGTTTCTAAATGTGTGGTATGCCAAAAGACAAAATTTGATAGAGGGAAGCAACTTGGATTGCTTCAACCCTTGCCAATCCCTAATTCACCATGGGAGAGCATATCCATGGATTTTATCTTTGGATTGCCTAAGTCTATCCATGGGAATACGGGAATATGGACGATAGTAGACAGTTTCAGTAAGCAAGCTCATTTTATACCTGTCAAAAAGACTATCAAAGCCCATCAAATTGCAACCCTCTTCATTTCACAAATTTTCAAGTACCATGGCTTACCAATGTCCATAGTGTCGGATAGAGATCCTAGAATGACCAGTTATTTCTAGAAGGGTCTCTTTGAGAATTTAGGGACAAGGCTAAACTTCTCTTCGGCCTATCATCCACAAACGGATGGCCAAAGTGAAATAGCTAACCTAACCATTCTCGATCTACTAAAAGCCTATGTAACAGAAGTAGATCAAAGATCCCAATGGGAGAAGTACTTACCCTTAGTGGAGTATGCTTACAATAACACTGTACATACTTCCACGGGAAAAGCACCTTTCAAGGTAATTGAGGGAAGATCAAAAAGTCCCTGGCTACTTAAGGTACATGGGAAGATCTTCGCTGCAGATGAGTATAGCCGAGACCTACAAGAATCTTTTCAAAAGATTAAGGATGATATCTCTATCTCACAGCAAAGGCAAAAGGCTGCTGCTGACAAGCACAGAAGAGCCCAAGCCTTTAAAGAAAACGATTGGGTCTTGTTAAAGTTTCCCAAGGCTCGATTAAGGCACACGACGGGCAAGAATCCTACGGGCCACCAAAAGTACTATGCTAAACTAGCAAAAAGGTACTATGGTCCCTTTTAGATTCTTAGGCCAATCAATGAGATGGCCTATCAACTCAAGTTGCCCAATCATTGGCTCATACACAATGCTTTCCATGTGAGCCTATTAAATCCTTACAAAGGAGAGCCACCTCAAGAACCAACTATTGAAGACCCGTCGGAGATCGAGGACCAAGAGGAAGTGCTGCAGCCCGAGTCCATTCTCCGACATGAAGACAAGGTGCTAAGAGGCGGTAAGACTATCCGACGATATCTTATTAAGTTTAAGAATTATTCTTTTGAAGATGCTAGATGGATGCAAGGCATACAATTAAAGGATAACCTAAACCTTGTCAATGCTTACAATGCTTCCCAATGAGTAAGAAAATGTACAAAATGTTAAAATTGAACAAAGTTTTTGTCTTATAAGACTTTCTTTTTCTTTATTGTGCACAAAAATGAAGTAGTATGCATGCTTAGATCAAGTTTGCGGAGACGACGTCTCCCAAACACCAAGTAGAGCTTGTCACTCTATTATGGAAGACTAATAGGACTAATGTGCAGACATGCTTGCGGCAGCCTAAGGCTCTCAAGCGCCAAATGGACTAGTCATCCATTGTGGAATGATGTCGTAGGGTAACATAGGGATCCTCTACCCGCTAAGAAAAGGACTCATGAATATGCTTTATCTTCTCTACACCATAGTCGAGGACGACTATGATTTCAAGAGAGAGGTAATGTCATAATAATCAATATCTAATTCTCCTAAATGATTTTCTCATATTAAACTGATCATTTAATGTGGGGAAGTGCCAAGGGAGAAAAGGCTAGAATATTGGTTAAGCTAGCAGACCGGCCACACTAGGGATCCAAAGGAGGGAAAATAGGGATCCAAAGGGGGGGCCATCTGCAAAAGAGCCATGTTCAACAATGGGCTAAAAAGACCCTAAGGTTCAGCCCATTAAGACTTCCAAAATGCTAAGGTTCCAAAATTCAAAGGTTGTGTCCAAAGGGTTAAAGCTTAGGGGGAATTGGATGCTTTGTGTGCTCTCCAAAGTCAACACGTATCCCTACATGGGAGGGGGCAAGCCCTTCTTCTAGGGGATGAGAGAGAAAGCCACACACACACACACAGGCTCCCTTTACACAAAGGGAATGAGGGACACATGTCAGCTCCCTAGGCCAGATGCCCACAAGGTGTGCCCAGTTTCTATTGGATGACCCTTGAAGTGGACCAATGAGAATTAAGCTAGAGTAAATCTAGTTTAATTAATTTAAAAACATTTAATAAAAGGAACCAATGAGAATTAAGTCTCCTAGAAGACTATCGGGCAGTCTCAAAAGGGGTCCAATGAGCATTCAGGAGCCCAATGGCTTGCCTGATTCCTATTGGCCAGGAGGCAAAGGGGTCCAATGAGAGTTTAGTTTAATTATTTAATTACCTAAATCTCTCACAAAAGGGTAAAGGGGGACACATGTCAGAAGGCTATCACTTATGCTGCTTAATAGTCATTGGCTTGACTTGGGGAGAGCCAATGAGGGCTCAGCAAGAGCAAATAGCAAGAGGGCTCGCCCAAGAGAGAGAGGGGGCTGATTTTTGCAAGGCATTATCACACACACACTCACACAATCTCATGTGTGAAGAAAGAGAAGACTATCTCTTCCCAAGCTTTAATGGAGAGCTCATCACCTACTCCAAGCTTGTGAGATAGAAGCCTACATCAACACACTCTTGGCATGTGGATGCAAATCCAACCAAGAGCCAAGCTTCAGTGCATGCTCATCTCCTCTACCAAGCTAATTACTAAGCTAAGCTATGCTAATATGAGTGATTATGTGAGGAGATGTACATCTTTCTCGTAAGATACTCCTTCTTCCTCTCAATCTACTCTCATACCCTGCTAGCTCTCACCATCTTCGAAGGTGTGTGAGGTCTTGGGTCTGAGAACGGGGATAATTCAAGTTGTGTTTGCTAAGTGTTTTGCTTAGTGCATGAAGCTTTCATCCTCATTGCACTAGCTAGTCTTGAAGGAACACAAAGAATTGTATTGTACAATGTCTCTCTTGATGGGAGAAACCATAATACACAGCCTTTTGGAGGGGGGACCGGCTCCATGCAAATCCGGTCCTCAACTGTTGTCATTAGCTTAATTTCTCTCTCTTTTGAAAGTATTGTCGATGCTATCTAACTAGGTGTTATGCTTTTTGTTGCTCTCTCCACCCAAGCACTCTTCTAATTCTCATTAGGAATCTATTCTAATGAAATGCCCACTATGTTCATGCTCATTTCCGCTACACACAAGTTATTAGGCCATTAAATGTTACAAAACGTGCCTGAGGAGCCTTATGTTCGGAATGGCGTCTCTTTGAGTACATTGATTGCGGGATACGCACAACAAGAGCAGGGACAGAAAACTCTCGGCTCTTTTTAGCGGATGCAAGGCGGGGGCCTCTCTCCACATGCAATCACACACCGCGTGCATTTGGAAGGCATGTGGCTGTATGCAAGATGCCGATATGGGCTTTAAAATTCGCACTTCTGCTGTTAGTTAAGGGCTGTTGCAAAAAAATCTCGTGCTTGGAAATGCCTTGGTCGATATGTATGTTGAATGTGATGCACTTCAGAAATCACAAAACGTGCCCGAGGAGCTTCATATCCCTGATGCCATCTCTTGGAGTGGATTGATTGCAAGATGCGTGCAACAGGAGCACAAACAAAAAGCTCTTGACTGTTTTCAGTGGATCTGAAATGAAGACCTCTTTCCAGATGCAATCACATACGCGTGCATCTTGAAGGCATATGTATGTACACAAGATGTTGATGTGGGCCTCTCTCCATATGGTAACACCTACGTGTCCACATTGAAGGCATGTGTCTCTATGCAAGAGGCTGATACGAGCACAAAAAATCTGCTTTTTACTATTGTTCAGAGGTTGTTGAAATAAGATGTCGTGCTTGGCACAATCTTTGTCGATAAGTATGACACGTGTGTTGCGCTTCAAAAAAGTGACGGTTTCTCACCAACAGAAGTCTCTTGGAGTGCTTTTGTATCTAGTTATGTCAAGCAAGGGCAAGTGAGGAAGCTTTGACATTAATTTCAAAGATGCAATATGACATGGGCATGTTCTACATGACCATTTTGCCCGAAATGTTGCCTGTCGAATGCATTAAATGATGGGAATGGCATCTCTTTCAATGCATTGGTAGCGGGATACGCACCGCAAGAGCAAGCGCAGAAAGCTCTAGGCTATTTTCATCTTACTATCTACGGTGTGGACTCCTTGAATGCACTCACTGTGGGATGTGCGCAACAAGAGCAAGGCCAATGAGCGATACAGGAAAGAAGTTGTGCATGTCTTTGCCTAAAAGTATGTGTACGTCACATATGGTGCTCTTCAGAACGCACGAAAAGCGCCCGAGGAGCTTGTTGTGCAGAACGCCGCCACAAGATCGTAGGAAGGGTCTCTATCCAGATGCAATCACCTACGCCTACAAAAGAATCTGGAAGACATGCGTGTTAGCAGATGCAATCATGTACGTAGCCATAGATATTAGAATTCACGATATGATCGCTAGTCAACGTTTGTTGGGAGTACAATTTCATGCTTGGTGGTTGTTTGATTGATATGTATACAAAATGTGGTGTCCTCACAATAGCACAAAAGCTTCTTGAAGGGTATCCTCCCTGGGGTGTCGTCTCTTATAGCGGGTTAAGTGCAGCAGATGCCCAACATCATTGATGTAAGGAAGTCCATTGGCGATAGACATTCAATCGCACGGTGAGTAAGCATTATCATTTTTTTATTTTTGACATTGAGAACGCAGTTAATGAACACATTGAAAATTACACGCTGCTGTGGGAATGGCACGTTCCCTCGTATTATAAAAATTGGGAAAGATTGTACAAACTCCCCCATGCAAGGAGACTTACATGTTTTCTTTTTTTTTTTGAAACATAAAAATGGAACAACAAACAATAACATTGACATCTTGTATGATCATGAACATTGAGCTTAACAAAACTCTTTAACACTCCTTGTGGTTTTTGGCAAGGTACCCCTTTGAAGCAGTACGATCAATAACCAATTTCTGTGGAGGTACACCACTGAACCACGATGATCGATATCCCAAACACTCTCAGGTAAAAAAATCTAACACTCTTTCATGAAATCTCTCTCTCTTGTTAACCCTCACGGCACACGGACACCCTATGATCTATAAACCTTGTATTAGTTAGAGTCAGGTACCGGGCTTGTCGGACCAGTAGGAACAGGGTAAGGGTGATCGCCGATGACAGGCGCACTCTAACTGGAATATTCAAGGAGTTAGTTGGCTAAGTATGGGCGCCCAAGTGTGAATGGGGTGAGCTCATATAAAAGCCACTAAACCTAATTTTTACTCATTCTCTCATTGTGCAATAGAAGCTGCTCTTGCTCCATCTCCACCTTCTCCTTCACCATCTCCTTGTGTGTGTGTGTGTGTGTGTGTGCGTGTGAGAGAGAGAGAGAGAGAGAGAGAGAGAGAGAGAGAGAGAGTGTGTGAGAGTGTGTGTGCGATCGAGCGTTGCGGCGGAACGACGGCGGCAAGGCGGTTGAGCGCGGCGTAGCGGCGTCTCCCTCTTCTTCGCGGCGTGGGAATCCTTCATTCGCAACTACGCAAGAAGGTGAGTGACACACCATTCTTCCTTGTGAGCTTGTCTGTTGTATGACTGTGTGCTAGGAGCCTTTGTGGCTCGCACACGGCGCGTAGCAAGTCCCTAGCCTTGACATTTTTGGTGCCGCTGCCGGGGAGCTGTTGCGCGTGAAGCTCCAATGGCGACCTGTAAATTGTGTTGAAGCTATTTTTTATGTAGGAAAGGCACGGCTTAAGTTTGATTATTGTTGTTATGCAAAAACAGTAGAGAAAGACACAATGTTGTTGACTGCATTCAAGTTTTCTGTGTTCTGTCAAGCTCTGTTTTGTTAGTTCTATTAAGCTCAGATTTCAGCTTACACAGTTAGCATTTCTTGCGTTTCTGCGTTTTCTGCATTTTCTGGTTTGCACTACACAATTATGTCAAGTTTCAATTTTCTGCATTTTCTGTGTTTTCTGGTTTGTGCACAGTTAGGCGCACAGTTAGTTAATTAAGCAGGTTAGTAATTAAGTGAACCACTGATTAGCAGGTCAGTCAGTAGGTGGGACAGTAAATAGTTAGGTGAGGTCAACACGCACCAAAACGCGTACCAAATAATATCCAAAAAAAAACATTTAAATTGTTTATAAAAAAAATCGGAAAAAAAATCGAAAATAAAAACGTGAGTGAGGGGGAGGTTATTAAAAAGATCGAAAATATTTTAAGCGTGAGTGAAGCGTGAGTGATTGGGGGGATCACTAAAATTTTGATCGGGATCGGGATCATTTCCCCAAGCCCAAGCCCAAGCCCAAGCCCAAGCCCAAGCCCAAGCCCAAGCCCAGGCCTCAGTCCTATGATATATACTAGACTCACTCTTATATATATACCCTACCCCCTCAAGAGGGAATGAGAGCATGTGGGGCAAGTCCTCCACTCTCCTCCCTTCTCTTCCCACTTGCACCCTTAGACTTGCTACTTGAAGCCTAGTTCCCCAGCTAGGAAAAGACTGTTTCGGGCTTTTCTGGAGCAAAATAGAACCAAACGGTGGGCTGTAAAGCACAGCGCATCCCTCCTAGCGATACGCTCGTTTCGAGCTATCACACGGCCCATTCCACGACACGCTCTAAAAAATCTAGCAAAAAAAAACAAACAAAAAACACGCAAAAAACTAGTCACAAGGCCTCCTAGAGCAGCTTGTTGACACCTTAGGGTATCAAAAGCACATGCACTTACGCTCTGGACGGGTGCTAGAACACGAGCATATTGAGGGTGCCTTTGTTCATACGAACACCCATTACCCATCCACGATAGGCTCTAGACCCTCAGCGGGGACACAAGGTAGCACCACCCAAGACCCTAAAATAGCCGCTAGTGATTCCTCTTCCGACTCAGAAATCATGGAAGCATACCCTACCCAAAACACTGAGAGAGAAGGCCATGCACCTCCCGAAGCTCCACAGCCTAGTACTAGTATGTTTAGCCGTTTCATGGAAACATTAGGTAGAGCTACTCGCTCGGAACTTGATGCAAATGAAGCACACGAAGGGGGTGGGGAAGTGGACTCTCCTTTCACATTGCACGTGGACCCCACACCACCAAAGAGTGTCCAAGTGGATATCCTGCCAACTTCTTACCAAGAAGGCCCTGTTGAGCTGCCTCCTTCAGAAGTTCCCTCTAGAGTACCATTGGTGACAAGTAAAACCACGGGGAGCAACATTGCTTCTACCTCACAGGAAACCGTTAACACGTCGACTCTAGAAGGATTGTTCATTAATGATCATTGAACATACGACCTCCACACTGAGGTGTTGACGGATCTACACTTTGGTCATGCCTACCATGTAGGATGGATAGAGATTGTACAATCCACCTCTAGTGCCACGAGCATCGAAGATCAACAGAAAATGATCTGTAATGTTATCCATGGCATTATTCAATCAGAAAGGCAAAACCGAGGGGTAAATATACCCTCAACTGGCCCCATTAGATTTCTGGATACGAGCAAGGCTCAACAGCCTACTCTATCACAAATGGAGACTCCTCTAATGAGCCCCATGGACCCATCTTACGTTGTTTCACCTAGGGTCTCTATGCAATCTGAGCCTCCGAGCGACAACTTTAGCTTCCCTAACTTGGCTCAACCCTCTATTAAGGAAAACACAGTGCTCACTCCAGGGATAAGCCTGACAGAGAATGTACCGATGACATCTACGATTAGCGCAGTGCCACTACCTAGTGTCGTAGTACCTAATATGGGGCCTCGACCATATGTGCCTCTAGCCCCTTATGCACACATGGCCCCCACACCTCCAATTGTACCACTTGTTTATGCTCCTCGAGTGCCGCTCCCTAGCCCTTATCCGAGTGGACCTATGCCCGGTTATGTTCCATATCTTGCATCATCCACACATATGCCAAGACCGGTACCCATCCCTCTCCCACATATGATTCCAAGAGTACCTCCACCGGCCCTGCCTCCTCACATAGGTGACTTGGCAGCGTTTGCTCAAACCATAGGTCGATCTATCGCGGAAAATATGTGTCATGCATCTGATAGAGAGCCTAGAAGTAAGGCAGTACAAATTGCCAAACTCACGCAAAAATTCAATGGGGACGAAGATGCTAGAAAACACATTGAAGTGTTTGAACAAGTATGTGATTCCTTAGGGGAACGCAACGAACTACATAAGTGCAATGCCTTAAGCTTGACATTAAGTGGGAAGGCTGGAGATTGGTATAGAACCCTAAGGGTGGACGAGAAAACAATCTACCCTACCCTTCGAAGGTTGTTTCTAAAGGAGTACATACGAGAAGGTGTGCTTTGGGGTGTAGCATCTCAGCTACAGAAGGCCGAACGTAAGGAAGGAGAGTCAGTAAGGGACTTCATTAGTCGTCTAAAGCACTTAAACTCTCGCTGCCCTGTAAATGAGCGCTTCAACAATAACCAACTGCTTGATCGATTCATTCGAGGGTTGAGGAATGAAGGAATCTATAATGGACTAGTGATTAGAGGTATCACAACCTGGGAAGATGTCACTGCCAATGCAATCCAATTAGAGGACAACTTGATGATAGCAGGCATGAGGGTGTCTACTGACACGAGATCCACTAGCTCACAAGCCATTGAGTATGAACCCATGACTGCAAAGCCCATTGCCAATGAGCCAAAGGTATTTGAGACATTCTTGACAGACCTCACCAAGGCAATCCAAGAGTCTCTTAAGGATAATCGACCCCCTCAAAATAGTCACATGTATCCAAGAAGGGAGCAACAATGGTGTTCCATTTGCTTAGGTCCACATAGCACTAGTGAGTGCCCTACGTTTAGAGTAAAATTTAATGGAACTTGCAACGCATGTGGTAGGTATGGTCACCAAGCTAAGGATTGTTTAATGATCAAACGTATGATGGCAAGTAGACCACCTGTAGTCTGGACGGATGCACCTCGAGCTCCTGTATTGATGCCTGCTCCACTTGTTGAGCAACTACCGCAACACATGGTCCCTAGATCTCAAAATGTTGTACAAGCTACACCGCTACCACCTCCTGTGCTAGGAACGCAGCCCCCGCATCCAAGAGTCGCCCCTATGAACCAAGTGGGTTGCGATCCATCTAATGCTTATGCAGATGCCTGTGAGGAGGAAATAGACACTAGTATTGCCTACGGACTTGATATATTGGAAGAGTGTCCTATATACTACATGGAAGATTGTTGGGGGCAAGTCAAGCCGGTTTATCAAGGTGCTGCTCTCGCATCCAGAGGTCAAAATATCAACACCCAGGCTAGGAGGCCACCTCTTCAATGCTACGAGTGTGGTGGACCACACGGGTAGCGGAGTGCCCTATTAGGCTACAAAAGAATGTTGCACAGATGCAAATGAATCAAGGGAGCACGTCTGCAATGCCAATACTCACATGTAATCGTTGTGGCATAGATCACTTGATTGCCCAATGCCCCTATAACCCAAATGCGCCTAAAATCACACCCCTAAATTTGGTCGAAATTGCTAGTGTGACATCGCCAATACCACCCGTCACACCCGCTTATGCGATTACACGGTCCGTGCTTCAAGGGCCAGGCCATATCCTCGAAGAGAGAGATACTGCGTCAGTTATCCAAGCAAAGAAAAAGAAGACACGAAGGAAGAGGTCGCAGAATACGGGAAATTCAAAGCCAAGTTCCAAAACAAACATAGGAACAGGAGATGACCCCGTGTATATGAATGACCTCGAGGATGATTCAGATTCAATCAAGACAATGGAGACTAGAACCAATACCACAAAGGGAAAGACCGACAAACAAAACCATAACATGGAACCAAATGAAAACTGAATAAGAGAAAACCATAAAGAGCCTCTGAAAACACCACAAGTGTTTCCAAATCCAATCCAAGACCCCCAAGATAAACCGCAGGGGCAACAAGGGAAGAATCGTAAAAAGAAGATTGGGACGTACCCAAACCCAGTAGACGAGATTGAGCAGGTGAAACATCTAAGAGGTTTAGTGGAGGAGACTCAAAGGAAACTAGAACCAGAACCCATGCATGTCAAAATTCATGACACAGTGTTTCCCACGCAAGTTCATCCACCCCACATGAACCATAGACCGTTAGCCATATCTAGTATCATCCAAGAAGGGAGTGAGGACGGGACATCAAAAAGTGAGCATACACCCTTCTTGTTGGAAAGGATGTTTAACGAAGGAATACCTGATCCCATTGAGGAATATGAGATTCCATCCTCACCAGTTCCTAGTCAAGGACCTACACCCTGCAAAAAGCCAATGAATGTTTCCAAACTAGTGGACTTCATGTCTTCTGAGGTCCGAACCACGATCATAGCAAAGCTGTATGGAGATCCTGAGTTATTTCTTGCACTTCGAGCATTCCTTAACGGAGAGCTACGAACGGGATTACCGCAGTTTGCGCAACCAAATAGGCCTGAGTCGATTATGATTGATGAGGAAAATCATGTGCAATCACTTGACTTAGATGGACACGAGTCTGTGATCGAGGTACCCATTAACAAATTAGGGCAGTATTTTGAAGGCGACGAGTCTAATGCGACCCTACCCATCACTAGCAATGGATTAACTATAAAGGGAATTCTTGATGGTGGTGCGGGAGTTAGCATCGTTACAAAAGATTGTTGGGAATCCAGGGGAAAACCCCGCCTCAGTGTTACTAACATTGTGGTAAAGATGGCAAATGGTACCATAGCCAAACCTATGGGGATGCTCAAGGATCTTAGGATCAAAGTTCTAGGACACAAGGTACGACATACGTTCATTGTAATGGATTTCTCTAAACACCTTATGTCATATGAAATGATTTTAGGACGACCATTCATGAGGGAAGCACAAATGGTTCATGATTGGTCTAAAAATCATGTCTATTTGCAATTCCAAGACTCTGTCCTTAGAGTGGATTTGGTGACTGGTAAGGTACACCCCTTAGGGAGTAAAACCATTATTGATCATCGCTCTGACACCATAGTTCACTTGGCCCCACTACAATATTGTTACACTTGTAAGAAGGATACAGACATTGGCCAAGATTCTCCTTACATGGATGTGTTACCGGGTATGACGGAATCAGACAACGTAGACTGGGTACACCTAGCTGCAACCATAGATACCTGGGAAAATAGAGGAACCACTTGGGTCACACCAGAGGGGGAAGAGGTACCACAAATTGCACCTCTGAACATGATAAGTGCCATACATGCATCTTCTAAGGGCAAGGCAATTGTAGACCAATCTGACAGTGACACCGATAGCTCAATAGAAGACTTTGACCAACACGACTCAGACACTGACTCCAAGAGTGAAATGGATTCTGAATCTCATGAATTAGAGAGTGGAGCAAGTTCAGAGTCAAAACATTCGGAAGGACCGAGCACATCAACCGATGATAGCTCCTCCGAGAATAAAGAGGACACCAACGAGGACTCCTTTAGTGAGCCAGATCTAAATGCAAATCAAAAGCAGGTCTCAAATAAAAAAAAGAAAAACTTTAAGAGGCGTCGATATCGAGCCAATGTACGTGCTAGGATAAAAAAGAAGATATCCTCAGCAGAATGGCTCAGTTATATAGGAGCATGTGATGCTCATCATAAATTGGTAGACGATTGGGGTGAATATCTCCAAAATGTTATGTGGTGTAGACCACGACCCCATGACATAGCCCAATTAGAGATCATAGACAAGCCAAAGTTGAGCCGCACTGCAAGGAGGTGTCAAAACCAAGAGTTAGCTCGACAACACAAGAAAGCAGAAATGGAAGCACAGACCAAAGCACAACCAGAATCCACAGACTTGCATCCTGCACCAAAACATTTCAAATCTTACACCACAGGGGAAGCAAAGGTTGTGTACACAAAAGCCCAAAGAATACCTATTGATGGGAATAATGGAATCTATGATGGTCCGGCAATAGTTAAAGAAATAGAACTAGCCGACCCCGGTGAAGAATCAAAACTTGTTTTTATTGCCCAAGACCTCACAGAAGTTGAAGAGGCGGTCCTCAAAGAGCTTCTCAAGGAATTCAAGGACATATTCGCTTGGACATACCATGATATGAAAGGTGTTCCACCTTCTGTGGTCCAACATACAATCCCTATGATTAGCACTGTGAAGCCCGTACAACAAAGACCCTACCCGATGAATCCTAAGTACGCAAGGATCATTCAAGAAGAACTAGAAAAGCTTATCAAATGTGGGTTCATATATCCTATTGAACACTCTGAATGGGTGTCTCAAATAGCTATCGTGCCAAAAAGAATGGGAAACTCAGGGTGTGCGTGGACCTCAAAAAAGTTAATGCAGCTACTAGAAGAGCCCATTACCCCCTACCATATTCCGAACATGTACTCGAAAGAGTTGCAGGCAAGGAAGCTTATAGCTTTCTAGATGGGTACTCAGGCTACAACCAAATCACGATAGCGCTAGAGGACCAAGCTAAAACTGCCTTCATCACAGAATTTGGCGTGTTTGCATTTCGTGTGATGGCTTTTGGCTTAACAAATGCCCCTGCTACATTCCAACGATTAATAAACATTGCTTTTAAGGAATATTTGAGAGAGTTTTGTGAAGCTTTCTTAGACGACCTTTGTGTTTACTCTTCTTGGAAAGAACATCTATCATGTTTGCGGAAGGTGTTTGAAAAGTGTAGGTTATATCGTATCTCATTGAACCCGTTCAAATGCCAATTTTGGGTCAAGCATGGAGTTATTTTAGGGCATATAGTATCTAAGAATGGTATCTCAACCGATGAGAGCAAAATTAAAGTGATTCTAGAGTTACCACCACCAACCAATTACAAGGGAGTTCAAAGGTTCATGGGACACGTGGGTTATTATCGACGGTTTATTTTATTTTTCGCTGAGATAGCACGTCCTTTGTACAAGCTTCTCATTGAATTTAAATGGACTGAAGAGTGTGACCAGGCCTATGAACAATTGAAGAAAACACTAGCAAGTGCTCCGATTTTAAGGACACCTAACTGGGATGTCATTTTCCATGTGCATATTGATGCATCAAACTTTGCTATTGGGTGTGTTCTCACTCAACCAGGAGAACATAAATTGGACTATCCCATTAGCTTTGCAAGCCGTCAATTGAACGATGCTGAAAGGAACTACACCACTACAGAGCGAGAAGGTTTGGCAATGGTTTATGCAGTAAAGAAATTTCGCTACTACCTTCTTGCAAACAAGTTTGTATTTTATGTGGATCATCAAGCGTTGCTGTTTCTGGTAAACAAGCCATGCTCCACAGGAAGAATCACACAATGGTTGTTAATTCTTCTGGAGTTTGATTTCACGATTGTAGTAAGACCCGGTAAAAGGCATGTCATGGCTGATCATTTGTCTCGCATACCCAATGGTGAAGCCCCTACAGGAGTTGATGATGAATTACCCGATACTTCCATATTCATAGTTGAGACTATGCCTGAATGGAGTGAGAACATTGTTAACGTTTTAGTTAATGGTTTTCCACCCAAGGAACTTCGTAAGGATATCGCTCGAAGGCTACTAAAAGAATGTGGACGCTATTGTTTGATTGCCGGAACTCTGTATAGACTAGGCAAGGACGATATTCTTAGGCGTTGTGCCCGCGAGGATGAATATTTGTATATCTTGCAAGAAGCACATATGGGCATAGCAGGAGGACATTTTTCAGGAGACCTGACTGCTAGAAAGGTGCTGCAATCAGGCTATTGGTGGCCAACTTTATTTAAGGATGCATCACTTTTTACAAAAGGGTGTGATGAGTGCCAACGTTACAAGACCACACAGCGCAAAGACAGAATGCCCTTACATCCTATTAAAGTAACCCAACCATTTGAAAAATGGGGCTTAGACTTTGTAGGTCCAATTAGTCCCGCAGCTCGCAACACTCAATCTCGATATATTCTAGTTGCTACGGACTATGTAACAAAGTGGGCTAAAGCTAAGGCTTCACAAAAAGCTGACGCGAGGACAACAGCTAAGTTTCTTTTTGAGAACATTATCACAAGATTTGGTTGCCCTTTTGAAATTGTTAGTGATAATGGTACCCATTTTATAAATGAGGTAATAAGAGAGCTTACCACAACCTTTATGATATCCCACCATAAGTCTACACCTTATTACCCGCAAGCTAATGGACAAGCCGAGAGCACCAACAAGACTCTAATCTCTATTTTAACCAAGACGGTAGAAGCTCATCGCACTGATTGGGATTTGAAGTTGACATCTGCTCTATGGGCTTATCGTACTGCTTATAAAGTGGCTATTAATTGTACGCCATTCAAAATGGTATACGGCCAAGAAGCCGTTATGCCTTGGGAGTTTGTCATTCCTAGTCTTAGGGTAGCTTCACAAGAAGGATGGAATGGTAACCCCTTAACCGAGCGTTTGTATATCTTAGAAAAACTAGACGAAGAGAGACAGTTGGCTGTGCAAAATGCTCTTGTGGAAAAGGATAGGAGAAAGAAGTGGTTTGATCGCCATGTGAAGGACAAGGACATCAAAGTTGGTGATAAAGTCCTTATGTATGGAGTACGTAAAGAGAAGAAAAAGTTGAAATATGCTGGTAAAGGACCATATAGAGTATGTGAAATTACCCCACAAGGTACCCTTCGTGTGGAAACTCTTGATGGAGTTGAAACCATTGGATTCCTCAATGGGAGTAAATTCAAAAGATATTATGATCCTTAAGCCAAGAAGAACTACGGTCCATTCATCAAAAGAAGGCCACCAAAGCACAAACCGAGCTAAAGAAGATACAAGCTCAAGCTGAGGCTAAGGAGCGACAACAACGTATAAGACAAAAACGAGAGGCTAACCTTGGAGTCACAAATGCATTCCACGTGGAAATCGAAGAGGATTGGTTGGACTCTGACACACCTCTACGATACCCTATTGAGTTAAATAGTGCCTATGGAAAAGTGCTATATAACGCCTTATTGGACACGGGTGCTAAATATAATCTGCTATCCTATGGGGTGTGGTGTTAGTTAGGGAAGCCACCTCTATCTGAGAGTATTATCCAAGTCAAGGGTTTCAACAAGAAAAAAACTACGGTTTTTGGAATCTGGAACACTTCTGTCAGTTATGACAATGGAATTGTAGCTCAAGACTTTTTGGTCATGCCTACTGGAACTATGGAGGGTAATATAAACCTAGGACGCATGTGGATGGTAGCCACCAAATGCACTATTGATTGGGGGACTGGGGGTGTCACAACGCAAAAACCAACTCTTATCCCTACCACTCAAGCCATAGTCCCTGAGATATTGCCTAAGGAAATAAAACCCAAGACATTGCATGTCCAGGAGGTTGAACCATACGTCCCCATAGCCCAACTCTCTAGATCTTCAACTGATGTAGTTGAAAGAAAGCTTGAGACACACAAGAACCATCCTAATATAACAAAGAAAGCATACAAGTGGGTCCCTAAAGCTTCTTTAGTAACCATGGCTGATGCTAAAAAATGGAAGCCTCGTAAGAAACGTCCCACTCGCTCCAAGAAATGTAAGAAAACGTGGCGCTGGATTCCTAAACGACTATTAAAATCCCAAGGATACTATGATGGAAATGAGCAAATTTGGGTACCTAAACGTAAGATGTGTCCTTCCCTATCGACAACAAACCCATATGAGTCAAACAGAGTAACGCTAAAGCCAATGGCAGACCGTGGGAAGGGAAAGATCACAGAATGCTACACACCTAGTCCAGAGCTAGTTTGGGCTCCAAGGCAAACCCAATTTATTCCACCTAGCTCAGGAAGGGGGGAGTTCCATGAAGCTTCTAGCTCCTCATGTAATACATCCATAGAGGTAAAAGCTTCTACACAGCCTCCATCTATAGTAATGGACCTCAATGAAGCTACAAAAGAATCCACACCTCCCAGTGTTCAAGAATCACCTGATAAACCACTTCAAGTTCGATCCTGGGAGAGTACCTTACCACCCTTGCAACTTGACGAGGCACCTAGGGTAATAGAAAACTATTGGAAAAAATCCTCACCTATTACCAATTGGAACAATTGGTTTCAAAGGGTAACAAGCTCATTTCAAACTGTATGATCTACCCAAGGAAGGGGAGTGTTTGTGGACATCCATCATTCACTTGCTTCCCTCTCAACCTTTCTCCCTGACCTCTTAATCTTCGATCTTAGGGAATGTATATATAAAGCCTTATACTCACAAAAACAAGATAAAAAAGTAAAAGAGCAAGAGCCATCACACAAATCATAAAAACAAATTATGCACAAAAACACGACCCTTGTAATATTTGCACTCTAACCATCATCTATTTGCGTGTACAGATATGGCTAGTACGCTAGAGTCATCCACTCCTGCCTTGGGTGAGAGGTACCCTCGTTACTTTTCATAAATATTTCACATGGTCTTTCCAGTGCTTGCATGTGAATGGGATTTGATAGGTACGCTAGCATGTGAGAGGAATTTTGAGGAGTTAGAATGGCTGATACGTCTCTTGACCACGTCTGATCCATACTTAGTAGAGAGCGTTTCTCCCATTGCACAAGCCTACCCTTTTGACCAAGATGACTATAGGCGTCTAGTGACCTTTTTAGTAAACATGGGCACCTATGATGAAGAAGAAATTTTACATGACTACACGGATGGCACATATGGTCTCATGGATGATGACTTTGTTTATCTCGACGACGAGGATAGGGGTTTAGCTTTAGGGTTTCCCCCCAACCTCTACAATATCCTATTCCCTTGACTCTTTAGGGGGAGTGCAAATAATTATGTTAGGGTTGCTTATGTTTTTTGTTGTGTTCAATAAGTGTTGGTACCTTTTCCCACTAATGTGCCTTCTGGAGGTATTCCTTTTGTTTCCTAGTGTGTACAGGAGCGTGTTGCTATTGATAGGATTTGGACCTTCATGGAACCTTTCTCTCGTTCACACTTCAAATCAAGCGCGACCATCAACACAAACAGGTGTTTTATGTCCATTAGCATTGCCCTTATCTTTTTGCATCCATGTTTGTCTGCTTTGATTGTGATTGGTAGCATAATATTCAGCGCATTTGCTTAGTATCAAACATTTAATTCAATGTAATGTTTTGTCATAATCACTTGTCTAAGTTTAAAAATCAAGCAGTCTGACTAAGCTAGTTTGACCAAGCTAGGTATTAGAAATCTTCTCTTAATACCATGGGGAATGCCTTCCTAATAAGCAATGGTTACTTAGGTTCTTAATCCGATTTAGGCAGCATTGTGTGAAATGTACTAGGGCTTTCTAGTGGGCTTAACCCTATTGACCTTTAGCTTAAGTATTATAAAGGGAATTAAATGTGATGAGCCTGGGGAGGGTAACAGTGTTATATGACCCCCCAAAGTTACAAAATTAAAATGCTGAAAATGAACAAACAAAAAATCAAAGTGCCACAATGTAAAATTTTAAGCTGGAAGAGAAATCCCTGCTTAAATTGGTACTTCACTCACATGTATCGCCTATGGTACTAGAGCCCTAGAGGTTCCCAGTGTGGGCGCTTTTCCTTGAAAAGCAAAAAACCCAAGGCATACAAAATAAGTACACACATCAAAATTGAATCAATGTGAAAAGACTTTGGGGGGTCAAAGAAAAGGTAATCAGTCAGGCGATGATTTCATGAGAAATTCCTTTTATCGTAGCTTAACTACAAGGTCTTCTAGGTATAGCCTCTAGTCAGCCCTCGAACATCAAATACTTGGCTCTCGCGATTAAACAACTTAATTGACCAGAAAAAATTGAGAAGTTACCCATGGTCTTAATAGTCGAACTCTAGTGCCTTTTGACCGTTAAATTAGCGACCCCGGACTTGTTTAATTTTTTACCTTTACAACTGTTTATGAATTTGATTATATTGCAATTTAATGTTTATTGCTGACAAATTGTCTAAAATTTTGTTACCAATCACTTTGTCTGTCTATTGCATATGATTTTTAATTGTATATGAGAATGCAATTACTGTGGCAATGTTGTTTGATTTTGCAGTGATTGAAGAAGGCTACGCACATCCATGTCGACTACTCTTCCATCTCGACGAACGAGCTTCAACTAGATAGCTTCCGAGGACGGAATCTACATCAGGAAGGGGGGCATGTTAACCCTCACGGCACACGGACACCCCATGATCTATAAACGTTGTATTATTTAGAGTCAAGTACCGGGCTTGTCGGACCAATAGGAACAGGGTAAGGGTGATCGCCGATGATAGGCGCACTCTAACTGGAATATTCAAGGAGTTAGTTGGCTAAGTATGGGCGCCCAAGTGTGAATGGGGTGAGCTCATATAAAAGCCACTAAACCTAATTTTTACTCATTCTCTCATTGTGCAATAGAAGCTGCTCTTGCTCCATCTCCACCTTCTCCTTCACCATCTCCTTGTGTGTGTGTGTGTGTGTGTGCGTGTGAGAGAGAGAGAGAGTGTGTGAGAGTGTGTGTGCGATCGAGCGTTGCGGCAGCACGACGGCGGCGAGGTGGTTGAGCGCGGCATAGCGGCGTCTCCCTCTTCTTCGCGGCGCGGGAATCCTTCATTCGCAACTACGCAGGAAGGTGAGTGACACACCATTCTTCCTTGTGAGCTTGTCTGTTGTATGACTGTGTGCTAGGAGCCTTTGTGGCTCGCACACGGCGCGTAGCAAGTCCCTAGCCTCTCTCTCTCTCTCTCTCTCTCTCTCTCTCTCTCTCTCTCTCTCTCTCTCTCTCTCTCTCTCAGTCTCTCAGTTTCCAATATTTTGTTCCATCTCAATTCGATGGAACATAGCTAACGAAGCACTCTAGTTGAATTAGGAGCACCTTTTAATTTTTTTGAAGCCATTAGGAGCACCTATTAATTTTGGCATTATATAGGCTCATGGTAGGAGATGTAAAATCAATGATTGGAAGGATATGCACCACAAGTGGTAATGGCAAGGGTCATGCTAAGCTACCACAAGTAGCATGTGGTTATCAAGCATGTAGCATGTGGTTAGGGAATGACTAGCATTTGTGAGAGGCTTACAAATTCCATAGGAAAAATGTGACTATGCACATAGATGGTGCATGCTTGGTTCAAGGGGTTGTTCTCACCTGAGTGTAAGCTACAGGCTTACATCAACACCATTGATGTATGTTGAGTGTAGGTTGCCATTGTGGAGCCATTTTGACATTTCTACTCATTGGCATTGGAGTAGTGTTTACCAGTTTGTAGTATTGAGTCCTTTTTCAGAGATTGTTGTGGTCAAGGCTCTCTACTCACAACTTACATTTTTCCAATGTGGATTATAATCAGAGGTTATGTGCTCATGTATGACTATAGGGTTACTTCAGAGATTTTTCCAGTGCGGTTTTGTGCCACTTTTGCTATGTATACATATGCCCATACATAGTGAGCGAGTTACAATGTGTAGGTTGCAGATTCACAAGTTTATGAGGATTTTGGATGGGTGCATTCCTCCATAGAGCCACTCATTTAGGAGTGAGTTATATTCCCAGGCTTTTGGTAGTTTATGTATACCATTTGTGGATTTGTCTACTAAGACATTGAGTGTCTGTTTATGGTCTATGTGGTTTTGTGAGATTTTTGAGACTTTGATCAAGTTTTAGGGAAAAATCTACTGAATTTTTCCCAGATTCTTGCCGTGGTTTGTGTGTATCTATAGTTTACTCTCTAATGGTTTAGTGGTCGAGTGTAACTTCCACTTTAACAGTGATCGAGTTTTGATTCTCACTTTGATAGGTTTTGTTAATTTTGGACACCGATTGGTGTTCTTGTATGCACTCACACAAGAATGAGATTTGTGTATTCTCATAGTGGCTATAGGTTACCAATAGTCACAAATTTTGGTTCTACACGTTACAGGTACAGATTACTTGCAGTTGTCAGATTATGCATGCAATTTTTGGGGGATGCATATTGCGCATCGAGTTTTCTCTTTACAAATTATGCATTTTATGCTATTTTGAGAGTTGTGTATCCTAATCTTGAGTCTTTGCTACTCGTTGTGCATGCATTATCACTTGGTGCTTGTTTATGTGCCGACTTTGCTCGGTTTAGAGTGTCATTTCCATATACATAGAGGTTTAAGAATGATAACAACTTATGATCCAAAAGTCAGTGTACAATAATCCAAATTTTCAATTGTTTCAAAGCACAGCATCATCTAAGTGGACATGATTTCTATCAAAGGATTATCCTGGCAATTTTATGCTTTAAAAATACCATCAACACCTCATATCTACAACAATATTAGAGGTTAAAACATGATCCCCTCATTGATATGTACTAACCATCTATTTATAAAGAAAAAATAGAAAAAAATATATCATATAGGAGCAAAGTTAGTAAGCCATGATAACTACCTAAATTAATTCTCGGTGTTCCTCGACAAGTTTCCACAATAATTCTCCAAAAAACAATGTTCAGAACGATTTCCAAACCACGAATGCCTCATGTTTACAACATGTTTTTAATCTTTTTTTTTTACCATTAGAATTTAAAAAAATTTATCAGATCAGAGTAGCATTAATACGCCCTTTAACATTTAACTTATTCATCCTAGATTATTTATGGTGCTCTCACACAGGCTTCCAAGACAACTTTCCAAAGAAATATCAGAAAATAAACTGGTTTTAAGACCATTAATTTCACTTAGGTTTACCATTACAAAATTTATCATAAGTTTACAGACTACAATTGATCATTACCAACATTACACCTACCACTGTCATAAAATTCACCATCCTTTGTACATTGAATACCTTTATTACCACACTAAGTTATTATAAAAGAACCTTGCCAGTAAATGCAAAAAGCAATGGCACTTTAACATATTCAAGGTGACACAGAGAGAGCACATGAGAAACAACCGATATCCATGGTGCACAACACACAGATCAATAACCGACAGCACCCACAACCCTCACTCTCTTCATCATACACAAACACACCCACGTTATGCAAGGATTAAGTGAGGGAGGTATGAATGCCTCACCCGTTTAAATAGATAGCATCTATGTAGGAGCATTCGCTCAGTAGTAGTATTGAGCTCAACGATAGTAAGCTACCAAATCTCCACCATATCTTGGCATGCAGGAGTGTAGGGGTACTAAGACAATAATAGGTTAGTCAGTAAGCAAGAATACATGCCGTTATAGGGGAAAGAGAGAGGGGGGAGGAGAGTAGGTAGAGGTAAAAACAACCAAAAGTTTTGTAGTCAATGCCGCAAATGCAGAGGGATGCAACCGAATGCCAGCACGAGGGAGGGAGACCACCTTAAAGAGGGGATGTAGTATCACGTACCCCCACTTTAACTATATTGGTGGTTGGTGAGGGAGTTCCCACCACACCATAAGAGGTGTCAACCAAATAAAAGTCCCCACAAATAGTTGGTCAAAAAAAATCCACCAAGATTAATAGTAGAGAGCTAGGAGCTAATATGGGTATTCATCCCAAGGTAAATATGATAATTACAGATTTAGTAATTGCTTTGGTTTCCACACATGCCTTCACCTTTGCAGGGAGTCGTTGATAAGTAGGTGAGGGAGTTCACATTAGTATATTTATACAAGGTCAAGACTAAGAAGTAGCAATTGCAATCATAGGAGGTATCACAATATACAAGTATGGTCCAAATTTCCACCGAGGGCTTAGGAGTAGATAGGAAAAATACCCACAAAATATAGACATTAGTAGAGTAATTAGAGTTTTCTAGACAAACAAGTCAGTTCTTTCGAGATATGATCGAAGTTTTAAAGGTGCTTTAGGATTGTAATGAAAATAAAGTATCAGCAATAAACCATAAAGGGGGATTAATGGCAAATGTGTGTGTGTTTGTGGTGGGTGTGTGTTTTTTTTTTTTTTTTTTTTTTTGGGGGGGGGGGGGGTGGGGGGGGCGGGGCCATGTGGGGAGTAAAAAATAATCCGAATAAGTTAACTATATCCAATAGGGTCCATATGGTGGGAAGTAGGGCCCACCAAGTGGAACTGTACTCCGCACTAATGTACTTTCTCATATTGTATTTTTTTCCTAGAAAGGGAACATTAGAGTTTATTCTACTTAGGAGTGAGTGCCTATCAAAGGTTATTAATTTAGATTAAAGGGGATATGAGATTATATCCAATCTATATTATATATAATTGAGCTTAAAATTTTAAAGGAAGGAGAGGGCATCCATGTGTCACTTTCTCCTTCATTTCAAAAACCTTAAGAAATGTTTGGTTTGAAATGTAAAAGTGAAGGGTGTACTGCGACGGTAGAAAATGAAAAGACTTAGTTTTGATCTCTTTGTTCTGTCAAAAAGTCACAATACTTAGTAATATCTATATATTTATATTATGCAAACTTTTTAGCAAGCTAGCCTTCAATTTTGAAGGGTGATTACTTTTGTTTTTGTAAAAGGTGACTCTAATTTGCAGCTTGAAAAAATAACGAGCAGCGAGCTATGTCATGCGTCAATAAGTTGGTCTATCTCAAACATGCACGTGTGTGCGTGTGTGTGTGTGTGTGTGTGAAAGAGAGAGAGAGAGAGAGAGAGAGAGATCATGTTTCATTTTCTACGACATTGTCGTGTGGATGGCAAGTCTTAGAGAGAGAGAGAGAGGGGTCCAATCCCATTTAGTCATGCTGAGGAGTGTGTGTGTCTATTTTTGTTCGAAAGAGAGAGAGGGTGCCATTGATTGGCCTTGGTGCTTGACAGAGAATGCCCTCCCCTCCCCTTCCCCAAACTCAATCATGAACACAACCCACCACTTACTTCATGTACAATTTCTCAAATGTTGCTGCAACAAGCTTCATGTAGTCTCCTTTATCAACACCCCTGGCTGCCAATAGCTGATCCGCCACAAGCCCCACACCCTTATACAACCTCAATCCTCTGCTGGCCAGGACACCAAGAGTTTGGATCCAATACATGTCCCACTAGCCACAAGCACTTGTTGAGCCACCTACTCCTCTATCGCTACTTGTACCACCCTTGATCCTGACGGACTCCCATTTTGCATAGTTGCGGCCCTCCACACCACGAGAGAGAGAGAGAGAGAGAGAGAGAGAGAGAGAGAGAGAGAGAGAGAGTCCCACATCCGTCTCCACACTTTCTTTGTTTTTTTTGGCGAGTCAGCGGATGCTACAATGTTGAGAGCTCCACTGTGAACATCCAAGCTTTTTAGCTTTCCCAAGTTTTTACATCTCAAACTCTTGACATAGGCAAGAAAAAAGGGGTTCTGTAAGGGGACAGGTGGCATTGCCTGGTACTACTGTACTCACGGTAACGGCCGTGCAAGGTGGGTCTTCAATTCAGTGTTTGGGAAAAATGTGTCTCAACTTAATGTCATGTTGTTTTTAATTTCAAAAATACCGGTTGAGGGCAAGGGGAAAAGGAGAAATTCTGTCCCAAAATAGAGAAAAATAGTGTTCAAACCTACAAAATAAACCTAATTTTTTTATTAAAAAATCTCTTGGAAAATTAAAGGAAATCAATTTTGTATGTTTGAAAAATTATTGTTCCAAAACACTAATGTGATTGCATTGGAGGATAATCATTGCCAGTCGAGGATATTGGCCTTGGTCTTGGAGTTAGCAATCCTTTACTCATTTGAATCCTCCTTGGTGTTGCATACCTAATGTGAGCCCTTTGCCTCCCCCTAGAAATGATGACTCCGGTCTCTTATTGTAGGGCTGCCTCCATGCATGTGCCTCCATTATAGGACTGTCTCCATGTCATTTTGCTTTCATTTAGAGCCTGGTCACTTTGGAACAGCTAAATAGCCTTCCAGTTTTGTTTGCCAGTCAAGAAAACCGATGGCTTCAAAGATAAATGCTTGATTTGACTGAGTGATGAGATAGATCTTGAGTAGGTTCCTGCTGGCCGAGAGGGCCTCAAAAGTCAACAAAGTCAACCGTGTGAAAGGCTATGCCCCTTTCGAGGCTCTCAACTGCCACGATTAGATAGGTAGAGAGAGAAGATCCGGCTCTTGTCCGGGCAGAAAGCAGGCTCGCTGGTACACGCGACCAGGCTCTTAGCCTCACATGCTTCATTTTAATACTAAAAATTAGACATGCAGCCTGAGAGAGAGAGAGAGAGAGAGAGAGAGAGAGAGAGAGAGAGATTTCTTCATAGTGGCATGGTTTGAGACCCGTTAATCTTGAGACTGACTAATCCCGATTCTCAGCTATTAAGTTTAGGCAAACCTTATCCAATCCAAATATTATTGGCAACAAGTCGTCATGCTGCATAGCAAGTTAGAAGAGAGAGAGAGAGAGAGAGAGAGAGAAGAAGAAGAAGAAGATCAGAAGAGGCCTAAAAATTTTAGCCGATGAACGTTGATTCTTGAACTCAAGGGCTTGCATGCTCACATACTTATACAAGGAGAGGGGGACATAGATTTTAATATCATAGAAACAATCACAATGACCTCAAAGGTTAACGGAGGATGAGAGAGAGAGAGAGAGAGAGAGAGAGAGAGAGATTATCCTTAAAGGTCAGATTGACCTATGGGACCAAGTACAACATGTAAATTGCTTGAAGACTATGGATATAAGGGTGGCCGCTAACAAGTTAAATCCATGAGGTGGCTAGGAGAGAAAGGTATGTAGGCCATGGTATGGGCTAAAATGTGGGTAAAGCAAGTTTGATGTGATCAAAAGCTGAGCACTCATGTAGGGTATGATGATCGCACTCTCAAATAGTTAAGGGATATAATTTGCGTATAAAAAGAGACTCTCCTCCATGTAGTGCCTCAATGCTCTGTCTCACATTTAAGGGAGTGGGAGCTAAGCCAAATGACTGCTATGGTATAAAAGATGGGTAAGGGCAAGCATGTGAATGGTTGAATACAATCTTCTCTTTCAAAGAAGAACGTGCATGTGTGCTCCATGTGTGTGTGTGTGTGTGTGTGTGTGTGTGTGTGTGTGTGTGTGTGTGTGTGTGTGTGTGTATTTTGCAGTACGCCCTTTGTTTTAGCACGATGCCCAAAACTCTTGCAAAGAGAAACGATTGAGTGAACTTTTTTGCTTTCACTGCCCTCACATTTTAAGGTGCCAATGGTGCCCAAATGTACACAAACAAACAATATGCACCTTACATGCTAGCTAGATTGAGTGTAATCCAACCTGTAAATTTTGAAATTTATCCACATATAGAGACAAAGTTGCTATAGCCATGAAATCACCCCCATGTCACACACCCATCATGAATATTTCCTTTGAGAAGCAAACGATACACTGCTCACCAAATCAGTTGTGTATACCAATGGCAAAGTTTCTTCTACTACTATGTGGTGTAATGTTGGCATGTTGGTTCATGGCTGGTACATGCATCCTAAGTGCCAACAAATAGCAATTGATGATTTAGTTGAATGTGATGCCCCAAATGCAAGACCAAAACTACATGAGAGAAGCATGGGAGAGTTGCTATTATGACCAATGCCTTGAGTGGTAAGGATGGTGAGAGGGGATGCTAATGCATCTAAAGAATTCGTCGTTTAATGCAAACACTATAATCATAGAAGGATACCATCTCTCTATTAGTCTATTTAGAGGGGTACTACCACTCAGCAGGGTCCCATATCAATTGTGTGAGGGGGACGTCTCTAGCCTAATCGCAAATTCACTGCCTCCTTAGAGAGAAACATAGCATGTTAAAGCAAGACATCCTGCGAAGGGAGCCCATTACTTAATTCATTCCCAAGAGACCTCAAATTGACTTGATGATTCTTAAACACACACACACATAGATAGAGACGGGGGGGCGGGGGGGAGGGGGGGGATAAACTCGCCATGACTAGGAGGAGAATGTTGGAGCTTGGCATGATCAACTAGAAGGAGATTTTTCCTTGGTCATTCCACAAGAATGTGGAGAGTAACTACACTTCATTAGTTGTTCGATCTTACACTCGAAAAGGTAGACATATTGTTGATCCAAAATTAGATTTGTGCTTGGCCCTGATGTGAATGTGGAGGGCACTTAGACATTGTGTGTTGTCATACATTGTCATCTAAAAAGTAGTTATAGTGGTGGTTGATGCACAAGTGTATTAAAGAGCTATAAAAGCTCACATGAGAATCAAAAGCATTTGCCCACATTTAGCCTCCCTATGAAAAGAAGAAGAACAATGATTGCTTCAATTGACGCACATGTAACCGCGACAACGCGCGGGTCACATACTAATACTAATGGTAGACTTTACTAAAAGAGTTATCAATATAATTTTGAAGTGTTTAAAAAGTGGTTCTCATCCTGAGATTAAAATGAACCGTGTGAATTTGCCACAAAGGATCACTAGAGTTAAAACAACCCCAAATAGAAGGCTCTCCTAAACGCATTAACATGTAAACCAAATAAGGGGCAATCAAAGGTGCTACTATACATATGGTACAACATGTGGTAGTCTAATCAATAAGGCTAGAAACCCCATTATCCTAACAACAACCCATTGGTGAGGGTCGTGAGAAATTGGAGTATGCATATCAAGATGTCAATAATACATCAGGTATTGATACATTACAATGACATAGGACATATGGCTAAAAATCCTTTCTTATTAAATATTCATATTGTTCTACCTTGGATTAGTAATTATAAAAAAGAATGTTCAGTTTGTTACTCCATAGTACAAGCTTATTAGAATATCCTTTACATGGCCTTCAAGGTCGGGGTTCGAGGGCAGGCGATCGTGGTCATCTATTTGGACCTCATTATTGGATGGAATGAGCTTGTAAATCTTTTAGATGCATGACAGGTCAGCCTTCGTAGTCTGCAGCCAGTAAGGGATTTCTAGCTTAGCATCTGGCATTATGGCTTGTCTCCTCCAATTATTGTCAATCATTGCATGGCAACTGAATGTCCATAATAATAGCATGTACACCGATGTGCAGTCTGTCCACTATATAGATTCCATCCTTTTGGTATTGTCATTCAAACTTTTGCAGGTGATGTAGCTGTATCGCGCGTGGGATGCACTTTCTTCAAGCTTTTCACCGCATTGGTTTGCTGGCCAAGTTCATCGACTCCCACAGGTAGAGTTGTAGCGCTCTCTAGATCCAATTGCGGACCAGAGTCATGGGACGGTGACGCAACGAATAGGGGAGAGGGATGAGCAGGAAGTGGTGGTGCCACTGTGCTAATCAAGAGGCGTGCTCTATGATAGGGCCTCATCATGACTTGGAGCTCCATAGAAACCCGCATTATTATGCATAACAATTCTCAATGTTGTGTGCTCATTGATCAACCGACATCACTATTGGCCCCCTCCCGCGACTCTTGAAGGCCGGGAATGGTCGCTAAGTGAGGGACCATTCTTGTAATCAATGCTCGCGACCTCTTTCGATCGCCCTAATTACGAAGAATGGTCACTAAGCAACCATTCCCTACATTATAAATGTCCCTATGGAGTGTTAGCTATCTCCATATATTATTAAATAAGGTCCAATGCAGCAATAGCAATATGATATTAACCGTATGATCATATCCATTACCATGTAATCTTGATTTGAAGGTAGATCCCAAACAGGCAGCTAACAAGAATCCGTAGACAAAGAGGCAATAGTGCATACTATTATAGCCCCAAAAAAAACTTATCACTTACTTTGAGCCCCAACATAAGCCATTGGTCTCACATCAATTCATATGTTATAGATCAATAGGTAACTGCAAATATGTGAAGGTAATAGAAAAATACCTTTCATTCTTATAGCATGATTCACAAAGGACGCATTGACATATAGAAAGAAATTAGGGTTATAGCAATGTCGATGGATCAATATCCAACAATATGAGGTAAAACTTATTGTATATCTCATGTTTACTTTGTTAGCGTAGAAAGCAAAATCTCAATTCTGGTTCCACGTTCGTCCACATGGTTGCATGTATCCGGATTTAAAAATTTGGCAAGACGTTCGTTCATCTGACATCGCTTTTCAAACGGTATTATATTGGTCGAGCTTTTCTAATCGTCGCAAGCATCTTTAAGGCATGCGGCTATGTCGCGCAGAATCTCAATTCTAGCTCCACGTTCGTCTACATGGCTGCATGTACCGGGATTTAAAAATCTGGCAAGACGTTCGTCCATCTGACATCGCTTTTCAAACGGTATTATATTGGTTGAGCTTTTCTAATCGTCGCAAGCATCTTTAAGGCATGCGGCTATGTCGCGCAAAATCCAGTGAGAGTCTCTGTCCTGATGTAATCACCTATGTAGGCATCTTGAAGGCATATGTCGCGCAAAATCCAGTGAGAGCCTCTCTCTTGATGTAATCACCTACGCAGGCATCTTGAAGGCATGCGACTGTGTCACGCTTTTTTAATTGTCGCACGCACAATCCTGATGTGAAGCGAGGGCCTCTCTCAAGATGCAATCACCTACACAGGCATCTTGAAGGCATGTGGCTCTACGAGATATTGATATGGGCACAAAAATTCACAGTTTGCTTGTGAAGGACATTTTTGTTGGTAGTGAGGTTCCATCTCCGAATCTTGTGACATGGAATATCATGATTGGAGATTATGTCCAACATGGGCATGGAGAGGAAGCTATTCGTTGCTTTGAAGGCATGCAACGGCAGGGAATCTCTCTAGATGGGCTCACCTTCACCTTTCTTTTGAAAGCATGCGGCATCTCTGGAGCAATAGGCAAAGACAACAACTTCAGGCATAAGTTATTAAGAATGGACTTTTAAAACAAGACAATTTTGTAGAGATCGTACTGTTAGATATGCATGCAAAGTGCGACATGTTTGGGAAAGCTTGAGAAGCCTTTGGCCAGCTCACAACTTAAAATGGGGTCTCATGGAGAGCCCTAATTGGAGGATATGCTCAACAAGGGTATTGTCGAGAAGCTTTGATGCATTTTGAACAAATGCAGAGAGGAGGCCTTTTTCCAAATGCAGTCACCTTTGTATTTGCTTTGAAAGCTTGTAATGGAATTGGCCTATTTAACTTGAGAGTAGCGGAAATTAATGAGAGTACTGTTGAGAAATGACTTTGTGAGCATAGCGGGTGAACATAGTTGAAGATAGCAACATAATCATAGCAATTAGTTAACTTGGCATGAGCAATACTTTGCCAAGAGAGAGAATTTAGAGAACATGACAACAATTGAGGACCGGATTATGTGGAGCCGGTCCCCCCTCCAATAGGCGTTTGTATTATGATTTCTCCCATTAAGAGAGACTTGTTACAATACAATCTTTGTGTTCCTTGTGACCTAGGTGATGCAATGAAGATGGAAAGCTTCATGCATCACAAGCATAACATGAAATTGAAGAAAGCTTTAACTATCCGAAGCCTCAGTCCCAAGACCTCAAACACCTTCGAAGGTGGAGAGAGCTAGTAGGGAATGAGGGTAGGGAAGAGGACGAAGAAACATTTCACAGGAGAAAGAATTAGTTCCTCACTTATCATAACTCTTGTTGCTAGCATACATAATAGCATAGGAATGAAGAAGAAGGAGATGGCAAGCTTAAGCATTGAAGCATGGCTCTTGGTTGGATTTTCACTCCATAGCCAAGAGTGTTGGTGTAGGCTCTCAACCTCTACTTGCTTGGATAAGGAGAGGGAGCTCTTGGACTTTGCATAGCACACAATGAGAGTGTTTGTGAGTGTGTGTGGGTGAGTATACCCCCTAATCAACCCCCTAGCTTGCTTGGGTCGACCCCCCCTTGTAGCTCACGCTTGAAGCTCATTGGACCCCTCCAAACCTAGCCAATCATAAGCAGGAGGCATTACAAGCAGCAAGGGTAGCCTTGAGACAAGTGTCCCCCTTTCCCCTTTGAGAGAGAGGCTAGATAAATGCTTAATCAATTAATTAAATCTCCTAATTTATTATTGGACCCCTTGGGTGGCCAACCAATAGGCTTCACGCACACCATGAGGGCAACATGAGGAGGAACTTGACAAGTGTCCCTTTTGCTTTCTTTGTACCATGCATGCCTTGTGTGAGTGTGTGGGTGTTCTTTCTCATCCCCCCTCATGCAGGGCTCACCCCCTCCTTGTAGGGATCAAATCTTTGACTTTTTGACACCTCAAGCCCCTCATGCATAGGCCCAATTCCCACCACAAGCTTGGCTCTTAAGCACTTTAAGCTTGGGCTGGGTTCTCACCTCAAGTGAAACCCTAGCATCTCAAGCATGTGAAGCACCTCAAGCATCTCAATCATTAAGCACCTCAAGCATCTCAATCATTAAGCACCTCAAGCATCTCAATCATTAAGCACCTCAAGCATCTCAAGCACCTCAATCATCAAGTACCTCAAGCACCTTAGTCATCAAGCATGACAAGCATCTCGAGCTGGGTCGGGTTCCCGCACCTCAAGCTCAGCCCTAGCTTACCTAAGGTCAAATGACTTTTACATACATTATTGGAGGTCTTCAATGAATCTAACCCTAAGGTCTTATGCTCCATTGGTTAGCCTTGCTCTGTGATAGACCATCTCTCATTTGGGCCCCTTTACCATTGGCCCCGTGTTGAGATAGATCTATAAGCACATGTCTATATCTTAACACTTGTTCCCGTTTATTCTCCCACAATAAGTGATCAATTTAATATGAGAAATTCATTTGGGTTGGTTAGATATTAGATATTAGATTTTATGACATTACCTCTCTCTTGAAATCATAGTCGTCCTTGACTATGAGGTAGAAGAGGTAAAGCCTTAGTCATTAGTCAATTTTACTTAGCGGGTAGAGGATCCCTTTTTACCCTACGACATCTTTCCAAGATGGATGACTGATCCATTTGGTGCTTGGGAGACATAGCTTCCGGAAGCAATATGTCTGCTCTTTAGTCCATTTCATTCTCCCAAAGTAGAGTGACAAATTCTACTTGGTGTTTGAGAGACGTCGTCATCACAAACATGATTCTAAGCATGCATACTAGTTAAATTTGTGCACAATTAAAAAGCGGACTAGTCTTATAAGACAAAAACATGAGTCATTTAAAAGAAATTTGTACATTTGCTTACTCTAATGTGGCATTGTAAGCATTGACAAGGTTCATATTATCCTTAAGTTGTATTCCTTGCATCCGTCTAGCATCTTCAAAAGGATAATTTTTGAACTTAATAAGATACCGTCGAATAACCTTACCATGTTGTAGTACCTTGTCTTCATGCCGAAGGATAGCTTCGGGTTGTAGCACCTCTTCTTGGTCTTCAACTTTGGGAGGGTCTTCAATAATTGGTTCAGTTGGTGGCTCTCCTTTGTAGGGCTTAATTAGGCTTACATGAAATGCATTGTGTATGAGCCAATGGTTGGGCAACTTGAGTTGATAAGCTGTCTCATTGATGGGCTTTAAGATTTGGAAAGGACCATAGTATCTTTTTGCTAGTTTAGCATAATACTTTTGATGGCCCGTAGGATTTTTGCCCGTCATTTGCCTTAATCGAGCCTTAGGAAACTTGAGTAAGACCCAATAATTTTCTTTGAACATTAAGGCTCTTCTGTGCTTATCAATAGCAGCTTTTTGCCTTTGTTGAGAGATGGATATAGCCTCCTTAATCTTTTGAGAAGATTCGTGTAGGTCATGGCTATACTCATCGGCGACGAAGATCTTCCCCTGTACTTTGAGTAGCAAGGGACTTTTAGGTCTTCCCTCAATGATCTCAAAAGGTGCTTTTCTCGTAGAAGTATGTACAGTATTATTGTAGGCATACTCTATAAGAGGTAGGTACTTTTCCCATTGTGAGCGTTGATCTACTTTGGTAACATAAGTATTGAGTAGATCGAGTATCGTAAGATTGGCTATCTCACTTTGGCCATCCATTTGTGTGTGATAGGCCGAAGAGAAATTCAATCTTGTTCCTAGATTTTCAAAGAGACCGTTCCAGAAATTACTGGTCATTCTAGGATCTCTATCTGACACGATGGATGTGGGTAATCCATGGTGCTTGAAAATCTGAGATATGAAGAGAGTTTCCATTTGATGTGCCTTAATAGTCTTTTTGACAGGAATAAAATGTGCTTGCTTGCTAAACCTGTCGACTATTGTCCATATTCCTGTATTCCCATGGATAGACTCGGGTAATCCAAAGATGAAATCCATGGATATACTCTCCCATGGTGAATTTGGGATAGGCAATGGCTGGAGTAATCCAAGTTTCTTCCCTCTATCATACTTGGTCTTTTGGCATACTACACATTTTGAAACATACTCTTGTATGTCCACTTTCATGGTAGGCCAATAGAAGTACGTCTCTACTCCTCGGAGAGTAGGTTGAATATCTCTATGGCCCGCATATGGAGGAGCATGGGATTCATACATAACTTTCTCACGAAGGGAATGGGTAACACATAGCCTATTTCCATGGAGAAGATAACCATCCTGCAAGGTGAATGGTTCCTCTTTCTTCCCCAAAGCAAGGGCTGACATTATGTCTCTAAAGTCAGGGTCAGTAGCATACTCATCTATCATAAAGGATAGATCATTGTGAGTAGCTATAGACACCGCATTAACTTTTGGTCGTCGTGAAAGTGCATCGGCCACTTGATTGTGCTTACCAGCTATGTGAGCAATATGGAAATTAAATTGCGAAAGAAAATTCGCCCACCTCATTTGTTTGTCGGAAAGCTTGGTTTGCGTCATGAAATACTTGAGACTTTGGTGGTCGGTTCGTAGGATAAATGGAGTCCCCAATAGGTAGTGCTTCCATGTGTCTAGGGCATGTAAAACAGCTAAAAGCTCTTTCTCATAAATGCCCAAGACTCGTTCATCAGTATTGAGCCTTCGGCTCTCATATGCTATGGCATGTCCTTCTTGAAGAAAAACTGCTCCAAGGCAATCACCACAAGCATCACATTGGACCTCAAATGGCTTTGAGAGATCCTAAAGCACGAGGACTGGTTGGGAAGTAAGCTTCTCTTTGAGCTTTTCAAAAGCATTTTGCTCCTTAGCAGTCCATACATACTTAACGTTCTTCTTAGTTAAGTCGTGTAGTGGTCCTGCTAATGAGAGAATTTTGCTATGAAGCGTCTATAGTATGCTCACATACCAATAAAGCTTCTTAGCTCATGTAGATTTCTTGGGTTGGGCCATGATTTTATTACCTCTAACTTTGATGGATCCATACGGATACCATCGTGAGAAATAATATGACCTAGGTATTGAATCTCTTGAAGGAAGAATTCGCTTTTCTTTTGGTTGAGAAAAAGCTTGTTCTCCCTCAATGCTTGAAAAATCACTTGGAGATGTTGCTTATGTTCCTCCAAAGACTTGGAGTAGATGATGATTTCATCAAAGAACACTCCAGTGAATTTGCGATAAGGTCTAAAAAATTTCTCCATCAGACGATTGAATGTAGCTGGTGCATTAGTCAAGCCAAAAGGCATGACTAGATATTCATAAAGACCAAATGTTGTGCGAAATGCGGTCTTTAGGATATCTTCATCCACTATCCTTATTTGATGATAGCCTCTCTTAAGGTCAATCCTACTAAAGTAGGTAGAGCCTTGTAGCTTATCAAACATATCTTCTACCCGAGGCACGGGAAATGTGTTTTTGATAGTGATATGGTTTAGTGCTCGATAGTCCACACACATACGGTATGTACCATCTTTCTTTTGCACTAAAAGGACTGGAGAACAAAAGGGAGAGCTATGCCTCACCATCCCTTTGTCTACCAATTCCTGTACTTGCCTCATGATCTCCTCTTGTTGAGCTTGTGAGACTCGATAAGCCTAGTTTGTTAGGCGGTGAGCTTCCTGGAAGGAGCTCAATACGATGGTCATCATCCCCTCGCGTTGGAGGTAAGTCCATAGGGATATCATCGATGAACACATCTTGGAATCCTTTTAGAAAATTAGACAAGTCTAACTCTTCTTGATTCCTACCATTTACATGTGATGAAACATTAGTATCTTTTAGAGACTCTTTGACAAAAATCATGTACGCAGAAACTGAGCTCTTCATTGACTTATCAAAAGAAAGAGGATTTACAAGTGGAATAGTGCGACCACGTTCACTAGCATCTATATACATGTTCTTTCCCCTGTAGGTGAAGTAGATTCTCCTTTCAGGGAACTTCATGTTGGCAGCCATGCGATCAAACCATGGCGCCCCTAGGATATCATCCTCATGTTGGAGAGGAGAGATGAAGAATTATTCTTTGTCGACATAGCTTTGGACATGAAGCCTCAACTTCCCAATCAAGGGAGTAACGGAGGCTTGCTGTCCCTTGAAAGCTGTGTCAGTCATTACCATATCTCCCATCTCAAAAGCTTGAATGCCCAACTTGGTGGCCAACTCCATTGATATAAAGTTCAGAGTAGAACCAGGGTCAAACAAGATGAAGGCATCATGCTCTCTTACCTTTCCCCAAGCATAGGAAAGTGATGATCCTTTTCAATGAGTATCCTCTTTTGGAGCTTCGATGGTGGAAGCCCTAGGAGTCTCATTGCGAGTATTCTTCTTGGGGCAAGAACAATAGCCATGTCCTTGCTCCCCACATTTGAAACACTTATGGTCCTTGCGAAAAGCTTCAAGCTCTTCAGGAGAGAGTTTATTTTTACCTTTGTAAACTCCCTTCTCCTTGGACCGATTGTTGTTGTTGTTGTTGTTGTTGTTGGAAGTGACTTGGGAAGTATTTTGAACATTGGTTTTTCCCTTTGCATCATTTTTGTCTTTGTTTTCCATGGGCTTGACATTACGTCTAGCCCCTTGATGGAAATTGATGCGTGAAGCAACCATGGTGTGATGGATTACTTCACTAATAGTACCAGGCCATTGAGAGTTAATGTACTCGGCCATCTCTTCAGTTAATCCCGCACAGAATTGCTACCTTTTCTCAGCAAAGTCTATCTTTTGAAAGACAGTAGCTTTGAGATGTAAATCCCAAAACTTGTCTACGTACTTGTGGATAGGCTCATGAGAGAGAAGCTTCAAGCTACGCCATTCGGTCAGAACTTTGTCCTTTGCATCGCTTGCAAGGAATTGCCTCATGATGGAAACTCGTAGAGTTTTCCATGTCTTTGGGGCTTCACCATTGCCACAAAGGCTAGCCCACCATTGACGAGCTGATTTTTGGAAGTGCATAGCTACATGGCGTAGCTTGGAGGACTCTGTGAAGCCCTCGTCTCCAAAGGCCGCATCAAATTGCTGGATGAAGGCCAACACTTTGTCGGTAGCACCAAAGGTGCCATCATAGGTGAGAAAAGAGATACTCTTTCCTCCTTCCTTGAACTTCTTTAGCTTTTGTGACCTTCGCCATGAAGGAAACGATGTGCAATGTCCTCCCCTTTTGTATTCTCTAAGAGAATAGCCATAACTTTCATCAAAAGAGGAGGAAGGTGAAGAAGAAGGAGAAGAGAGTGATCTCTTCCTAGCCCTTTTCTTCATTTGTTTCCTCTCTTGCCTTTCAGAGTGATGAGGAGAAGGACTATGTGTTGATCTTTTCCTCTTGGGAGGAGTGGGTGATCGTCTAGACCGCCGTCTTCGTGGAGCCACATCTTCAGAGGAACTTAAACTTTGATTGCTTTCTTGCTCTTTGTTCCTCTCGAATGGGAGAGAGTCTTCTTTTGGGGGTCTCTTCAAGAGGCCTCCTAAGCTCTCTCTCCTCTTGGAGAGGAAGGGAAATTCCATAAGCACGAAGTTGTTGAGTAACTTCGGCTTGCAAAGCAGGGTTGCCCATAGCTTGCTGCAACCTAGTGACGAGATAATTCACAAACATGGGAGCATCATCATTAGCACCTTCATGTGCAAAATCAAAGCTATCAATGTTCATTCTACTCTCTTGATTATTGTCAGCCATGTTAACAAAATTTATGTATGTACTTAGTGTATGCTTTGGCAATTCAAAACCTTAGTTGCCACTCCTCTTAGCCTTTGAAAATCGGCTCTTAAGTATCTACACCCACGGCTCAAAGTGGTTAATTATAGAGAGTAGAGGAGTAGGTCTAACATAGCATAGTTGCCGAGGGCTAGCTCCTTTCGGACTTCTTATGGCTCAATAATGGTAAAGCCGTAGGCAAGTCTAAAAAGACTCCATTATTAAGTCCAAAGCTCCCGAGGTGTGCACCATCCCCCACATAGTGGGCTCAACAAAACCGATAATAGATCCCAGTTCCACTTACCCTAATATAATTAACAACATCAACCATTTATAGTCTACTTAAGAACCTCTCTTCTTAAGTAAGAAAAGAGAAACCAAATGCTCTGATACCAATGTAATGGAATTGGCCTATTTAACTTGAGAGTAGCGAAAATTAATGAGAGTACTTTTGAGAAATGACTTTGTGAGCATAGCGGGTGAACATAGTTGAAGATAGCAACATAATTATAGCAATTAGTTAACTTGGCATGAACAATACTTTTGCAAGAGAGAGAATTTAGAGAACATGACAACAATTGAGGACCGGATTATGTGGAGCCGGTCCCCCCTCCAATAGGAATTTGTATTATGATTTCTCCCATTAAGAGAGACTTGTTTAAATTTTTTTGCAATCCACATCATCTTATGTATGTTGAAGATGCTATTGGTGTTGGCAAGTTCATTCCATAGGAGACCCAAGTAATTAGTACTATGGTCCTGGAGACCCATGGCCGAGGGCTTAGTGCTTCAGAAATAGAGAGGATAGACATTGTTGTCCAAATTAGAAGGCTATTGTACACCGCACGGGATAATCCATATAGTGTCATGAAGAGAAAATGTGTCGTTGGTTCTTGGGAAAGCAATGAGTGACCACACACCATAGCACTACACGAGTATCTCAAATTTGTGTGTATTGATGAGAGAGTTAGCAAAAAAAAAAAAAAGCAAAGCTACATACCGATTCTCTCCAAGGAAAGAGATGGCATAGAAGCATGCAGCCTGGTTGCTAAAGGGGGGTTGTAAGAAGTACACGGTGATGAGTATTCGGGATAACTAGTGACTTTTGAAATGTGTATGGTAGGTGAAGCAATGTAGAGGTTGCATGAAACCATTAATACAATGCAAGAATTATCTGGTTGTTACCTTGCATGCTATAGATGTGTACAAGTTGCTTAAAGTAAACCTTATCCCCCTCTTTTAGAAGGTGGTATCAAGAAAAGGGTTACCTTTATCACCTCGCATGCTATAGATGTGTACAAGTTGCTTAAAGTAAACCTTATCCCCCTCTTTTAGAAGGTGGTATCAAGAAAAGGGTTACCTTTATCACCTCGGTCGGTCGCATGTGAAGCAAGTAGTGGTTAGAAATTCCCCTCTTTTTTTAAGGATTGGGAAGGTGTGTCAGACAATGAAAATTAGGTGCATACATGCAAGTTTGTATGGGTAAAAACCATGATAAGAAGAGATGCTTTTAATAGTGGCTGATTGAGTGTCTACCAAGACCTTCTAGCAACTATACATAGTTAAGCATTCTTAGTTCTACACAATAGCTTAAAACTTTATAAATCCTATCCACATTGTGTGGTCTCTCTTGCATAAAGAGTAAAAGATGCTACATCTCCATGCCATTTAGAGAAGACAATCCTATGAAAGGGATGAAGAGTGTGCTCACCCCCTATTTCTATAAGTCATTAAAGTGGCAAGTGTGAAAAACTAAAACCTATTTTTCTAGGATGTCTTCTTGAAGCAATAGCCAATGTTAACTTTTTTAATATAAATAATCATTTAACTTATGTTAGCAAGGGTTGTGGATTGAGAGACCATGTGAAACCGGCATGATATGGTCTTTCGTTGTGAAGAGTGTATGTGCGAAGATGTGTGCGTTCGCGGTGCAGATGCAATGCGATGTGTGCGTGCGAGAAGGGGAGAAGGAGAGGGAGATGATGTGTGTGGGTGGAGTTGAGCTCAAATAAGCTACTCTTATTCTTGGTATATGTACAAGAATTAGGTGTTCAATGGGCGAGCACCCATAACCTGGACAGTAGGGCAAGGCACGTGCGCCTTTATCCTAACAATCTCCCACTTAAAGTCAATGTGTCAATAAGTGAGTCCTACTAGTTAAACTACTAGTATGTATAAAAAAATAGGTGAGAGACTCTCTCAACCTACGTCTAATGGCTCGCTCAATCGATCTACATGCAGCCGTATTGACTCTATTGATAGACAAGTGTGCGTATCCACGCTAGAGCTTGCATGTAAATTCTACAGACAACTTTGTATGGTCTGCAAAACTCCACTATGCATCATGCTAGTGTCAGTCATCGTACGACTGGCAATCACTGCAAATGCTCCCACTGTAGCTGCTAGGTTGGGCCTCAACACTAGTAGGTCGTCCATGAGACGCCCAAACGCTGATGAAATATGAGCAATCATGGTTGTTCTCGCCTCCCATGCGCTATCTCTATGTAATGTATCATCAAGACTATCCATCGCGTATGAATGTGTGAATGCCGACATTGGGATGGCTACATCCCTCGAATCGCCTATAGGAGGTTCCCCACCTCCTCCTAAAATATATCAGCTACCTAACCCCTCTACCTTTATCTACACGTCTTCCCTCATCACATTTGCCTATCACAAAAGCATCCCTATCCCTTGTTGAATACGATTGAGGAGTAGAAAATCATGCCATAACAATGAGATTACACCACCTCTATTATTTCTTAGATGTATTCAAGGTGAATAAGAGCTTAGATTCGAACTAATAACACTTCAAAATCACCTAACAAGGATAGAGACCCCTTTCCAATCTAGAAAAAGAGATAAAAAGAAGTTTATTCTTGAGGATTCAAATATAAAATCTGCTAGCATAAAGAAAACCTTCATCTCAAGGTGTTGAAAGACCTCCAATCTAGCCAAGTTGAGTTTTGGCACCATTACACTTGTACATTCGTATTTCCATAGTCTTGTTTTGGTTGCAGGATGGCTTTCTATGATGAGAATTTCCATTTCATTTGCCCACGTTGCAAGCATCTCAACCATAGCCATAAGTTTATCATCATGTATCTATCCCACATCCAAAGGTCACAGATAATCACACCCAGAAGTAGATCCCCCCTAATGGACGCATTTTTTTATGGTGATTTGCATGAGAAATTAGTCTTGTAATTTTGTTCAAAAAGTGCAAGGTAAATAAAGTGTGGAGATTGAAAAAGGCTTTGTATGGTTTAATACATGCTCCTCGTGATTAGGATGACAAGGGTCATGCTTATTTGGCTACACATGGTTTCTAGTAGTAGATTAATAGCCTCATAGCCCATAAAAGTGTCTTTTTCATGGTTTTGAAACGGCCAAGAAAAAGCCAGTCCCAATTTTGGTAACCCTCCTCTTCCCCTCCCCCCTTCAAGGTGAAAACATGTGCAAACATTCTCTATGCGTCCACAACGTAGTGCCAATTATATCTTGAATGCTTCATTATCAAAATAAATCATCCTATCCAATGCTCTAATAAGGTTCTCCATTCAACTATCAATAAATAGTGATCTTGTGTAGGAGGTAGGAGGTGGCATCTCAAAAAGACAATCCAATGAATGCTCAACTTATTTTTCCTTTGTTGTTGAAATATAAAAGTAATTGCTAATTTTTTAAGCAGTTACATTGTCCCATGGAACTTTATATTGTTAAATGTTGTTTGGTAGCGATGTGGACATGAGATACAACTTGGATCTCCTAGGATGATAATTGTTTCAAGGTCTAGATAGTATGTATAGCCATGGTAAACTTGGTGTTTAAGCTATGAAGATTTGTAGCTCTACATACCGTGTACTATTCCAAACACATTTGAATGATTCTTCAAAACACAAGCAAGGGTGAATGCATTTGGATGTTGCATATCTTCTTGCATTTGCTTATGACCAAACCTTCCTCATCTTGCCCTTGTAGTGGGCATGTCTTGCATTCAATGTAGTTCAATAGATACTAGCTCATACTCAAATTGTAAGTAAGTCAAAGCCTTATTGTACTTTCAAAAGAATGAAATACTTTTAAAACTGTCTTGCCAATACTGCCCTTCACCTCCTCTAAAAGCATCACACAGCTTCCTTATCATTGTTTGCAATTGATTGCATATTAAGAGAAGCCCTTGCTTTGCCTTCCCTAAAAATAGCGAAGAGCTTCCTCACCTTTTTGTAGTGTTTCCCTCATTGGGCATAAGCACGGTCCAAGAGCATATAGCACAACAAACAATGCAATCATAGAGGCAAAATTTGGAATGAGATCCGGAAAGAAGCCCTTCCTTTTCCTCCTTTGAAAGCATCCTAAAGCTAATTGAGAAGCCCTATCTTTGCCTCCCCTAGAAAGAGCCCATAGCTTCCTCACCATTCTCTCGTCTTTCCCTTGCTTGGAATAAGGGCAACCAAGATCATATATTGCAACAAACAATACAATCCAAGAGACAACATTTTGCATAATAAGACCTCATCAATGGCTTTTAAACATCACCACAATTGACATACATGTTGGCCAAATAATTGCCAAAACATGATGTTTTCTTCTAGGAGCCCCAGTTACCATCACATTATAAATTTATCTCTCATGTCAACTTCTTGCAGAGTGGAAAATTCCATTAAGTTGCAACATTGCAAAGAAGCCCTTTCTTCAACTCGTCTGAAAGCATCCCAAAGCTTCATCATCATTCATAGGTTATCGTCTAGAGAGAAGCCTTCATGTTGTCTTCCCTAAAATAGCCCAAAAATTTCTCACCTTTCCCTCATGTTTCCCTCACTGGGCATAAGAGCACTCCAAGAGCATATGCTACAACAACCAATCCAGTCCAAGAGGCAACATTTCAAAATGGTAGTGCAGTGTCAAAATCTCGTGCTTTCAACAATACAAAAAACTTGAAAAACAAAGCTCCGCCAAGAGCGATGATGCTACTTTCCAATAGCCCTTGACTACTCATCTCATCGTGAATGTGCTCACCCATTTTATCCTCTTGCATTATGTTGTGTGCCTTCAAAATGCAAGTGTAGATGACTACATGATGAGAGGGGCCCTAACTACATATTTGATTAAAATAGCCGGCCTGCCCATGTTGGTGGACAGTAAAATACGAGTAGTCCAAGATCTAACATCCCGGACATGACGCTCATCACAAACATGAAATTACATTTGGAGAGAGTCTATCCCTATGCATTAGATGACAACGACCTACAACTTGTTTCATGTGTCCCACACCTGACATAAATCTCAACTAAAGCAATGTCAAGGTCAATCAAGATTTTCATCGAGAACTCGTTGTGCTTCAAGAATACACCACACTTGGAAGACACAACAACCAAAGCTCTGCCAAGCAAGATGTTGTTTTCCAACTGCCTATATTGATTAGACTTTGTCCTATGTTTTACTCGTCAAGGCTATAGTAATACCTTGTGTGTACATGTGTGCAAGGGCCCATGCATGCATATGAAACTTGTGAATTGATATAAAGTCATGATTGACACTTGAAGTGCTTGCTTTTTTCATGAAAAAGAGCCAAAATTGTGGCTGTTGATCTTGTATGAGTGCAAGGTGCAATTCACGAACAATAACAACTTCAAGTTGTAAACAAACATTAAATACAACATTTCAAAGGGGAAAAGCATTGACAGCACATGAACCACACCAAAAGATGAGATAGGGATAAAAGGATAGCCTTCATGAAAAAGTTCAAGAAACTGGAATAAGAAAATCTAACAATTGCTTTCATATTGGTAAGGGTAACAAAAAACTCTATATGTGAAAGGACCATCGTACAAACTTGTATATCTAAAGTACATTTGTAAAAGTTAGTTGTGGCCTTGCTAAGCATGTAAAGGAAAACCAATTCTTCAAGTGATAAACCTCATATAGATGAGCTGTAAACTGAACACAACATAGAAATGGAGTATTGTTCTCCAATGTGAGTGTAAGCATATCTAAGGAAACTCTTAGCTTCTTGCATGAAGCAAACAAAAATGATGACATGCACTTGACTTTCCACATGTAGATACTATCTTGCAACAACAAATTTATCGATTGCACATCACTTTATAAAAGATGGCAACACATATGCTCTCTCTTGTGCTAGATGAGAACTTTTGTGTGTGTATGTGTGTGTGTGTGCAGAGCGGGGGGAGTCGTGCATGGAGATTTAAGAGAGAAGCAAAAAAGTATTGGCCCTCATAGATACATCATATATGTGGGCTATCGTTTCTAGCTAAACATTGAGCGGGAGATCATGCCATTTTGGTCCTCGATAGGCCACGTAATCGTGAGCATCTACTACACGCTCAATGCCATCGTGAAATGCTACAGGCTCCTCTCCCAACACACGATGCGTCGAGGTGTTCTCTCTCTCTCTCTCTCTCTCTCTCTCTCTCTCTCTCTCTCTCTCTCTCTCTCACACACACACACACACACACACATACATGTACGTGCACACAAAATTGGGTTGCACATGCACGTTCAAGAGTGAAGTGATTTGACGACGCGTGGGAGTCTCCATCGCTTGAGAATTTCTCAAGCTCAATAAAGGATAGTATAGATAGATTTACTTTAAACAAATTTCAATCAAGAAAATTTTTTTGGCACTCTCTTTGAGACAACCCTCCCCCCCCCGCCCCCTCTCTCTCTCTCTCTCTCTCTCTCTCTCTCTCTCTCTCTCTCACTCACACACACACACAAACACATACACACACTCACGTCCTTCCATTTTGGGGTTATTCGAAACCAATGTTTGATTAAAATTGGACTTTAATGTATTAATTAAAGAATCGTAGCTAGATTTCAAGTTTACTTTGAAGTAAACCGACAAAATTTTACTGGTGTGTATACGGACAGTTTCTTAAATTTTAAAATTTTATGGCTATTGGCTTTCCAAAAGAAAAGTTGGCCATCCTTCAAATAAGGAAGTTGGGAAAGTACAATCAAAAAAAATTTTAATGCTTTGAAAGGTTTAAAATTGAAAGAATAGTGTAGATAGATTTACTTTAAAATTATTTCAATCAAATTTTTTTTTTGGCACTCTCTTTGAAACACCACCCCCCCCTCCCTCCCGCTCCCCCCCATCGCCTCTCTCTCTCTCTCTCTCTCTCACACACACACACACACGTCCTTCCATTTTGGAATTATTCAAAACCAATGTTACTTTAAAATTGGACTTTAGTGTATTAAACAAAAAATCATAACTAGATTTGAAGTTTACCTTGAAGTAAACGAACAAAATTTTGCTAGTGTACTACGAACGATTTCTTAAATTTTGAAATTTTATGGCTATTGGCTTTCCGAAAGAAAAGTTGAGCCATCCTTCAATTAAGGAAAAGTAAAGTTGAAAAAGAACAATCAAACCTTTTTTTGGCGTGCCCAAAGGGCAAAGGCTATAGCGTTGCCTTCTCTTTTTGCTGACTAAAATAGGAAAAAGGTTGAGTTGTATTTTTAAACATTTTTCGTAGACAAAAAATGTTGGTTGGTTGCAACAAGATAGTGGACACTATTTAAATGAAGAGAGTGTAAATATAATGATGGGTATACTGGGTCTGCGCAATTTTATTAAACCGAATCTATACAGATTCTTTCTTTCTCAAAGGCTCGAAAGGCAACGATGCCGATAACGCCACATTGCAGCTCTCCCTCCTGAATCTGTCAGAGACTGGCATCCTCATCACCCATCGCGCTCGCCTGCCCATGCCAAGTCTCTGACGACATAGGGAAGCTCTCCCCACCCCTGCCCTCGACCCCCAATTGATGCTAATGTCGCCCCTCCGCGCGCCCTTCGTTCTCTCATCGTCGCCTTGCATCTAGCTGCAAGCTTGCACTCATTGCTCCAACCCCATCGTTGTTGCTGATTAGGGGATCAACCCTCCACTCGTTGTAGTAGCCCATCGCCGATGCTGCGCAAGGATAGAGAGACACAAACGGTACCTCCAATGCGCATCAGCCCCATCAAAATCTCTCTCTCTCTCTCTCTCTCTCTCTCTCTCTCTCTCTCTCTCTCTCTGTGTGTGTGTGTGTGTGTGTGTGTGTGTGTGTGTGTGTGTGTCCTAGCGCATGGCAATTGGCAATTGTATTTAAAATATGTATGTCTCTCTGGTTGTCGGGCCACATGGAAGATGTCTCTCTCTCTCTCCCTCTCTCTCTCTTCCACTTGGCAAGTCCCCGTTTTTACCCTCTCCGCGAGATAACTACATACTTGAACATCTTAGTAGATTCTGTCTAATGAGACCTGCTTGCAAAATTTGGAAGACCTACTGATGGTCATGTCTTGAGACAAGCGAGAGATGATACTCTATAATCACCCATAGGAAAGAGAAACTCTAAAAGCTTTGAAAATTTGATCACCAATAAATTAAGATATTGAAATTTGTTCTTTAAAAGAAAGCTCTTTTTTGAGATGGTGAGTTTCTTATTTGCCCTACCCCAAAGAGGTGAGCGGCAGCCCATAGTGGAAAAGGGAAGATTATTTTTATTTTTATTTTTTAAATCACGCGCGCGCGCCGCGCCCCCCCCCCCCCCCCCCCCCCCTAAAACATTCAATAGAAAGTTATAATACCGAGTGGTGGCCAGTGGCAGTGGAGTATGGTGGGTTCTCTAGAGTGGAAGTAGTAGGTATGCCACTGGCAGTGGGTCTTGTCTTGAGCCATCAATCTCCGATTTGTAGACATGATGGGATTGGTGGACATGTGGAGATGGGGTCATGCCTTGAGCCATCAATCGCCGATTTTTAGACATGGGGTCGGTGGACATGGGTTGTCTTGAGCCATCAACCGTCAATTTGTAGCAGTAGTTGCTTCTTGTGCAGCAGGGAGGTACTAGGGAGCGGTGCAAAACGAAGGTGGAGACCGGGCACGTGAGGGGAGGTGAAGGCACACGAGGCTACTTGGGGGCTGCGGTGGTGGCGAGGAGGACCTACGGATGCAGCACAGCTAAAGGGCAGGGTCTTAAAAGTGGAGGCAGTGGGTGGCCTTAGGGTGTGGGGCTATGAGATCTGGCACGGACCCTGCAGCTGTGCAGAGAGTGCAAGGCACATATGGTAGCGAGGAGTGCAAGTATCAAAGGATACAAGGCGTGCGAGGCACCTGCTGGAACACTCACACACACAGAACAGGGTCGTCCAGTGACTTGAGTCTCCAGTCATCCGGGAGAGGGAGAGGGTGGAAAGATGTTGGGATGGCAATGCTTCAATGACATGCAATCCATTCTAAGTCGATGGATGCCTACCTCCAGCCTCTGCCTTGCACCCGCTTGCAACTGCACCATCTCCACTCTTTCGAGCTCCTGCGTTGCACCTCTTGTGTTGCACGCTCGAGCTTAGCTTAGCTTCGCCATCCCCATTTTCTCACTGCCCATTGTGAACTGCCTCGTTAAGGTAAAAAATATTTCATTCTGTGTTACATACCTCCTACGATGAGACAATACTGAGTGTGTGTGTGTGTGTGTGTGTGTGTGTGTGTGTGTGTGTGTGTGTGTTTTGCGGTAGGAAAGTCAAGGACTGTTGACCAAGAGTACGCCTCTGTCTACGATTGCTGGCGCAGTGTGCTGCGAGTTTGTTGTGCGCCGTCGCCATGGTGCCTCGTGCATAGAAAGCTCCAAAGCGGTCATGAATGGTCCGCCATTCTCTAAGAATCTTGTAAAGGTGCTATTCAATTTGAACAAGCAACACTAAGGATATTTATATACCCCTTTCCCACGTATGACCCGTGAAGAAAGTTGCTTTGGCTGTCATCACAGGAGATCGCGGTCTCTGTGGTGGGTTTAACAATTTGTTATGGAGAAAGCACAGGAGAAACTTAGCGAGTTGAAGAAAATAGGGGTGCTTGCTAGCATTGGTAAGAAAGGAGGATCATATTTCAAGCGTTGACCTCATATATTAACATCAACGGTTTTCAACATCAACGGCAATTGTGTGGATGTTGCTAAGGACGAGATGTTTCACCAATGACCAAGGAGGGTAAATTGGCTGTGGAGAACCCCTGTGCTTCACTTTGAGCAAAAGCCGGTGCGAATGCCATATAAGGTCGTCCTATTGCTTGGCTCTACCTGCACTTGTATTTTTTCTATTGCCATAGGTTGAGATGCCCTTGTTTTTATTGTCATAAGGTCCTTTTATCCTTTTTAGTGTAAATTCTATGTTGCTCATGGTTGAGCCTACCGACAACAACACCCCATTGGGTGGTGGGTGGGTGCAATTAGCAAGATGCTTGTATGAAGGTAAGTGTGGTCAAAAGTTATGTTTGATGGTATGTGTGAGTTGAGCTCTAGTGCCATAGTGTCAATGGGTTTGCACTGCACATGTAAAGAGCTTGTGTAATTGTATGGGATGTGATCTTGGGCCCAAAAAAAAAAGTGTGTGTGTGTGTGTGTGTGTGTGTGTGTGAGAGAGAGAGAGAGAGAGAGAGAAGAGAGTTAGAGAGTTGTTCATAAGCAACAACATCTTTGGAGCATTTTATAGTGTTGATCGGCAAAGATGGATGAGCTAAAAATGCTAAAAAACATGAGGTGGGGACATAGAATGATACATACTCAACGCTTTATTGAACGAACATGTCTCGTAGTGCTTGCTCCCCATCGGGTACCTATGTTGTAGAGACCTTGTTTTGAGCATAAGGAAGCTGGTAGACATTGGCAGTTGGAAAGGAGCATACCTATAGTAGCTTTGGGGTTGCATCTATGCCAAATTGAATGTCTCGTGCTATGTGAAGAGATCTCTATACATTTTCTTTAAGCTAGAAATCCATTTTTCAAATGGTGGGAAAATGTCTTGTTAGTTGCTAAGCACTGTTGTATTTGAAGCACGTTCATTATTTTTTGATTAAAAATTCTTGTCAAGAAAGATCGTGGAACGTTCAAATTTGTATCTTTAATTTGTTTTGCTAAAAATGATATGCAAATACTTTACATACTTAATTGCAATGAAGCCAGCATGATATGTGCGAATAATTTTGGTATTTTTAATGATTTCAAGTATTTATCAAATTCTAAACATAGAATTAGGTGCAAAAATATCAATTTTTCTATGGCAACCTATCATTACTATTTTTATAGTTACGTGCAGCCCAATCAGATTTTCCTTTAGGTTGCATCCAAGCTACTAAAAATTTTGTATAAGTGCAAATTTTGTCACTAGATCAACATAGGAAATTCTACATAAATAGACCATAACTTAAAATAAAAGCATTCTCAATTTCTTAGAGGCATGCAACATCTGGAAAACTACTTAAAATAACTACATAACACTATAGGCCTCACTAAGATGGGCTCTATGGTGGTTTGTTTCCAATATCTTTTTTCTTTTTTCTTTTGCAAAACTCACAATTGTGATTGAATTATATTGAGCAATCGAAAAAATTACAAGTTTTGTCATGCTCATGTTAAGCCATGACAACATCTAGGAATCATAATTACAATGGCTATTAGGGCAGCCACTCCTATCGATGGCCAAGGTTTGCCCCCGTCCCTGGTATTCCGTCTGCTGACAACAAAGCACAAGTAGTCCTAGACCAATCCTCTGAGTGATGCTTGTGCCCGAGTGCCCATATTAGCACTTTGCTTTCCTGTATAATTTTTGCGAAGCTTGCCACTTCAAATCCTCCTTCAAAAATTCGGCGGTTCTTTGTTTGCCATACGTTATGAAAGAAGTATCTGACAATCTGAATGTTGATGAGGAGTGCAGGACTACCTGAGTTTTTACCTCCAAAGCATAGGTCAGTCTTGAAAAACCTAATTTTCCATGTTCTTTGGACCCACTTGCATACTTTCCTTGCGAGGCCTTTTATAGCTAGGCAGTCCATGAAAAGGTGGGCCAGATCTTCACTAGTCAACCTACACCCCGAGCATTGATCTGACCCAATCCCTCTCTCCTGAATCTTCACCCTCGTCGGTAGAGCACTCCAAATAACCTTCCATAAGAAAACCTTCATGTATTGTGGAACCTTTGGCTTCCATATGTTCTCCATTACATGCTCCCACCTTTCCTCCGGCCATTGCTTTTTCCATAGCCTATTAAGGGGGCTAGACCAATTCTTCTTTTGCATCATTGTCTGATAAATGATTTTAGTATGGGGTTTCCACAAGAGACTGCTTCCGGGCCATTTCCAGGCTTTCCAGTCCAACTCCGAGTCACAGATTGGCTTCACTAGATTGTCAAGTTCTTTCATCACTTTGTGAACAAGCAAGACCTCCAAGCTATTGAGTTGGTACTGGGCAATCATAAGGTCAATGGTTTTCCAACTCTTGTTGACACTGTCCCAGAAGTGCTCAAGTCGCGAATCAGACCCTTATTATTCAGCTTCCTTGTTGTCTCAATCCAAGAGGGAGTTTTTGGCGGATCTACAACTTTGGAGAGCCAGGGGGACCAATGTAGGATGGAGTTCTTGAAGTATCGGGCTTCTCCTCCCCACTTTAAGACTCCTGCTACTCTATTGCATTTTCTTACCAATTCTCTTGAGCTGCCCCCCAATCTTAAGGTAGACCACGCCGGGGCAAGTAGCTTGTCATGAACCTCCACCCCTCCACTTTCCTCCCTTCGAGCCAAGTTTAGCTGCTTCTATCATATCTCTGATCATAACTGCACAAACTTGATCTTATCTAGCCCAGGAAATAACAAATTTGGTGCAACAAGCTTCTGCATGAGTCACAGGGTTAAGAATCCCGAGGCCTCTTTGATTCCCTGGCCGAGCAACCGATTCCCAACTGGCCCATTGCCATGGCCTAGAAGATTTCGTGTTATTTTTCCATAAAAATGTTTTTACTGGTTTTAAGAACTCTTTCCAGTGACACTTTGTCATCTTGAGAAGCGGGCTAGTGAAGGCAATATAAGGAATCATGAAGGCATTCATCCCTTTTATCCGACTTGGGAATGGGAGAAGAGCATATACTCCCACCTACTCATTTTTGTTTGATTTTTTCAAGCACCCACTCGAATCTTTGCTTGTGAGTTACATCCACCCCCCAGGGGGCTCCGAGATGTCTAAAGATCTTTCCTTTTGTGACAATCTCCCTTGACCATACAAAAGGATCAAATGAGTCATTTTCTGATAGGGAAATCATCCTTGACTTCTTTATATTACACTGGGACCCCGAAGCTACCGAGAACATTTGTACAATCTCCAAAGCTTTCCTGATGACCTGGGGGCACGCCTTCAAGAAGAGGAGAGAATCATCTACAAAAAGTTTTGCCAGGAGTTTTCTATTTCCTGGTAAAACAAGGCCTTGCACCTCTCCGCGTTCAACACTACCTTCGAGCGTCGTGATTAGAAGATGTGATCCTATGGCGAAAAGTAGGGGGGCAAGAGGGCATCCCTGTTTAATAGACCTTTTAACCTTAAAAGAGCCCACAATTCTACCATTAAATAGGATCTCTGACTGGCTTCTAGCCCCCATCACACGAACCATCCGATAGAGGCGCGGACCAAAGCCTAGAGCTTCCATGATGGCTTCTATATATGTCCATGTTATTCTGTCATAAGCCTTGTCCAAGTCCAACTACAGCAAAATGCACTCCTGCTTTGTGACAGTTGCGTATTCTATGCCCACCATTGCTGCCAAGATGTTATCGTATATGGACCTTCCTTTAATGAAACCATGTTGATGGGGGGAGTTTATCTTGGTTAGTAAGGGGGCTAGCCTGAGGGCCACTGCTTTAGCTATAATTTTGTAGGCCACCGACATCATTGTTATAGGGCGCCAATGTTGTAGTTTAGAGCAGAATATCTGTTTTGGGATGGGCTTGATAAGCCCTCTCTTCACACTTGTCTCCAACGACCCTTTATTGGCCAAACTTGTGATTGGTGCCTTGAGGTCTTCCCAGAATTATACATAGAATTCCACCGTCATCCCATCCCAACCAGGGGACTTTTCCTTGCCAAGGGCTTGCAATGCTTGTGAACATTCATCTTCGAAAAATGCCCGTTCCAAGTTATTAGCTTATGAGTGGGGAATTTCCTTTTTAACACTCTGTAGTAAGGTCCCTCTGGCTTCCTCCACTTCTTGGGACTGGGGCTTCGGCCGTCCAATGATTTGACTGAGATAGCTTAGCATCATACCAGCCATTTCATCCTGGTTATGAACTGTTGTCCCTTTCTCATCATCGAGCGAGCGGACGTGGCCCAGGCTCTTCTTGATTTTTAGAGCCCAAAAAAATTGAGCTTGATTGGAGGCTTCCGGTTGCAAATAAATCTCCCTAGAGAGAAGTCTAGCCTTTTTTATATCTTCTACCTGCTCATTAGCGAGGTTCGATTTGGCTTCAAGCCATCGTTTGTGTTAGCCCTCAGTAGCATGCCCATTGGCTTTTATAGCGGTAAGCAATTGTACCTCCGCTGAAAGATGCAACAGGTGATCCTTCCTAGCTTTCTTGATTCGGGGGCCCGAGGTTTTGATTGCTTTCTGGATGCTCCGAGCAAAGAGGTCCCATGCATTGTGCTTGTTGATGTTGACATCTTTTTTTAGCTTACCCAGTGCTTTCTTGGCTAGATTCCTGAAAAGAGGGTCTTTGAATAGGTGTGCCTCTGTTACCAACAGCTTTTTTTTACCTCTTGGGGTCTGCTCCTCCTCTTTATTCTTCTTAAATTGAATGTGCAGAGGAATGTGATCCAAGAGGATTGTTGTTGAGACTACCTTCATTTCCATCAGCGTCGGTATCCAGTCAACTTGGTGCGAGCAATAGCATCTATCCGGTATGGAGGCAGTGCGGGCGTACTGAAGGCTTGTGTAGGTGAACCCAAGCGTGCTGTTCCATGGGCCAACATCCCATAAGTCGATCATTGCCCACTTTTCACACAAACTTTGCCATTTAGACCTTTCTGAGCCAGCCAACACACTGGAGGATCCTGTTCTATCCCTGCTCTTTTCTACAATGTTAAAGTCACCAACCAACAACCACTCCCCTTCAATAGGGGTATCTCTAAGATGCATCCATATTTTGGCTCTATCTTTTGCATTGCAAGGGCCATACACATTCACAATGGTGAGGGGACGCCCTTCCCATTTGATTCTAATCCCCAGGATCCTGCAGGATGGGTGGTTAAGAACCAACTTCGACTCCAATTCTCTGTCCACAATGCTGAGGACGCCACTGAAGGCGTTATTTCCTTCTCCATAGAATGCCAGTTTCTTTCCTAGCATCTACTTTCTCTTGCTATGGGCGTCTAGATGGTGTTCTTGAATGGCTCAAAAGTTGACTATCTTCTCCTTTTTTATTTTCTCCCAGAAAAGGGTACTCTTCTTCCGGGTTTTCAACCCCTTTATGTTCCAAGATTGGATAGTGAGAGACTCCATCATCAATACGGGGTTCATTGGGATATAGGAACAAATTCTTTAGCATCCAAATCATCCCCCCCCCCCCCCCTTCTCCTTGGTCTCAGGAGAATCCGGGGGTTCCAAGTCAGAGGATTTCTTTTCTTGCAGTGTTACAAATGGATTGTGCAGAGGGATAATGAACCCCCCTCCTTTCGAAGGGGTAGAGAATGAATTAGATCCTTTCACCTCCAGTGTTCTGACGACTTGTAGCACCTTGGAGTCTCTTGCCACAACCTTCACTCTTTTGGCTCTTTTCAGACCAGGGACTTGGACAGTCGTCGTCGTTGTTATTGTCATAAATTTGGGGGTAGCAACGGGAGTAATGATCTTATTAATATTACATGTACCTTCAGAAGCTCGTTGTATGGGAATCGATTCTTCCACCATCTTTTCCTGCATCTTCGTATCCGTTTTCTCACACACCATCCCTCCTTCATCCTTCCCTGTATTTATCCCTTCATTAATGTCTCCCTGCATCTCCAGCCCTCCCATCGGGGTTTCGTTTTATTGGGGCCCTGTACTGCCGGAGCTGTAGTACCATTAGAATTCATTGGGAAGCTCTTGGCAAAGTGACCAAAGTTGTTGTATTTAAAACATGCCCCAAAGTAAGTTCAAAGTTTAGCGGAATGGTAACAAGCCCAGCTCCAACATTCATAACCATGCTTTTAGCTGGCGTTTTAGACCCTATTTGAAGTTCTGCCAAACCCTCTCTTACTAGGTATAAATAAGGGAGTGCCCAGTTGGCTAGCAAGCATCCTGAGATTATCCCACAGCCAGCTAGGCAGTCCCACAAACTCTACCCAGACCGGATGAACCGCTTGCAAAGATTTAGCTGAGTCGAACACTGGCTCCCAAGGCACCACACACACCGCAGTCCTATTAAATACTAGGGGCCCTTTGTCGAGGATCTTATCCACATCGGAGGCCTCTTTGAATCTCACTGAGCAAAAACCTTTAGCTAGGTAGGAAGTACTTTCAACTGCTCCTCCATGACCGAAGATTTGTTCCACTGAACCCAAATACCAGCGTCATCTTAGCTTGGCTGGCTGGCTGTTTTTTAATCAGTGTTGGTGGAATCGCTATAGTGATGGCCTCGGCAACCTCCACTTGCTGTGGCAATAACTTTTTTAAAGCAGAGAAGGCTCAATCTGCCAACCCGTCTTCTACCAGCCCACTGAATTCTGAATGGGAGAAAGTTCTTTTGTTGTTGTTAGGGCCGGCCTCAAGCATTTTGTTGACTTTCGAGAGCTCTTATTGCAGTCTAGCTTTTGTATCCTGTAGGTTTTTGATATCCCCTTCACTTGACATCCCTTCTGCTGAGCTTTTCCCATTATCCTTAGAGTTAGGCCCCTTGAGTATGCTAGCAAACGATACACATGGCCTGCAAGTAGCCGATGAACTTGACGCTTTATTTACATTCGCACAGATTGGTCCCTGAGGAACCCCGTCTTTGATGGTTTTTACTTCAAATTTGAACCCTTGCGTTGAGCCCATTTTCACTCCTGTTTCCTCAGAGGGGACTTTTTCGGTCGGAGCAATTTTGACCTCTTGAGCCGGTTGTTTCCAATATCTTATAAAATGGCCAAAAACAACACTCTTTTTTGGACGATAAATTAAAAGTGAAATCCATAGCCCAAAAAGTTTCAAATGAAACAATATATCATATGTGTGATTGCATGCTCAATGTTTGGCCTCGTAAGGCATACATTAATAATGCTTCCAACAACTTATTGATGGAGTATGTCCCTCTAATTTTCGCAGCAAGTCGAAGCCATGCGAATCTGTGGAGATGCTCTAATGTCTACCATCACATTGCTTAAATTGTATGCCCAAAAACGATGCAATAACAACTTATTATACTTTCTCTATAAACAAAGCAATATGTCCATTGCACTGCTTAAATTGTATGCCCAAAAATAGTGCAAAAGATCCAAGATCAATAATCTTGAAAGAGTTATCCAAATTAGTATGAAAATCAACAATATGCTTCTCATTTGGTCCACGATGAAGCATGTCATGGATATAGAGAACAATTTTTAGGAGTATATCACCTATATAATATACACTTGACATAAAAAGTACTCATATTTTGATCATTTTGTACGCTAGACTAGTAATAGGACACTTTTATGTCTTCTTAACTGAACAAATTTCTATAATTATTTGAAGAGATACACATTGAGTTTTGAAGTGTTCTATATCCACAAAGCTAGTTCAAAAGCTTAAAATAGGGTATGAGCATTGACAAGCTATGAAGCAAATATTTTGCTACTTAAGGGGCACTATGCATTCATCCCAAGGGTGGATCATTGTTGCCACATTTACATGATTTTGCAGACTTAGATTGGGTCAACTATTATGTCATATTTGTGTCCACTTTTTGCTACTTAAGGGGCACTATGCATTCATCCCAAGGATGGATCATTGTTTCCACATTTACATGTTTTTACAGACTTAGATTGGGTCAACTATTATGACACTTGTGTGTCCACATTTTTTGCTTTATGCTTAGCAACTCATGGAAATCGTAGTTGAGAAATAAGCAACCTACTATGGTGCCCACTTCCAGTTGTGAAGCTTAGTTTTAGGAAGCCCTCAAAGCTATTGTGGCCAATTTGGGTGTTAGACCTACTCTTAGACCACAGTCTACCATTACTATGTTCACTCATAGTTGAAGTGCACGAGGTTCCAAGGATCCTAATGTATCATGGTTGCACCAAGAACATTAACACTAGTTTGGTACCAAAAAGGACACTTTAGTGTTCCTTTTTCATGTATTTGTTACTTAAAATTTGAAAAAAAAAAATCTCAAGAAATGCTTTTGCAAACTTATAAAATATTAGCCAAAGTACCCATAGAAATAATAATCCCCCGCCTTTGTACACAACCTCAATAGTAACTACACTTATGAAAAGCACCTATGCAAAATAGCAGTTGAAGTTTCACTATAACTCGTACCCTAGTCTAAGAAAAAAATGAGTAGAAGACATGCAATAATCCATGGTAACTACTTATATATATGACATTTTTGCAACTCTCATGTGAAAAAAAAAATCTTTGTTACTAGAATTAAATATAGAAAGTCATGTGGATCAGATATGCAACATTTGTGAATTCAATTAATGGCCATAAAACATTTATTTCATCTAAATTTGCATTGTCTTATGCAACATATATACTAGATCTACCACTCCATTACTTAAGGTGATACTATTCGATGGTTATGCAAGCTGCATCTCGTGATTTATGTTATATTCCAAAAATTGTGCATGTTGAAACTCTTATTTTTTATTTATCAAAGATTAGCCTTAAAATAAAGTCCTCTTTTGGATTTGTTAATTCATTTCATTTATTTGTATCCAAATACCTGATATGGATACAATTGGGGAATCTATATGCAACTCTCATTTGCTTTTCATAGCAATGGTCTTTTTCCAAGAAATTACGCGCTACAAATTTTCTTAAATGAGCTTAAATCAGAAGATGCACATGAGTTTAAAACCTTGAAAAATACTTAGTTGATGGGTGTTGGCATATAGATGCTCCATAGCCACATCATGTTGATGAAAGAGGCTTTGAAGACCAAAATTTTCCTCTTTATCTGTGTTTCCCAGATTTGGGTTTTTTTATTATAACAAAAAAAACTCTTTTTGATAAGAAGTTTATACAATTTATGAAAATTTTCTTGAAATTGCACTAATTTTTTGTGTTTTTTCTATCTTAAAACCTATCACCATAATCTATTATGGCATTAACTTTGGCAAAATTAATAATTTGGCTATTTTCTTTGCCTCTTATTGGCCTAAGACATGAACATGAAGGATCTTGGGAAGAGTTATTGTGTTCTAATATATGTTAGAGTTTTGGCATCTCAAGTGGACTGCCCAATGTGATCCCAGTATTTAATTTGGCTTTTAGGTATTTATTTTACTTATTTGTCAAAGTGTTGGGTAGGGCAATTTACTGAGGTTGCTATATAAGCAACCCCTTGCCTCCATTGTATACACATTCAGTTATTCATTGTCAAGGTTGATTGGTTTAGGAGACCCTCTCTCTCTCTCTCTCTCTCGTGCTCACTCTCCTTGGTCTCTACGCTTCTACATCGTCGACGTTTTACATGGTATCAGAGCTTCGTGGTGGAGCTCCGTGTTTGAAGGCCTTGGATGTGGAGGAGCTGCCTAGAGGAGAGAAGAGAACCTCAGTCGCCGGCATTCTACCCCATCGTTTTCCCTCCCACTCCCTTTGTCGCTGCCCATCCCTCAACAAGTTGCTGCCGCTAGCATTTGCAGCCTAGGTGTTCTCCTTGGTCCGCGTCGAAAACCACTCACCTGCGTTTTGAAATGCTACCTAGCAGTGTTGCGTGGCGACAAGGCACACAACCCCCATCATATCAAAACGCTTGTGTTTGGCACTATCAGCGGAGCTCCACCTAGCAGCTTCCCCTGCCCACCGATTCTGACAACGTCACACTCTTCCCTATAGCGTTCTAAAACACCAGAGCCTACACACACCCTTGGAGATAAAAAGGGGCATTGTCGAACGGGGAGGAGCATCTAGAGCCAGGAAATTGGAGTTGAAAAGACGGATTATGAAGTGATTTGGGAGACGGAGAGACCGATTAGCGGCTTTGTGAGGCAATGAGGAGCGGTTTCGTAGCGCGTGGTTTGGTACCCACATCCGGCTTGGGAACAATGCCTCCCATGGAGTTCTGGACTCCGAAGAGGGAGGATTTGCTACGAGGCTTTGGATCTGCAGAGGAGCGGATTGACATCGGATTGGACAGAACTCTTAGCCCTTGTTATGCACAGTTTATTGTGGAGCTTTGGATTTGTTCGAGGCCTACCACAGGGCAAACGTGCGAAGCGGCTATCGGTGATAGAGTTTCGGATTTCAGAGAGGGATAGCAAATTGTGCAGAGCCCATTGGGTGTGGAGTTCCCTTTGCGGTGGAATTGAATTGGCTTGGAGCATTTGCGGCTTGGTTTGTATAGCCATTTTTTGGAGTGCGAGAAGGTACCCGATTACCAGATCTTGCAACTTCAATATGTCCCTCCCTTGCTCGAGGACTGACAACATTGATCAAAACCAACCAAAAGCTATGGATAACGGATCGTAACCCTGCAGTTAGCGGGCTATGCACCGGCACAGTTCTCAAGGAACCTGGCAAATTGTTTGGCTCGAGTTTGTGAAGTCAAAAGCAGATGGCAGAGTATGCTATTGGACAACAACAAAGGTCAGTTGGACAAAGATGGCAGTACCAGTACTCAGTTAGCTGCCTTGGTACCCACGAGGTACGACCACAGTTGTTATGAATGTGACTCGATGCTTTGTTTGGCTCAAGACTTTGAAGCCAAAGGCAAAAGCAAGAACTCACAAATAGACAAGGATAAAAGCAAGCTGGATAGAGATTACAGTAAGAAAGATTTGACAGAGGAGATCGGCATGGCGCACATGGTGGCGGCCACAGTGGCCTCGACGACATATTTCTAGTCAAATGACAAGTGTCACCACTAGCTTCAACCAAAGAGAGGCTTGTGAGTGGCAGAGAAGGGCAATGAATGCTCCCTTAAATTAATTTGGGCCCTTGTGTTGGAGTTCGAGTTATTGGTGTTTGGAGCCGTAGGTCGGAGTTCAATGCACATGTATTTCGCAGGGAACCAATCAGACATCTAAAACACTACTGATGAGTGCACCAATCCATTGTTGTTGATCAGATTATGGACAAGATGTGTTCCAACAATTCATTATCTTGGAATTTTATATTTTGGACGTGATGTGTGCACAGTTCAGGAATGGGAATTATTGGACGTAGTGTGGTCTACATTTCAAAGTTTCTACAAAGGAAACCGATGCTCAAGATGGCATTACTTTCAGGTACAAAGTTGAGGAGAGCAACACCGAGGTGTATCTAGTTGATGGCCACTTCTGGGGGTGTCCATGGTAGCTTCTTCATCGACTTGGTCTCACTATTTATGTCCACTATGCCACTTTAAGAGCTTTGACAAGTTTATTGGAAAAAATTTGCCCACATGTGAGCCCTAAGGAAAGATTATATGCAATTATAAGTGAAAAGTCTCCTTACATCTAAGACTTTGTGTCTTTTGAAGGTGCACACACCTCTAAGAGGAAGAGCTTTCGAGGTGAAGAGATCTATCTCCATCTTACACCTCTAAGCAATTATAATCTTGTTGGGTCATTCATTCTATGCTTGTGAGATGACCTTTTGGAATTGAAGCTTTTGTCCTCTGCCTTTCTCTATCTCATGTTGTCAAGAATGCATGCTTGAAGAATGTGCTTCATTATTCAACTTTGTATGGAAGTGCTCAAGCTCAATGTTCATGCTATGTCCTTAAAGTTCTGAATGATCTCCTTTATTAGATTTTGAGCTGCAGGTAGAGTTAAATGTGAATAGCAAGGGCAAGGGGATTGAGGGAAGAGACTCCTCTGAGTGAGGTTCGGTTATTGTTGAGGAAGGAGTACAAATTGAGTAAAACAACCATGGATGGGTGGGTGTTGTTGAAAGTCTTTGGGGGTAGATATGAGCTATGGCTTGTTGTTATCTCATGTGGAGAGAGAGAGAGAGAGAGAGAGAGAGAGAGAGAGAGAGAGAGAGAGACTTGCTATAGCTAACTCAATGGTCATTAACATTTTGTTTGACATTACTTTGGAGATTAGGATTACACTGGGGACCAACTACGGTAATTGGGTAGTAGCATCCCCACTAAGTCTCAAGTCTAATCAACTGAGAAGGTATGGTGATGTAGGTCAAGCAAGCAAACACTATTGTCCCTCAATAAATCAACAGATTAGCCATCCGCTACGGAACATTGTTATGGATTACCAATAAAGATTTATGCCTCAAGCACTCAATAGACTAGCCACCCTATAGTGAACACGGCTCAAAGTTTACAATACATGCTTCATAGGAGCCATGTCTCTCCACTTGCAAACTATTTCAAAATGTTGTAAGTGCTAAAGGTGATTCCCAAGTGATGCCTACACACTCATTTGCTATTGTCAGCAACCTTGTGTGAGGTTTCACCTTGTTACAAGATAACTAATTCTTAGGTTTATAAGCTGCCACTAAAATATCTACAAAAAATTTCAAAACGAATTATGGATAATGTTCGATAAAAATGTTTCTTCCCTTAGCCTTGAGCCCATTACAAATCCAACACAATAAAGTTGAGGATAAAATTGTCTTGAATATCGGAGATATACAGCAAATATATAATCTATATTGCACAAGATCTTGTTGAGAAATTTTCTTAAAGAGGATTTGTTATTTTGTATGTGGGGGGGAACTAGTGGTCAAAATTCAGGAGGGAGGGAATGTGCAATCCTATAAAACAAGAAAGAAACAATATTTTTTTTTTTCCAAACATTGGATTCATTATTTAATGGTGACCAGCGAGGTGAGTTTGTAAGCAATGAGTTTTACAATTCAGAGTAGCAAAGTTAGGGCTCCAAAAAAACTTGAAAACTAGCATAGGAGAGATTTTGGAAGTAAATTGACAATATTTGAAGGTTTTTCCATTAATTTCTCTAAATTGTTCAAATTCAAAAATTTAAGGTAAATATCAAAACTTGTGAGTGGAATTACACTAAACCTAGGTTTATTCGAGCATTACAACAGATATCTCAATTGCATAGAGCCCTTCAATCTCAACAATTTTTAAGCCCTAACATCTTACCTCTTATGTCAAGGACAAAGAGTTACTTTATAGAATTTTGAGCTTTACTTAAGTCAACTTTGGCATAGAGATCACATCTTTACATGAGACCTAAAAGCAACAAGTTAAGTTAAATTACAGGTAGCAAAATATGCGCCTAAGCTAACAAAAGGCATAATAAGAATTGTCCACAACAGAGTCAAAATGGCCTCATAAGTTGAGGCTAGCTAATGACCCTGCCGAATCTCAATATGGATTAGTGATTAAACACTCGTTATTTAATAGTCTTATTGACAAAAAATCAAGGTTTAATGTGCTTTTAACCAGCTAAAGTAGCAAAATCTTGACTAGATTACGGGCTTGCCTTCAAGAGAATTGGCAAAATACAACTTTCATGTACAAATACTGACAATTGCCACCTAAATGTTCATGTCAAGCCTTGCTTGGAATATGCCTTCAAAAAGCACATTTACTCAAAAAAACATTTATAGAAAAAACCTTGACCAGGACAATACATACGACACATTAATGATTCTATGATCTTCCATAGAATGGTGGCTTGAAGTGCTAAAACCGTCAAAACTAATAAGACTTCAGTCAATTGAAAATTAGAAGCCACCTACAGAATGTGCAACATCTAATAAGCCTGAACATACATGTGCAGGAGAGCATCTACACCATCTCTAAAATTTTCCACTAACAAGCTCAAATGATTCATCCTCAAATCTTTCAAGTCTCTAGATTTTGCACACTTGACAGCATTCAATGTCAACATACAATGACTCCTTGGGTGTACACAACCAGTCATTTCATGGTGTGAGTAGATGAGTAGAAAGTTGCAACATGTACATGTACAGTCTTGTTTTCCTGATCATGATACTCCAAGAGATTTGTTTGTTGTTGGCTGTTATTGCTTTTGACCTGCACACATCCACCCTCAATGTCCATAAAGGCTGTTGTTGCTTTGACCTGCAAGTATCCATGACCTCTTGATAGGATACAACCACGATGCTTGCGAGGCAGCACTCCGAGCGACGTATAAAACTTTACCCCACTGATCACGGTTCATCATTTACTACAAATCAGAAGAGCCAAGGGGGACTATTTCTATGAGATTAAGATCATTTGTGGCGAGCTAGGGACTACAGTAGCTTGCATATTCTCCTTGTCCACCTCATTTGCTATTGCTGCAAAGCAAAGAATTAATTAAAAGACCAGATATACCATGTATTCTGAAATGAGCTATGTAGGTATAGCTTGCATTATTACCAGGTTTTCTGTTTTTTGAAGGAGAAGCCAAGGAGTTGACACATTGTGGCCCAAGATATGTAACATCCTCTGCAAATGAGAGAAACATGGATTTTAGAATGATTTTACAAATCAAGATACATAATCAAAAACCTTTAAGACCTGACACTTGCCTGGGTGAATTATATTGCCAACATCTACCAAAATGCCCCGCGTAGCAGACTCAGGTGCCAAAGGTAGGGTATCCATGTCACTGTAGAAAAGGTTGCCATTAGATCCCCATAGTAGATGCAAACCTTTCACTTCTAAAAGAGCATTTTGATGCGCATACCTAGGTTTCAGGCATTGAGGTTGGGCTTCATCACAGCCTGTGAATGCAGCCAGATCCTCCAGCTCGGAGATCAAGCTGGTGTCCAAGTCAAGATCAAACAGTTCATCAAAAGAGAAAGTATCACATGGCAATGCAAGCTCGGAGGTTTGAGACTCCTGAGAACTTTGGGTTGGGGAAGACAAATCAGACAATCGTTCAGATTCCAAATTCACCAAGGCTTCAGCTGAAGACCTAGAGGTCTGCTGATTACTTGTCAAAATTTCCACACCTGGTGGTGAAACTCCATCTCCATAGGAGCCACATGTTTGCTGGCCATTTGTTGGTCCATTCGCACCTGAGGGAGAAACTCCAACTTCATTGCTTTGATCCATTGGTGAGACATGCTTACTGACTTTTTCAGCAGCTGAAGAAAAATCTAGCAACCTGCATTTGCTGTTGTTAGTTTTCTTTCTTGTCGGCTTCTGAGTGCAATTCAAGTTTGCATCAGAAAGAGCAGCACGAGGCAGTTCTGAGCCTGGCTTTCTGTGGCCTCGCAAAGCATATGGACATGTTGAAGAGGATAGATGTGGCAGTGATGCCTTTGGCCTCTGCTGCTCATCACTATGTTTTCCTTGCACACTATGTTTTCCTTGCACTGTTGTGGAACGAGTTTCACACTTCACATTTGCAGCAATTGGAGCAGACATGCTGTTGTTGGTGAGGGATGACTTGATGGATGACAGTGGAGGGGTTTGAGGATCCTGATGGCTTTGAGTGCAATCCTCCCTCACAGAGGGTAAAGCTGGTGCATCAGATGCATGCTTTGGGGACACTAGACTAGATCTAACTGCAGTTGGGAGAGAAAAAGCTTGAGGGGATCCTGATGAGGCCTGAGAAGGTAAAGCCTGCTGCTGCTGCTGCAACTTAGAAGAGTTGAATATGGACATGGGAGGCGTTTCTGGTTGAACTGTCTTGATAACTATGTTAACCATGCTGCCAGTGGGGGAATCCACATTGACAAAATTCCCTGTGAGCATATAAAGAGATTAATCACCAGATCCACAGTCAAGCATCCATGTCAATCTCGAAGACTCTTATGTGAGGACAGACGAAGAGATCGATTATGCACCACATTTGCATGGATGGGATCCCAACCACATACAATTCAACATGCACCTCTTTGAGAAAAAGAACAGAATGAAGACCAGACCCCTTCCACCAAACGAGCACGTCAAAAGGACACACCTGTAGGGGAAGGATCTGAATGTGATCTCTTAACATTGGGACCACAACGTGACTTCTTGGCAGGATCTGCAGTTGACTCCCATTGTTGCAAATTTTCATGATTGACATTGTCTAGGCTTTTTCTCTTTGAAGTCAATGGCTTCTGCTTAGAATGTTGATTGGCAGACGCAAAAGCATTGCCTGCTTCTGAAGCAGTGGACCCTGTAATGGTGATGGCAAAACGCATTGATAATGAGCATCGAGTATTGACGTTTTTGAATGAAAGAGAGGGGGCGAGAAGGGTTGAAGCGAACTATACCATGAAGCTGTGGCTGCTGCATGGTTGCAGCCAGAGGCGTGACTTGAGGAGGAGGCGAGAAGGTGCTAGCTAATCTTCCATTTCCCGTTTCAGCCACGGCCACGTTTTTCTTAGGAGCTCCAGCGAGATACACAGACAATATCTCCTGCAAACCGTGAAAGAGATCCTCAACACGGGCTTTCTCTGCGGCTGCAGAGATTTGTTCTTCCTTGAGAGCTACATAATCATTAAGCACGGCACCAAGGCTGCGAGCTCCCTTGGGGACCTGCAGAGAATTAGAAAGAAGTTTACCAAGAAAGCAAGCGCATTTCCCTCCAATTCCTTCATTGCCGGACGCAGATTAAGCGTTGCCTCATTTCCATTCCGAATCAAGCAAATTTCAAAAAGCAGGAATGGATGAAATCTTACCGCACGAAGAGGATGGAGAAGGCGAGCAGCTTCAGAGCGAAATTCTTCCAGAGTTCGGGAGAAGTGAGAGTCCCGGAGGTAGCATTCGACCATGAAAGCAACCTGGGAGTCTGTGACCTTGCCGGATCCTACCGGAGGGGCATGAATGGGAGCGGTTGCCATGGCGCCGTCGCCTGTGCGAGTGAGTGAGTGTGTGTGTTGAGAGAAGAAGGGGGGGAGGGCAGCGGGGGTGTTAGTAATGGAGCTCCACTCTCATCAGTGAAAACCGAGTCTTCAATTTGAACCCACGCAGTTTGGAGGGAAGCAGTTGGAGGGAATGCTTAGGCTAAAGTTTGCCCATTTCAATTTTTCCAGTTTCACCTGTTGGAGGGAAAAATGCACCTTTCCATTCCAAGCCGTTACAATAGCCTAAGGTTTGAACTTTGCAAATCGCAAACACTATTTTTCCCATAAACTCTACTTTTGCCATGAGGTGCAAAGGGCAGTATTATTATGGACCTTCGCTTGACGTGTAAAACCGGTTGAGGGCAAGCCTCATGGGATACGTATTAGATTTATATACCACTAGTATGGCATACATACATATATATATATATATATATATATATATATATATATATATATATATATATATATATATGCGCACAATTGTTGTGTCGTTAGGGTTACAATGAGCACCATCGGAGGAAGCTCCTTTTTCCACGTGGTTAGAGGCAGGACAGGAATTCCTCCCCGTTAAATATACAGTATAGCTTAACATTTGCGTAGAACACAATTGGTTAAAAGATAAAACTTAAAGGTAAAGTGAAATATTTATGAATACTGAAATTCTTTTATAAGTCCTTATGTGGAATACACAATCAATTTAGAAACTCTCAAATGAAAATCCAGAAGAGCCCAAGGAGCTTGAGAGGTGTCAAGTTTATTGGTAAAATTTCTATTTTTTCATCCTTCAAATCAAATTGTAATCTCAATATCTATTGATTATATACATTTCCGCCTTCGGCGGAGTGGCCGCCTATGGCAGCAAAAAGAAATCAAAGATAGGATATGGAGCTAGGGTGGGCTTTGGAGGCACAACCAAGCCAAACTTGAGCCTGCATAATGGAATGCCAAGCAATGTGTTGATCATAACTTTCACATCAGGGTCCGCATCGTTGGTGACATCAATGGATACATCATTCACACCCCCTCCATCATCTCCGCCACCACCACTGGCAACAAAGTTGAGCCCATACGCAACGCATGTGGTGTGGCAACTAAGGTAGGCTCCCAGGCTATCATCTATATATTAAAATGGAATGAATGTGTGTGTGTGTGTGTGTGTGTGTGTGTGTGTGTGTGTGAGAGAGAGAGAGAGAGAGAGAGAGAGAGAGAGTTGTGTATCCTTTCTTATACACATTTTTCAAAAAAAAAAAAAAAAAAAAAGAGAATAAGAGGAAGATGGACATTCAAAGATAGGTTGTCCGGGTTTGGAGGGGAGAGAGATTGTGACCATTATGATAGAGGCCGAGAAGAGAGAAAGCGATCTTGCAACGTTGTGCATGAACAACACAGAGTAGATGGATCAATGTGTGTGTGTGTGTGTGTGTGTGTGTGTGTGTGTGTGTATTGTGTTTGTATGCTAGTTTACGCAGGCTGAGAGAATTCTCGAGCTAGTTGCAATTGTGCCGATCAAGACCAGTGTCAACAATTGCACTATCGATCACTGCCATGTTTCAAAGCTTCTCCCCCCTTGCTATACCTTGCCTCTTCTCCACCATGTTAACGACATCTTCTCCATCTATTGTCACCCCAACTACGACTCTATCCCTTCACATTGTAATCGATGGGACCTCGCTTTCTTCATCCTCGCATCCCTGAATCCCATCCGCCCTGCCTACCTTTGCAACTCTTACCCCTCAGCGAGCATTGCGTAATCACACATTCTTGAATAATTTGTAAGAAATGTACCAGAGAAAATGAAATGAAATGAAACATTATATTAAACGTCTTCAAAAGGCCAAAATGACCTATGGGACCAAACTGATACAATCTTGGTGAGTTTAATACAATGTTTGGGTACAAAATAAACTGAAGTAAAGTAAAAACTAAAATGATGATGATCATCATCAATGTCCGAGGATGCCCGATATCGGGCGCTGTCCGAGAATGTATTGCATCGGTCTGTGAAGAGCATCGTCAATGTACGCCTCTGTAAATAGTTGTAATGGATGTCTTCCATGTCGTGCTAGAATAGTCCCGTTCCTTTGATGGATCCTACATCGATGTCGTGGTCGTCCTCGTAGACATGGGCGTCTAGCTCTCCCAAGATCAATGGCTCTCTGAGTTGATATACCTCTGGTATAGGTGGGCTATGAGGTTTGCTATGAAGCTTGCTCATCTCACTATCGAGTCTCTGCTCTAAAGAAGTCACTGATCTCCTTTTGTGGATGTCTCCCATTGTTCAAGAGACTCTCCCTTGTGTCTCGGCAAGCCAAAATAACCCAAGGCATCTCTGATCCTCATCTCTCATGACTCTAGTGAATGGTCTAAAGAGAGAATTTTAAACGTTAGTGAGAACAAACGAAGGGACCTATTGTGCCTTTGTGTGTGTGTGTGAGAGAGAGAGAATGAGAAATGAAATGTTATATTAAACGTCTTCAAAAGGCCAAAATGAGAAACCTGATACAATCTTGGTGGATCTTATACAATGCCTGGGTACAAAATAAATTGTAGTAAAATAAAAGGAGGATATTGCGCTGCATAAGAGAATGTCTTGTCTTTACAGCAGCACGACCTTCGTCTTCTCCTTCTTCCTCTTTGACTCAGACCCATTGCAGATCAAGCTAGCTGGTCGTATCCTCCATGATCTTGTGGTGCCGTGATCCAGCTTGCGTTGCTCATCCCCGTACCACCACCCCTGGAGCTCCATCACGTAGCAAGGCCGCGGATTCCAGCTTGCCGGTTTTGTCTAGCTCTGCACCTTGGCCACTTCTCTGCCACAACAGGGCCTTGCAATGTCAAGCCGCTTCTCTGCCACAACAGGGCCAAGGCTCGAAGGACAATATTGGCACTGCTGGCAAGCTATGAGAGAGAGAGAGAGAGAGAGAGAGAGAGAGACTGCAGATGTGTAGTTGATTTGGTCGGCAAATAAAGAAGACAAAGGATGGATTACATCTGGGCTGAGGAGCATGGGCAGCTGCTGGAACGGATGCACGATGAGAGAGAGTCCCTTCCTTGAGCTGCGGAGTTCTTAATATTGTGCATGATCTGCGCTTGGCTTTAGTGCAGCTAATTGCCCTCGAGCTGCGGGCAGCTCTCTCTCTCTCTCTCTCTCTCTCTCTCTCTCTCTCTCTCTCTCTCTCTCTCTCTCTCTCTCTCTCTCTCTCTCTCTCTCTCTCTCTCTCTCTCTCTCGCCTTGATCTGCTCTCGGCTTGAGTGCAGCTTGCCCTCGAGCTACAGGGATCTCTCTCTCTCTCTCTCTCTCTCTCTCTCTCTCTCTCTCTCTCTCTCTCTCTCTCTCTCTCTCTCTCTCTCTCTCTGTGGGATGAGATCTCCAGCTCCTCTTGGTTTGCGGCTCCATCGTGCATGGAACCTCTTAATGCGTGGCAAGGAGAAGGGGAAGCCGAGGAGCCCATCCACACCTCCACGTGAGCTGACAGCACTGCCAGCTCTGCGCACGCCTAAAACTCTCTCTCTCTCTCTCTCTCTCTCTCTCTCTCTCACATCTACGTGGCATAGGCTGAAAGCAAAAGCAACGCCTTAGCTCCTGACTGAATGCTTTTGCAGCCACGTGGAGCTAAGGGTTGTCTTTTTAATATAGATATAAGATGTGCATGTGCTAGAATCTTCCACTTGAATTGTTATAGCAACTAGTGTAGTCAGCGACCTTTGGTCGCTTCTCCCAAAGGTCCTCTCTCTCTCTCTCTCTCTATTATTGTCGTCCGTTGTGTTGTCGAGAGCTGCAGGGCACACAGGTTGGATCAAAGAGTGCTTGCCATGTGTCGAGGGGAGGGGGGGGGGGGGCAGGTCCCTCTTCCTTTTATTTTAGTATAGATTGAAAAAGGGAAGTGCCTCGACAATGGAAATGTTAAGTATGGAGCTTGTTTTACCCCTTGTAATTCTTTGTGTTAAAAATGCACATTTGTAAGGCCCTCATTATGAGGAGAAGCCATCATGCATGAAAAAAAATAACTCGCCGGAAATCAAATTTTTCATGGCCACTAGAATATACCTTTTCGCCGGAATATTATGGCCGGACGGCGGTCGGAAAGTGGTCGGAAAACAACCGATCGGTTGGCTGGTTGGCCGGTGGCTGAAAGTCAATGGCCAGTGGCTGAATTCAAAAGCGGACTTGTCTTCTCAAGGGCGGCCACACATGGGCGGATTGGAGGGTCCGATTTGGACTTATCTACACAAGGGTGGCTACACATGGCTGCCTCTCATGAGAGAGGGAAACCCTTTTGGCCTATAAAAGGAGGCCATTTCTACACACATTTCACAGTGTGAAGTTGATGCAACAAGGTGGGTGTGAGGTGGTGAGAGTGAAGTAAGGCGGGAGCTCTATTAAGGGTATAATCCCTTTGTAACCTACTTCTTGTTTGAAGTATTAAAGCCATTAAGTGGCTGCTTTCCCGTGGATGTAGCCCACATTGGGTGAACCACATATATCGTGTGTACTCTCTCTCTCTCTCTACTCTATAATCTCTTGCAAGGTAGTTAGGTACGTAGTGTTCGGTACAAATTCGGTATGTAAGGTACATAGTACAAAATGGATTGAGTTTTTAGGTACGTAAAAATTCGTCCCTTTTTCTTCAAAGCCTAAAACTGAGAGTACTTCATACATTTACTTATGTATTCACCAAGACTTCAAATAAAGACTAGCAAATCAACAGTACACCGTTACAAATGCCAAAAATGGAGTCCACGACTCTAACTGAACAATGAAAAGGCAAAGCTGAGATTAGCTAACCACTGATCAATGTCTATAAACAAATAGTATCAAATGTTTGCTATCATGGAGTCTAGAGTCCCGACTGTAATAACTAGTAAACACTAAAAACCGCACACTCAACTGAAATAGGACTGAAGATGATGATGAGGACTGAAATCGGCTGAAATAGGTTTGAGGGATCCATAGGAGAGAGAGAGAGAGAGAGAGAGAGAGAGAGAGAGAGAGAGAGAGGGGGGGGGGGGGGGGGGGGGGGGGGACGTGTACGGAACCTATCCGTACGTGCTGAACCGTACGGTACGGATGTACGGTATGGATAGAATCCGTACGTACGTACAGATGCAACCTTGATCTCTTGTGTGTGAAAATTATCTCTCTCCATCAAGTAATCTACTCAATTATGTACTAAGCTACGCCTTATTTCCTAACAAGAAATGAGTCATGAGTCCTCATATATGTTAGACACATCTCTATCAAGGACCAAGAGCTTACTATAAGAAACTAGGCAACTAGGCTCTACTAGATCCTCCTCCCAACCTCCCTTTATAGGTGGGTCCCTAGCCCCTTGCCCTAGACGGATCCCCTGTCCACACTGCCTAGCCCGGCCCTTGGCCGTAGTCCTTGCCTAGCCTAGTTCTTAGGGTACAGGACCCGTGTCCTGACATTACTTCCCCCTTAAGGAAGAGTTTTCGTCCTCGAAAACACAAGTAGTAACATCTTCTTTATGACCGATAATTGGTGCAGTGAGGAGGTTCAATGAAACCAAGATGAATATCTTGATTTTCAACATTGTTGTCCATTTGCAACCAATTGGGTCTAAATGGTAACTCCATTTATAACTCACTTGAGTGCTGTAAAGGAGTAACCACAACTAAGAATCACTTGGGTTTGAATGGTAACTCCATTTATAACTCACTTGAGTACTGTAAAGGAGTAACCACAACTAAGAGTTGTCCAAAGGCATAACCAGTTTTCAGATCTTCTGAAGGTACTGGAATAATGCAAGGAAACCTTGGCGTAACTTTCCATGCAGTTGTGAGCCAGATTTCCTTACTCGCCTGAGTATCTTGAACAGTCCGTTACATGTTCATCCCTAATGAAGGTTACTTGCCAACATGCTTTTTCAGCACACCTAGTAAGTGCTTGACGTATGAAAGTATTGACACAATCTCCAACCCCACCACAAGAGGTGTTCAAAGTCGAAAATCGTACTTAAGCAAATTCTAGAATAGGGAGAAAATCATCTATTTAGAAATGCGTTGTGTTAACGTATGCTCTTAGCAGATCCTTTAGCACAAGATTACTCTTTGTAATCTGCCTATCCCCTTGAATAACTGACAGTACTGAGGTGTGTTTTCCTCACGACTTACAGACAGTCGTCCCAGATGACTGGTAAACGGGAAATCACAGTAGTGTTTAACATTGGTGAAGAAGCAACAATGTCCGAAATAACCATCGTGGTTAACTTGAAAAAATCCACAAACGCCCAAACCGAGCCATGACCTCTATTGGTGATTTAGTGGATCCAAAAGTAATCTCAGAGAGATAGTGCACATAGAGTGCAAAATGCTTCATAAGCAACAATCTGTGGAATATGCATGCCGTTCCAAATCAGCCCTTGCTAAACACTAGGGCCCATAACACCTAGTGTGCATGCATTTAGCAAAAACTAACCGAACCTGTATATCCATAATGATGCTTGCCAATACGTATGGCAAATGTGATGCGCCTAGCATGCAATAAAAGGAATGTAAATAGTTCTGAAAAGAAACTAGATACTTTTAGTTGCAATCTTTTGCAAACCTTGCTGAAACGTCTGAATCACAATAAAAGGTGAAACATTGATCACTTCTAGATACAAACAATGAAACTTTTTCATTAACAGCTTATAGCCTTGCTATATTATGTATAAACAACCATCTGTAATGTTGTTTAGCAGTACTTGTATCTTAACAAGTCATTCTAAGTATCCGACAATTTATGGCCACGAAATTGCTCTTGATACGTCGTGCTAAAAATGGTCTAGAAAACAGATGTGACCAACACCTAGGGACTTTGTCGTGACACATAATTGACATAATGGCGCCAGTGCCAGTCCAGAGACTCATATTCTCCACACGTGGAATATGTCTCATATAAGGATGTGTGAAAAGGAACATCCTTCAAGTACAGGACGTACTTGTGTGTGGAGGAACTGCAAAACACTCCGCGACAAGAGAGAGAGGGACCCTCATTATCTTGCTCCACACTGATTAAACCGAACTCCTGGAGTTCCTAGACCATGTTGTATCCCATGTGACAACATGTGCCAAATTGAACCCTACAAGTAGGTTCGTAACAGCATAAGGCAAAAAAATAGATTGGACACTTGGCCCAAAATACTTTGTGCCGACATGCCCTTGGCATGGCTCTGTAACATTCAAGCGTACTTATACGTCTTGAAAAACCAAGCAAAGCATACTAAAAATGGAATAACACCAAATCAATAGATGCGTACCTGGAGATTTGAACGTAATGTTCACTTACCCATATTCAAATGGAGAGGAGCACGTCTCCTACCTGAAAAAACAAACAACATTGCAGTGGGAACCATGGGTGTTGCCCTCGCAATACAACCCCTTTGGTTAAAATCTACATAGTCAAACCCTTTGGTAAGACCCTTTGTAGAAACTGCTCAACTAGCAGGTAACAGTAACCAACATAGTTAACCGTGTACGTAATGGTTGAAATCAACTTGGAAAGTTGAATTTGTCCGCTATCGTGTGGTAGATTGCAGAATTCTTTTCTGGAAAGTCTAACTGGGAGAGATCAAAGTGTGATCCTCAATGCAGATCAAACTGTGATCCTTAATGCCTATGGGGTGATGTAACAATCACCCGCCGGGTCTTACCCCAAAAAGTATATCCATAGACACGCTGTAGTGCTATAGTGAGAGCAAGAAATCCACATAAGTCAGATGTCTAGCTCGTATTAACAGCCATGTTGTCTTAATTGTGTGCTGTCTCTAGACTCCATTGTATAGATTAGTTGATGTAAGTGCAAGAGTATCAAAAACTCAACTTGAGCATCACACTAGAAACCTATAGTGCAAAAATGACATCCGAAACTTTCGTAATGACAAGACACTTGCTTGTCAATCAACTTCAATGGGTACGCTACTAGGTAGAGTTGTTCGAGCTTGAGAACAATTATCCAAGGAATACCAACAAGTGGATCTTACCCTAGATTTAACAATGGCTCTTAGCCATCGTGTGTGGCTCATAGCCCTTGTGGTAATTAGTGTTCAATCATCGAACCGATGAAGACTAATGTGGATGGCATCTTGCCCAATTACTAGTTGAGAGTTAGAGCATCATGGCTCAGGAGAAAACATGAAACAAACTTCGTAGAAAATTTTCATGTTGTACCTTAGAAACAGAGGTGAAGAACGAACAGAAGAGCATGCTGGGCTGAGGGACTTTCCTTAAATGTCTAGTTTGTATATGTTATGCCCTTTTACCCAATCTGTGTGCTCTGATGCCTCTTATGCCTGACTTGCAACTTATCCTATAAGTCTGCTACAAGCTGCCTGTATAACGCTCTCATCGAGAGAGGAAACAGAAAACACAAGCCAAAGCTTGACCCACTTACCATGTATGGGGTCGTGACTTTACAAAAATGACTTAATATGGCACTTTGCATGTGAAATAAGTCCTAGATTTAGGTTCCATTTAGTGGTATTGTGCGTTGACAGCAACCAAAATTTTTAAAAATCCAGAACTTAGTGTGTCCATGACAGAGTGTCTGGTGTGATAGCGGAAGCGTAATTGCGAAAGCGGTGGAATTCATGCCACCTGATTAGCATGCCGTGCATTCAGAGTGTGAAGCCCTTGGCGAGAGTGATGCCCTCAAACGTGAGAGCCAAAACCATTAGTGCCTTGCATAGTTTAAACTGGTTGGGATTTTGTGAGGCGGTATTCCCTATGTGGCCAGTTTGTCAATCTTGTGTGCCACTGCTCGTGATTCCAAGTCATTGTGTAGTACCTTGGCACAAGGGAGAATCCTTGCTTCATGTACAATTGTGAAAACACGTTGCTTTGCGCAAAAGCAATAGTTTCCCATCAAAGATGTAAACATGGAAAATTATGAAGAACGTAAAATTGGCTAACCTGGTCTTTGCTATTGCAACCAGTGGTCATGAAAGTTGGGAGAAAAACTCATTCCAAAACGGCCCATAGCCATATCTGCACAGACGCCCTCGTATATTTTATACACCCGTCTGGTACATAAGGCCATAACCTGCAAAATTGAATCCACCTGCAAACACCTTGCATATTCCTTCCCCATTGTATATGGTCGTAGCATATGCCAGACGTGACCAGGTTCAATGCAAGATGTAGAAATTGAAGCCTTGCTACGTAGAACTCTGTATGGCCTCATTGCCAACAAATGCTATTGACGACAGATGTCATAACAAAGGGAGACGACCTTGTCGTTCATGCAAAAAAAATCGACCTTGTCGACTTGTAGATCTGCTATAAGAATTGAATTATATGTGCAATAAATAAATACCAATTGTGTACCTCATGAAGTACGCCTACCAATGAAATGGCCGTTGTAAGAATCAAACGAGTTGGAATCAAGGTTCACAGCTGTTTGACCTCGTACTGCCAAGGGCCTTGCCCCATGCTCTTGTGGTGTTCCACAGACCATACCCATGAGCATCTTTGACGAGCCTTTCTAGCCTCATGGCCTTTGTGGTATCTTTTTCATGATCCTTGCAACCCATGTCTGACTGACCCGGAGGAGCAAACGTTGCCGAGGATCAAAAATTTCCAAACCAAAACTAGGAATTTGACAGGTGTAACTGTAGACCCGAACATGCTCAAAGTGCTCCATGCTTTGCTTGTTGTGCATATAATGCAGATATATCTACGAGATTCAAAGAAGTTATCATTGAAAAATATTAAAGTCGACTTGCTTACCAACTCTTAGAAATCTAGGTCGAACGACGGAAACCGTAGGGGAAACATGTCCATACATGCCAGAATATTTCCCAAAGGTCGTGCATGCGATGCCTTTACTGTGACAACCCTGTGCATGGCTTTGTAATGGTGGTTGGTCTCTTGAAATGCTATTGGATGCACCATGAGGCATCTCCCATATACCAAACAAATTTTGTCTTGCGATGCATGGAGTCCATGGTCATCTTGCATGATTACGCAAAACTGAACCGTTGCATATCTGTGAAATATGTCGTCGATTTTGCTGAGATTGCAAAATTCTGCAATATTGTGCCTTGACAGGCGTGGCGGAGTGGTGAAGGAAAGGATGGGGGCCAACCGTGGGCACCCCTCCTTAACTATTTAAATCAAGGGCCTTGCCCTACCGTGGGCGGCCAAATCTGGGATGGCAAAAAAAAAAACAAGTTTGGCTATGCCGGCAAAGGCCGCGATGACGAGCAGGAGGCAGAGAGAGAATTCGAACACTGTGCTGCTCCACGGCGTCTGCTTGTGTGATGAGTTTTTCTAAGCACGGCGCCGCGATCCAGACGAGCTAAAAGAAATTCCAGCTCCGCGCAGGTTGATTCCGACCCTCCCCTGTGTAAGGGTGCTTACCTGCGCTCCTTCTCGGTCATGCAAGCTTGAGCCCCGATGGAAGGGGCTGCTCCTGCGGCCCTATCCTTTTCCTTTTTCCAAGGGACCCTACCCACGCGATGGCAGGCAAGCTTGAAGCGACGAGAGAGAGAGAGAGAGAGAGAGAGAGAGAGAGAGAGAGAGAGAGAGAGAGAGAGAGAGAGAGAGAGAGAGAGAGAGAGAGAGAGAGAGAGAGAGAGAGAGAGAGAGAGAGAGAGAGAGAGAGAGAGAGAGAGAGAGAGAGAGAGAGAGAGAGAGGCATGCCCTAAGCCATGCACGACTATGAAGCAAGCCCCTTCTCCTTCCCTCCTCCATGGCCTTCCTCTCCCCTAGCTCTGATACCAATATAAGAAACTAGGCAACTAGGCTCTACTGGATCCTCCTCCCAACCTCCCTTTATAGGTGGGCTCCTAGCCCCTTGCCCTAGACGGATCCCCTGTCCACACTGCCTAGCCCGGCCCTTGGCCGTAGTCCTTGCCTAGCCTAGTTCTTAGGGTACAGGACCCGTGTCCTGACACTTACATTTGAAACAATATGTGTATACAATTACTACAGTGGTCTTCGGAGTAGCAAAGATATTTGAAATTCCATCGCAGTGAGGACAAGTCATTTGCCCTGACTAATGCCAATAAGAGTGGAAACTTTGGTAAAATTGTGTGTGGCTTAAGAGTGCCTTAAATATTTTCGAATGCCAAACATGGACAACCATAGCATGGTGCACCTGGCATGCTTTTGTAATCTTGGCAAGTGAGCTATTGCATTTAATGTTTTACACATTATCAAAATGGATGCGTTCAAAGGTTACATGCCCTAGCTCTTCATTAATTAAGGATCAAGAGCCTACAATAGGCCATAGGTTGGCCTAAGATGCTTGTGTGTTGTTATTACAACTGGGCATCCAACAAGTGTGGAATATTTTCAAAAATTATCGAGCAAGGGTAATTCCAAAAGGAGACTCTTGGAATTTACTTACAGGAGGATACCTCCAACATAGGCAAGGAAGCTCCAGATTCTCTTCAATCAATGCAAAATGAGGGCATCACCCTAGATGCTGTCAATGTGTGCCATACATGTAGCCATTCAAGTCTACTTGAGGAGGGCCAGGTACACTAATAACATGAGACAAAGTATGCTATTGCACCAAACAAGGAGAAATACGCTTGCATGGGTGACGTTTTTGTGGTCCCCAATGTTATGTCTTTGACTGCACTTAGTTTAGGGCATGTCATGGGCTAGGCAAAGGAGCTATTTTCTCCCACATTAGTGTTTAATTATTGATCAAATGCAAAGTGACATTTTCGACGTGCAAAATTTGCAATGCTCTCCTTGTAAACTAAAATCTACGACAAAGAGTTAAAAGGTGACTAATAAAGGAATTCCTAGCCTTTCACATCTCTGGGGGGATGACAAAAACCTCTACCGGAAGCATGTAGAGCAAGTAGTAACCCAACAGAACTTGAATATGTATGAAAGGCTTCTGATCATTAGAGTCTTGGAAGTTTTATCCCACACCTATGCATCTGACCGAGTTAGACCTAGATTGGAAAGCCTGTCTTTGGCCAAATGATAGAGTATTTACACTCCTCAAGACCCAATATATCTACAACAAGTTGATATTCAAAGCAAATTGGTTTTCCCCAATCATCAAGGTATGGAAGGAGATTCGTCAACAATGCATTGGCAAAAGTGTGATAATGCCATCTGGGAGTGAAAATGGCCAGCCTACATGAAGATAATTACATGGAAGTTGTTGTGGGAGCCATCCTCACTAGGTGTTAACATATATTGTTACCATATACATGTGGTAGTGATGTGTGTGAACACACTAGGACCGCCGATGTATTTTTTCCCTCTTTAGGAGGTTTTTCCCCCCGTGCATTGTATATACACCCATCACTCTAGGGCTATCTATCTTTAAATTGCACACTAACACACTCTCAGTTATGTGCCTTGAGCTTCCTTCGTCTTCTCCAAGCTGTGTGTGTTTCTCTGCAACCCTAATTCCAGCAATTGGTATCAGAGCAGGTTGCGTCCTCCTGGGCTTAGTCGCCAGCAGCTCCAACATACACCTGCTAACTTTCTCCGATTTCTGTGAGCTTTGGCAAGCGTTCGCAGGTCGACAAATATTTTGGGAGAGCTAGTAGAGCATAGTCTACTCAGATTTTTTATTCGGGCTCATTTCGGCCTCCGTTTCCACTACATGCAGTACTGCACAAGCTATTTCATCATTTTGTGCAAATTTTTTATCAATGTCGTTTTTTTTATAACAAGTGCCTTATAGTGTTCTATGGTTTGTGCTATATAGCACGTGTTGTTCCCGCTTCACTTCTCCTCTTTTCGAGCAGTTTTCACATCAGGTGCAGCATTTACCATGGCTGACAACAACACAAATGTGTTCAAGATGTTTGCTGCTGAGGACAGATTGGATGGGGACAATTACCCTATGTGGGCTTACATGATGCAACATGTTCTTGTGTCAAAGTGCATCTAGAATATTGTGCACGACATTGATGTACGTCCTGGTTGTGAGGATGTAGGCGATGTTGAGGATGTGGCAGGTCTTGCTGCTATTAGAGTTGTTTTGCTTATGGAAGAACATCTCAGGATGTAAAGGATGCACAGGCTCATGCGTTGATTGCGTTGTCTGTGAAGCGCACCATTGTTCCTCACATTCGTTCAGCAAAATCTGCAAAACAGGCTTGGGATATTTTGGCTGGTCTTTATGCAAGTCGCAACGAGGCTAAAATTGCTTTGTTGCGTAAAGAGCAGGAATCGAAGATTATCCATGAGGAAGATGATATGGACACTTTCCTTGTTGGTGTCAAGGATATCAATGAGAAACTTATTTCTGCAGGTGAAGTCATTTCAAACAGTTCCCTTATGCAAACTATTCTTGATGCCTTACTAGATTCTTACCAGACTTTTGTTAGTACTTGGAGATTTATGACCCAAGGAAATCCTGAAGTTGTCAAGTTTGATGCATTATGCACATTGTTGTTGCAAGGGTCACTTTCTAGAAAAAACAGGATTAGAAAGCGTGCAGTTGAACAAGTTTTATTGCTTCTCAAAGAAAGGGTAGTAACAGCAATGCAACCACTTCTTATGGTTCTGCTGCGAGTGGCAAAACTTCTGTTCCCAATGCTTGTGCTGGTAGCACTTCGTCTGGCAATTCTGGTGATAAGGGCAAAAAGAAGATGCGTTGCCATTATTGTAAAGCTAATGATCACTTCATCAAGCAGTGTCCTAAGTTGAAGGCCAAAGAGGCTAAGAAAAAAGAGGGTGGTTCCACTGCAAATGCTGGTTCCACTACCAATGCAGCCATTGTTGAGTCTTCTGTGAAAGGAGACTGTGATGCTAATGTTGATGCAAAATGGGCTTTTAGTGCAGAGTGCACTTACAATCCTGTTGTCCATGATGCATGCATGTCAGTTGCTACAAATTCACATATGTGGTATTTCGACAGTGGTGCTACAAAGCACATTACCTCACATCGTGAATTGTTCACCTCTCTCGAGTGTGTCCCTCATGGGAATTCAGTCACTTGTGACAACAATGCCTCTTATCCGGTTCAGGGAGTTGAAAAGATTATGCTTACTGCTGCAAATGGCAGTTCTTTCACACTTGTTGATGCACACTTGGACTTGTAGTCAAATTTGTGGATGACTGATGTACAGTTCATGATCTCAGTTTTGGTGATGATATTGTTGCATTTGGGCTTTTGTGTTGTGGGTTGTATAAAGCTCACTTTGTATGACAAGTGTGGACAAAATTTTGCAAATGCAGTTGCAGATTCAAGGGCTATTTCAGATGCAAAACTTTGGCATGCACGTTTTGATCATCTAAATTTTGCCAGTTTGCTGTGTTTGCAGAAATCTAATATGGTTGCTTCTTTGCTGCCTCTTGAAGCACCTGTCAAACATGTTTGCGACGACTGTATTTTGGGTAAGATGTAGTGTTCGAAGTTTCCAAAGGATGGTTCAATTAGGGCCACATGCAGGTTGCAGTTTGTGCATAGTCATGTTTGTGGCCCCATGCAAACTCCGTCCTTGGGCAATTACCTTTACTTCGTGACTTCCGTTGATGATTACTCTAGGCATGCATGGGTATTTCCCCTTAAAGCGAAGTTCGAAGTTTTTATGTGCTTCAAACAATTTCTAGCTATGACTGAAAATGTATCGAAATGTACTATGGGCACCGTCCGTTCCAATCAATGGGGGGAGTATATGTCTCATGAATGTAATGCATTTCTAGCTAGTCGCGGGATAAAACACCAACGTAGAGTGCCTTATACACCTCAACAAAATGGTGTTGCTAAGAGGAAAAACAGGTCAGTTACAGAAATGGCACGATGTATGGTCAAAAGTCAAGCTTTGCCGCATTCTTTTTGGCTTGAGGCCATCATCTGTGCCACTTATGTACTTAACAAGTGTCCTACAAAAACTTTGCAGTCTATTTAACCATATGAAGCATGGCATGATAGAAAGCCTTCTATTGAGCACATGCGTGTTTTTGGTTGTTTGGCATATGCTTTGGTGCCACAAACGCAACGCAAAAAAATGGATAATAAGGTTGTCAAATGTATTTTTGTTGGTTATAGTGTTGAAAGCAAAGGTTACATGATGTATCATCCGCAAACAAAGCATATTCTGGTTTCACGAGATGTAGTGTTTGTGGAAGATTCTGTTCATTTCTTGCTGTCATGTACTAGAGACAATAATGTAAGCTCACAGGACATTTATGACACTTTGTTGCCTCTTTTGAGTGGTGGAAGTTTAAATGTAAATTCCAATGAGGCAAATGTAAAGCCTATGGGGGTTTTCAAAAAAATTTCAAATCAGTTTATTACTGATGCAGATGTACATGATGTACTTAATGAGGAAAGGGCTGAAAATGAGCAGGCTAGAGATATGCCAAAATGGTTGGTGCACACTTTGCGTGACAGTAAATTGGATGCACCTTTGTCTAGTCGTACTCGTTCAGGCTCTTGCCATGTATCTTATGCATCAGATTGTTATGCTTTGGCTGTGTCTGGCTTACATGATGTTGAGGAACGTCTGTCTTTTAATGAAGCACATAATTCAAAAAATTGGATGGCTGCCATGCAATCAAAATATGATACACTTACAGAAAATGGCACATGGACTTTATGTGATTTGCCTCCTGGCAAAAAGACCATTGGTACGAAGTGGGTTTACAAGTTGAAACGCAATCCGGATGGTGAGATCGATCGCCATAAGGCTCGACTTGTTGCAAAGGGTTATGCATAGCAAAAAGGCATAGATTATGAAGAGACTTTTTCTCCCACTTGTCATATGACTACTGTGCATTTTCTATGTGCATTGGCAGCTTGTTTTGGTTGCGATGTACATCAATCAGACATTGTTAGTGCTTTCTTGAATGGTGACAAAGTTTGAGGAAGTTTATGTAACACAGCCTCGCGGTTTTGTCAAGAAAGGACAAGAGGACAAAGTAAGAAGGCTTTGTATGGGTTGAAGCAATCTCCTCGTGCTTGGTATGAGAAAGTTGATACTCATTTGGTCAAACAAGGCTTTCGTAACAATCCAACAGAAAGCACATTGTATGTAAAGCGTAAGGGTAATGTACTTCTCATCGTGGTTCTTTATGTCGATGATTTCCTGATCACTGGACCAAATGAGAGACATATTGTTGAATTTAAGGCTGATTTGAATACTACTTTCAAGATGAAAGATTTGGGGATGTTGCATCATTACTTGGGTATACATTTTAAGCAGTGTGATGATGGTATTGCCTTGTGTGAGAAAAGTTACATAGAGACATTGCTATGTAAGTTTGGACTTGAGGATTGCAAACATATTGCCACTCCCATGGAAACAGGTTTGAAGTTAAGTCTACATGATGTTGGTGATCCTTCTGATGTCACTCTTTACCAAATTGCTGTTGGCTGCCTCATTTCAACACGAGGCCGGATATTCAGTTTGCAGTCTCACAGGTCAGCAGATTTATGCATAGCCTAGGTTTTAAGCATTGGTAGGCTGTGAAGAGGATTTTCCGCTACCATAATGTCACTTTACATCTTGGCTTGTTTTATTCCAAGGGGGGATCATTGCCGCCAAACTTACATGCTTTTTCGGACTCAGATTGGGGCTGGTTGTTTTGACACGAGAGTGTCCACTAGTGGTTTTTATTTCATGCTTACCAGTTTATGTATATCATGGTTGAGCAAGAAGCAACCTACTGTGGCCACTTCTAGTTGTGAGGCTGAGTACAGGGTAGTCTTCACAGCTACGGTTGAGTGTGTATGGCTCAGACGCCTTATGGCTGATTTGGGTGTTGGACATGACACTGCCAACACTATCTACACTGACAATCAGAGCACATTGGTAGTCGCGAGGAACCTAGTTTTTCATGCTCGCACAAAGCACATTGAGGTGTATTACCACTATGTCAGGGAGAGGCTCTCAGCAGGAGAGATCAACTTGGCTTATGTGCCAACACAGGACAACCTTGCAGATCTTTTCACAAAGGCATTGTCTCATGAGAAGCTTGAAGCTTTCCACAAAGCTTTGGCCTTGCTCCCCTTTGTGGACTGATCATGTCCTCAAGGCATGTCACTTCCCTTTACTCATGTGCCAGCTCTCGTTCACCGCATCACTCTAGGGGGGGATTTGTTACCATATATTGTTACCATATACATGTGGTAGTGATGTATGTGAACACACTAGGACCGCCGGGGAATTTTTTCCCTCTTAAGGAGGTTTTTTCCCTCGTGCATTGTATATACGCCCATCTCTCTAGGGCTATCTATCTTTTCATTGCACACTAAGTAGCACACTCTCAGTCGTGCGCCTTGAGCTTCCTTCGTCTTCTCCAAGCTGTGTTCATTTCTCTACAACCCAAATTCCAACACTAGGACAAGGTCTGCACTAGAGAGATTGACACTTACACGTGCTCTGGGTATAAAAATTGCCATGCCACATAGGGTCTAGCCACCAAAATCTGCAAATGGGTGTGAAATACCTGGAGGATTACCTTTTACACAAACGACTTGATCCTGGGAGGGTGTAGATTGCAAAACCAAGCCATTTTGGTATGCACCCAAATCATTAAATGTTGTTATCTGAAATAGGTATGGAAAGCCCGGAACATTTGCATCTTTGGAGCAGAACATGTCATGTTTCAATTCAAGGAGGTGTTGAGTAAGAACATTGAGCTTATCTTTATTGTGGTGTTACAATATTGGGCACCCTTCTATTGTATGTGGTTAGCATTACAATTGGGATAGCGCGTATAATGATTAACCATTGTGATGTCTTACTTTTTCACTAATAAGGGAGTTGATGTTATGTTTTGAATTGTAAATACAAGAGTAAAAGTGTTGGCACCATTATTTTTGTAAAGATTGCTCCACATTTCTATTGTCCTTCCAAGATTTATGCTATTATTATCGAGCTCACGCAACCCGCCTACGGCGGGTCTCGCTCGCTCGTACCAACAGGCTGCTTTGTAGCTCATTAATGAACACTTTGTAACGGCTAATCTTATGCAATTTCTCAAGCTCACTCGTGAGCACATATAGAAACCCTCATGAGGGCTAGAGCTATAGGCCATTCTTATGTGAGATGCTCTCAGTTTTTCCCTTTTCCCTCTCTTAACCTATGTCTTGGGCTATGGAGCTTCTCTGTGGCATCTTCTTGTGTAAGAATTTGTCTCCCTTTCCTTCTTTACTATTGTGTGTGTGTGTGCATGTCAACGTCTCTCTCTCTCTCTCTCTCTCTCTCTCTCTCTCTCTCTCTCTCCCCACCCATCTTTCTCTATGTGTCAACATCTTCCCCTTCTAATCCTTCTTTTCCCTTCTCCATAATGGCAAGGCTTATTCGCTCCTAGCATGTAGGATCAAAGAGAGGGGTAGCTGCCAATGTTGAAGAATGGAATCATGCACTTAGTTGTTGAATTAGCTACTTGATTCGTCCTTAATAGCTCTTTGTCAGGATCCTATTGTGTCTCTTTTCAAGACCCCTTCTGGAAACATTGTCCCCTCAAGGCACATGCAATGCTTAAGGTTGATTATATATTCTTTTCTGAGTTAATATTAACATCTCCACTCAGAATTGTCAATATGACCCCCCCCCCCCCCCAAAAAAAAAAAAGAGACTTCATAAAACTTAAACGCAAATCAACTTATAAATAACCACCTCCACTCATGATTATTTTGAATTAAAAAAGGGAGACTGTGATTTCTCAATCGATCTCATCATGCTTATTCTATAAAAACTATTGTAAGCAATCATTTCATATCAAGCAACTCAAAGCAATAAGACTATTGAGTGAAGAAAAGACACTACACATCAAAAACTCATTATCACTTTGCATTAGGAAAAAAAATCAACTAAATATTAAAATGGCTTTTCATTTATGTTACTTTTGCAAATACATCTCAAGATAGAAAGAGCGAAATTAATATAAAAATCATATTTAGGTTGTCAAAAACTAAATGTTTGAAATTAATATCCAAAGGAAATAGTTCTCTCCTCTCTCTCTGTCTCTCTCTCATGCATATATATATATATGCATGAGAGAGAGAGAGAGAGAGATAGAGAGAGAGAGAGAGAGTTAACTTTGAGTGTATTCTTATTACTATTATTTGTATTGAGTTATGGACCGGGCTTGTTGGTTCCACATGTGTAGTCATTGGGTGATCGCTGAGGATAGGAGCACACTACATTTAGAGAGAGAGAGAGAGAGAGAGAGAGAGAGAGAGAGAGAGAGAGAGAGAGAGAGAGAGAGAGCATGTTGAACTCTTAGCCGCATGTGGGCACCCACATGTGGATGGGACGACCCACACATAAGTGGTATGTAACCTAATATTTTCTTATTCTCGAATGTATGGTTTTGCTCTTGCTCTCCCTCTCTAGTGTGCTATATCTCTTGCTATGTGTGTGTGTGCGTGCGTGCACACGTGCGTACAAGCCAACAGCGATACAACAACGGCGAGGCAATTGAGCAGTGCAGCGAGCTCCTTCTTCACGGAGACGCGAGTTTCTTGCATCGACAACTACACAAATGCGAGTGACACACTTGTCTGCATCCGTGAGCTTCCCTACATCTAGGTTGTGTCTTTGTAGCCTCAGTGGCTCACACACAATGCACAACAAGTCCCTTGCAATCCAACATTTTTGGCGTCGTTGTGCGTCAAGTTGCAAACCGCAACTATGCTACTATTTCTCTGTAATTTTTTTTTGTATTTTTGCACAGATATGTGTGGCAAGCCAGATTGGTCAATTTGAATGTTGTTTTTGTGCATATCTGTTGTTGTAGTAATACAAATTTGTTGTTTGGACTGAGAAAAGGCTGTTTGTCAGTGCATTTTTAGCAATTTTTGCAATAAATTCTACATTCTCTGTAATTTTTGCATTGATTTTTATTATTTTCGTGGTTTTTGTTTTAAATTATGCATTTTTTGCACTAATTTTTTAAAATTTTGCATTATTTTTGTACTTTAAAAAAATTCATTTAAAAAGATTTAAAATAAACAAAAAATAAAGAAAAGAAAAAACAAAAAACAAAAAACAAAAATGTCACTCAAAATTTGAAACAAAGAACCCCCCAATTGTCCCCTCCCCGACCCTAACCCGAACACGGTCTTGGTCTTGGTCTAATGAATCTTAGGGATTTAATATTTACATAATTATGTAAATTTTGTGTGGTCATAAGGACTTATTATCATTTTAACATCATCACACTTAACATAATCACAAACAAGCCGTTTAAGGGCAACTTGGTAGCCCACAAAAAGCGGCTTTTTCATTTTCCTAGCAGGCCCCTCGGAAAAATGTAAAAGCTCGATGGGCCCGTAACTAAATATATAGACGGGCCCGATCGAGCCCACTAGGTGTTATTTTGTGAGCAACATATATATATATATATATATATATATATATATATATATATATATATATAGAGAGAGAGAGAGAGAGAGAGAGAGAGAGAGAGAGAGAGAGAGAGAGAGAGAGAGAGAGAGAGAGAGAGGACCTCCTATGCACATACGTCAAGGGAGGGAGGGTCGTGTGGGAGCGTGCTCTACATTGTAGTGCACGGCAGTAGTAGAGTACTTAACCACACAACTCAAGTTTTTGTGTTCTGTGTGCGTTGTGTGATAGCGTGCCTTTTGTCGTATTGGACGATAATAATAAGGTACCTTACCACACAATGTGTGTGTGTGTGTGTGTGTGTGTAAGTTGTTCTATAATATAGTGTTTACCACAGGGACATCACCTCGGTAACGTGGGGAATATGATATCCTTGTGGTAAGTATTGGCTCACCGTTTGGAAACTACGTCGGTAACATGACAATATTGGTATCCTTATGGTGAGTCAACTTCCCTTCCCTTGCCAAAAAAAGATACGGGCATCGATCGGTAACGTGGCATGCTTGTATGCAAACTATTATTACTCTTTGGATTCGAGCAACACTCGGTTGATAACGCGGCTATATAGTGTCGTTTGATAGAATCATTTGTTTTTGCAAAAATGTGTCGTTCAAGTCATCAACCCGGCCTTATGAACGCTATATAATTTGTATGTGCATGTGCATATCATGTTTTTTAAGTTTTAAGTATATGAAATACTTGGTCGGTAACGCAATCGTCAAGAGTATTTCATATATAAATGTTTAAATTGTCTGTAATTGTTATTTTTAAGCGTTTTTTGTCAAAATTTATTATATCTAATCATATTCAAAAGAATATTTCAATAATCTAACTATCTATTGAATTCTTTATCAAACATACACATACAGAAGTCATAAAAAATATAACATATATGATATCACTTTTGTACAACCTCAATAGTGTTTATACCAATGAATAACATCTTCGCAAAACATTAGTCAATGTTGTCTTGATATCGTTCCAAAATCTTTTTGGATGTAAGACGTTCTATTTAATTTATGATTTTTTTGTTAAAACCACACCATATTTTCATTTTACTCGTGTGCTTCTACTCAGAACAATGTTTTTTTTCAAGAAATTATACACTATCAATATTTTTAAATGAGCTAAAATTTACGAGATGTTTGTGGGTTTAAAACCTTGAATTACTTTGTTATTTAAGGTTGGCAATATATACATTACAAATCTTGATATGAGACGTTATATTCAATTTATGAATTCTTTGCTAGTGGATGAAGTGGAAGCGAGAATGTTGGCTAGCCAAATTTTCATGATTTTCCCACCTTTTTAATACTAATTGGGTTAAATTATTTCGAGCTATCACATGACCTATTCCACACCATGCATAGTAAAGAAAAAAGAAAATAAGAAAAATCAGGTGAAAACAACCAAAATAGCTAGTGGCGAGGCCTCTTAGGGTACTCATCAATGCTTTAAGGGTCATGTATCTACGCTCTGATCGAGTCCTAGAGTCTGATCAGCTTGAGAGTGCTTCAAATTATGGGGGCACTCACTATCCATCTACATTAGGTTCCAGACCTTCGGCCAGTACCTAAGGTAGTGTGACTCAAGATCCATATGTCATGTGTAGTGACTCTTCCTCTGACTACGATGTCATGGAGGGGTATTCTATACAAAATCTTGAGAGGTCAAGTCAAGACATGCATGCCTTGGGCCCATGGCCCATGGCAGTGTGACTCAAGATCCATATATCATGTGCTCAAGATCCATATATCATGTGTAGTGACTCTTCCTCTAACTACGATGTCATGGAGGGGTATCCTATACAAAATCTTGAGAGGTCAAGTCAAGACATGCATGCCTTGGGCCCATGGCCCAGGTCGAGCATGTTTAGCCACATAAAAGAGACCTTCAGTAGAGCCACTCGCTCTGAACATGCGACTAGCGAACTAAATGAAGGGGGTGGGGAAGTTAATTCACCTTTCATGTCTAATGTAGACCCCAGACTCCTTGAGAGTGCCCATGTGAATATTCCATCCACTGCACTCCCTAGCCCTGAAGTTATATTACCTGATGGTAGGAGCCTTGCAAAAGTGCAAGAGATCGAACGCTATATCCTTGCAGCTAGGGGAAAAAAATTTGAAAGCTTACGCAAGGCATAGCAATTCAGACAGATAAAGGCAAAGGCACCTATGGTGTCAACTGTGCCATTTAATCCATTGTGATCTCTTGAATTAGCAGCCCCTGAGAGTCAAACCATAGGAATCCACATTGCATTCTCTTTGAAGGACACCCCCAACACCTCAAACCTAGATGGGGCATTTCTAAATGAAAAGTGAGAGTATGACTTACAAACAGAGACTTTAATTGACCTATACATGGGTCAAACATACCATGTGGGTTGGTTAGATGTTCTACAATCTACATCGGGTGCTACCAGCTTAGAGGAGCAACGCTAGAGATTTTGTGATGCCATCCATAGGGTGACCGAGTTGGAAAGGCAAAACAAAGGGATTAACATGCCTTCAACGAGTCTCATGAGATTTTTGGATACAGGGAAGTCAAACAACCAACCCTATCGCAAATGGAGACTCCTCAGTGAGTCCAGTGGATCCTCCATATGTCATTTTACTAAGAGTCGCGGTACAATCTGAGCCCACAAGCAATAGTTTTACCTCTCCAAACTTAGTTCATCTTTCTCTTAATGCAACTACAGTTACCATGCTTACCCAGTGATGAGCATGGTGAAGAATACACCTTGGATCTCATTCGTTAGTAAAGCACCACTACCTAGTAGCATAGTGCCTACAACATTACTCATGAGTGTGCATCAATCATATGTACCTATTGCCCCTCATGTTCATGTAGCTCCTACACCCCCAATTGTTTCAACAGCTTACACTCCACGACCACCCTAGCCAAGCCCTTATTCCAGTGGAGCTATACCAGAGCTGACATTAACTTGTCATATCCCACATTTGCTAGGCCTAGGGCCACACCTATGAACTTCGGGCCACCACACGGCACAACGCCGTACCAAGCCCGGGACCCAAGGACCACCCGTACCCCAAACCCCATGTCAACCCACATTCCACATGTAGTCCTGGAAGCGCCTCTGCCCACTATACCTACTCACTTGGGTGACTTGGAAACCTTTGCTCAAGCTATCGGTCGATCTATTACCAAAAACATGCACATCACACCTAACACAGAGACTAGAAGCAAGGTAGTACAAGCAGCTAAGCTTCTACAAAAGTTCACTGGAGACGTAGATGTTAGGAAGCATATTGAGGTTTTTGAACACGTATGTGATTCCCTGGAAGAGCACAATGGACTACATAAGTGCAAGGCTTTAAGTTTTGACTCTAAGTGGGAAGGCAAGGGATTGGTATAGAACCCTAAGGAATGAAGAGGGCACACACTATCCTACTCTTAGTAGATTGTTCTTGAGAGAGTATATACAAGAGGGAGTTTGGGTCATAACATCTCAGCTCCAGAAAGCCCAACAAGAGGAAGGTGAGTCAGTGAGAGACTTTATTAGCTTAAAGAATTTGAACTCTCGTTGTGATATAAATGAGCATTTCAATAATAATCAATTGCTCAATAGATTTGTTAGGGGACTGCTACATGAGGATATCTATAATGGCATAGCCATTAAATGTATCACTACTTGGCAAGAAGTCACCACCAATGCAATCCAATTGGAAGACAATCTAATGATTGAAGGAGAAACAATGTCTATTGAGCCAAAGCTTACTAGCTCGCAAGCAATTGGGCATGAGCCAATGACTATAAAGCCCATTGTCAAAGAGCAAAAACTATTGGAGATGACTTTGGCTGACCTCACCAAGGTGTTAACCCTCATGAACATCCTATCAACTTCGCCGGACGCATATTATTTATTTGATTGAGTCATGGACCAGGCTTGTCGGTCCAGTAGGTGTGTAGGTGATCATTGATGAGAGGTGCACCACTTATCTTATTTTTACAGTAGTTTTGCAATGACCGGCCACTGTGGGCGCCCATGTGTGAATGGGTCAAACTCTTTTAAAAGGTCCATTTGACCTAAAAATCATTATTCTTGGAGGTGTAAGCTAAGAAGTGCTCTTGATCCGTCTCTGTCTCCTTCTCCTTTGTGTGCTCACGTGTATATACGTGTCTGTGTATGCTTGAGAGAGAGAGAGAGAGAGAGAGAGAGAGAGAGAGAGAGAGAGAGAGCATTGCGGCGGCATTGGCGATTGAGCGCGGCATTGACTGCGGCTCCTTCTTCTTTGCAGCACAGGATCCTTCACGAGATGGAAGCATTGAGCGGTGAGTGACACACCATTGTTTCTTTGAGCTTGCAAGGACTCTCTAGTTGTGTGCTTGCAGCCTTTTGAGGCTTGCACACAGTGCACAGGCAAGTTCCCAGCCCTCGACACGTACGACGAAGCGTATTGGCACCGATGGTATAGCCAAACTGTGTCGACCTATGGAAGTGCAGGAAGCCTAGGCATGGATGTTTGCAAGCAAGTGACAGGGACATTGGGCAAGTATTTGATGGAGCCAGGAGAGAGGTACACCGAGATGGAACACTCGCTAGTCGAAACTTCAAGTGTTTTTTGCTATCACAGGTGACAAGAGCAAATGCTTATATCGTAAGGTGGTAAACAAGACAAGGGGTGCTAGATACAGGTGCTATCAGGTTTAAGATATGGGACTTTAATCGAGGTGTCTGCAGGAGACTCTACTTGCCAGGATGTGTATGTAAGATGTGGTGTTTTGCAGGTCAAAGATGCTTTTCCAACTCAACTGGTCGGAGAGCTTGAAGGTACCAAGGATCGATGGATTTATCTCCAAAGCGAGGCTTGCTATGTATGTAGAATGTGTACTCCAATTTGGCAAGCTCGAGCTCGTTGGGTAATTGCAGGTTGATGGCTAGCAAGTCTCCACCTTGGACCTATGTCAAGGAGTGGAAGCTTAACTCGATTGGCGGTAGAAGTGGTTGTAGTCTTTCTCTGCAAGATCTCGATACCTGGGAAGTCCCTTTATGAAGCGGGTTCCATCTATTTGTGGCCAGGAGGCCATTGGCACATAGGCTTATGTGGTAGCATATGAGGCAGTGAGTTCGGACCCACTGCAGTCTCGATGGCATGTGAAAGAGCACCAAAGGAAGAGTTTTTAGAGGCTTGCTGAAGATATATATGAAAAAAAAAACAAGGCGACTACTGGTCTGCATGGGGTGGTGATGACATCTGGATGGTGGAGGGAGTGCAAGTCCTGCAGATGGCCGTCAGGGCTTCTAGAGGAGTGCCATCTTTGCATAGTGGGGCCGGCCAGTTGAATACAAGAGGGCGCGGCAATTGCATGAAGCTAGGAGTTATAGGAGAGGCGACCAATAGCGAGGTCGCTATTGGCCAAAGAGAGGCGGCCTCCTTGCAGAGCAAGGTCGAGAGTGGCATGAGGGGCCAGTGGTTGTCGAACTCGTCAATGAGGAGGGGTTGGGAGTCACTGTAAGGCCACCAATTGGGTACCATCCGGGTGTAAATAGGAGGTTTGGTTAGCACTACACGGGGTCTGTAGAGACGGGGATGTGCACGGTCACCAGGATATGTAAAACAAGAGGTGCCAGTTGGAGGACGGAGAGCCGTGAGTGGCTGGGGTTGGGCAGGCCAAAGAAGGCCACATGGGAGATGGCCTTGTCCGGCTGAGGGGTGTCAAGAGCTACAGAGCAGAGGGGCGGCCAAGAGAGCCTATCCAAGTGCAAGAAGGGACAGGGCCATAAGCTGCCGATTGTGAGTAAAAGAAAGGTTGAGACCTATCAAGTATGAGTGCATACGGAGGAGGAGAGGAGCCAGCCATGCTGTCCCACTTCTTAAGCCTTGTAAACTCATCGGATGTTGCACCAAGGAGGGAGTTTTTCTCAGAGAGGTCCATCATTGTACATGTTTTGCTAATCGAAACAGCTTGAGCCCCCATATGCTCGTTGTTGGAGTGATCAATATGTGTTGTGTTTTTCTCTCCCGCTCTCTTACCTAATGTTATCAGTTATACTTGTGCTTTTGAGGGATGTTGGGTGTAGCTAGAGATTCTCTCTTTGTGGATACAATGTGTGTGATGAGGGTGTAAACTCGTAAGCACACTCATGTATGCCAGTGGTGGTCATGAAATCATCTGTACATGTTAGCATATCTTCAATCACCTATATGCGGTTATATGTTGTTTTGAGGGGTTAGAAGCAGTAGCCATTATGATGTGCTTCGTGATTGAATGTGTGAAATCGGGGTTGGTTGGGTTCGGGCTTGGACATTGATTATTTGCAGATCGGGAGTCTATATAGGTGTGTGTTTACTAGGGGATAGGGGTGTTGTGAAATCATTGGGCTATAGAGAGGCATTCAGATTGTGTGCTCGTGGTTTTCTCATTTCCCCCTTTCCATCTTGTGGTGCCCCCACTGAGGATCCACTGATTGCTTCCTGACCAAGTGTTCGTGAATCAAGATGAAGCAAGAGTTTGGTCCAGTGTTCAAAGGAGATGAAGATGCAGACGATTGGATTGCCGATTTTGAGCTACTTATGCTGACAATACTGTGGATGCCAGGTGATGAAGCAAAGCTCCAGACTCTACCTTTGGTGTTCCGAGGTAAAGCAAAGACTTGGTTTGATGGTTTAGAAGATGTGCACAAGCAGAATTCGATTGGATTTCGAGAGCAATTTTTACAAAGGTATAGAAAGTGGTGTCGGCTTCGGAAGCAGTCACAAAGATCAAAGGCTTGCAGCATGACATAAGTGCAAATGTCAATACCTTTGTGGATAAATTTGAAGCTTATTGGGGGGATTTTGCGACTGTTACCCAAGCAACCAATGCGGGATATTTTAAGCTGGAAAGGTTTCTATCCTGCTTGCATCCCTATGTTTGTGAGAGAGTGGATTATGAAGATCCAAGGACCTTTGATGAAGCTGTCAAATTCGCCAGAGCAAAGAGTCAAAAGATGATGAAGACGATGGAGACAGGATTGCTGCAGTCTATAATCATGTCAACCAGTGGACCTAGGTCCAAACAGATTGATGAGCACCAAGAGGTAAAAGCCCTGTCTTTTATTGATATGAATGTGATGAAAGCACGTGAAGCTGATGCCAGGCTAGAGGAGGTAGAACGAGTGCCAATCAGGTCTCAAAAGATACAGAGAGGCATATTCAGAGTGCCACCCAGTTTGCTTGCTCAAGAGGACGAGGTGATAAAAGATCTTAAAGAAGAGGTGTCGGTTCCAGAATCGATAATGGGGAAGGTAGCAATGGTGCAAGAAGCAGCAAGTTCAGAAGAGGGGTCCGAAAGTTCTCAGAGCTCCAGCAGCAGTATGGACACACTGTAGCATGTGGGAGACAAAATCCATGTCTTCTAGGTATGAAACTCATGATGTTTTTCATGTAGATGAAGTGGAGAAAGATGTATACAAGTTGCCTACCAGCCAGCTGAAGGTCAAAGATAAGCATAATGCAAGTGTGGAGATGCTTTGTGTGAATCTGCCAGCCGAGCAGCCCTATCAAATGTCTTGTGATGGTGAGTCCCTATTGGAGGGAGAGGTATGGTTTGATTGTGCATCCGACTTGTTTGAAGAGAAGTTTTTTGAGGATGACTTGCAGGAGCTAGAAACAGAAGCAAAGGTATGTCGAAGTGATTTATCTATGCAGGGGGTGGGGCAACCTTGTCTTGATGGGCATATGGAGGTGCACAGTTTAGTTTCAGAGTTTGTGTGTAGTCGTGGAGAGATAGCTCCGATAGATAACTCTATGGAAACAGATACATGTGCAGCCTATAACAGAGAGGCTCCATGCAAAGAGGAAGGTGCCGCCAACCTTGTTGGGGATGAGGTGTTTGAAGGACAGGTTGAAGCTCTAGCAGGTCATGCTCTTAAGCTTGAAGAGCTGGTTTTGGTGCCAATTTTAGAAGATTTGGATACAGGTATGCAAGGCAAACATGTTTGTTTGGCTATGCAGCAGGTGGAGACAAATGGTAGGGTTTAGCTACTTCATGCTATGCTATTGATACATGTGTTATTGGAGGTTGCTTAATTTGTAGATATCTTTGTATCAGTTGTGAGGCTTTTTTGAAGAAGACTATACTATGGAGGATTCTCTAGCAGATGATAGGATAGCTGCTTATGATTCAGGTTTCTCAAGTGATAGCAAGTATTCTTATAGCGGACACGAAGATTTATGGATGCAAGGTGACAAAGCTCCATGCTATGAAGAGCTGGAAGGGCGGCGTGTCTACTGGCCTACAAGTGCAAAGGAAGGCTTGGATATGCATGCTTTACAGGTGGATGGCCACGGCCAATGTTTTATTTTTGATCCAGGTGGAGATTACACCATGCTTGGGGAAGCTTCGAGCTTTCCATTTGACCCTGGAGGGTGATGCAGCAGATGCTTTTCTCTCTATCTCTATCCTATTTCTATAGCCATTATATCATTTTCCTTATGCAGTCTATATATCTATGTTATATCATTCTCTCTATACAGTCCTATTTTACCCTCGGGGGGTTCACCATTCAGTACCCCCCTATATAACGTGCGTTCGCGGGGTATTAAAAAAATCCCTCTTTTTAACACTAGGTTGGTAATGGGACACTTTTATGTCCTGTGAAGTGACCATTTTCCTTGAATTATGTCAAGAGTTTCAAAATGGATTTGGAGGTGCTATATGTCTAGAAAGTTGTCTCATGAGCTGAAAAAAACTTGACATTTTTTTGGAATATCAATTCCATCTTTAACCTTGTCCTTGCACAACATTTCACAACCTAAACTGTGTGAAAAAATGGGTCCTGTTTTTGGTTTTTTTCAACTTTTTGCAACTATACCACTCTAGAATTCATGTTTGTGAGGTCTATAATGCTAGAGAAGTATCTTTAGTAGTCCTCAACATGTTCTGATGCTTCTAGGGAGAAATAAATGTTAAAGTTGTAAGTTATGACCAAATTACAAAAATTGTCAAATCTTGTTTTTTAGCCAATTTTAGCTCTTCTATGATTTTTTTGGTGGCTTTCATGATATCCAAATGCAGTTTTGATTCTCTATGTCGCATATTGTAACTTAAAGCTAATATTCCTTGAGTTTTGGGGCACCTAATACCCTATTTTGCATAGTAGACAACGATGGTTGATTTTTTCAATTATAGAAGAAAACGAAACATTCTAGTATATCAAGTATAGCTTGTTTAATATTGTTAGTTTCTTGTGACAACTACATGCATTTTGTAGGTAGTAACCATATCTAGTCATAAGGATCAAATTTGGCTAGATATTGAATAGTTTCTATGGGATTCTACAACTCATAATGTTGAACACAGTTTTTTCATGTTTGCTGTATTTAGCACTTCATCTTTGTCCCCAAGATTCCCCTTGGTAAGAGATGTATTATTCTTTTGACATGCTCCATGGCTCCTTATGAACCTAAAGGACAATAGGGAACTAAGAAAACATGCATATATTATTTGTATTGAGGGTGGCTACAGAAACTTTGATGATGGGTTTGCAGAATGGTAAAAATTCAACTTTTTTGTACCTAATTCTTTTGGCAAAACAAAAAATAGTGAGTGAGAAGAAATCATATGTTCTGATCACCAACCCATTGAAGTTAACTAGGGAATTTATCTCAAGTCCTACAAAAATCCCTAATATTATTTTTATGCAAAAAAACGTAAGAAATGACTGTTTTGATGAAAATGTACTGGTCCATCAACTTTGGAGGCTTGGTGTGACCAAAAGATGAGAAATTTTACAAGTTTCTTATTTTTTCCATGTGTAGTAGGCCTTGAACTATAACCTCATGAAAGGATTTTACAAAATGAGTGGATCTACTATGGTTTTGGAGGTTTTTTTCAAAACCCTGAAAGGACACTTTTATGTCCTGTTAGGTTACCAACCTAGTGTTAACATGTCTGAATGAATAAAATAACCCCTTATTTTAGGATTTTTTTTCCAAAATTGAATTTAAAACCCCTTATTTTAATGTATCTCTGTTAAATTACCTAAATTTTTTGCATTTTAAAACCCCTCCTTTCGAACTCACGTTATACATTAACATGATAACATAGTGCACCCCCGAGATTTTACCTAAATAATATGGTGGTTGAGCATGAATGCTCAACGAGGGGGTGGGCAATGATGGTACAACCAAATTGTGTCGACCTATGGAAGTGCAGGAAGCCTAGGCATGGATGTTTGCAAGCAAGTGACAGGGACATTGGGCAAGTATTTGATGGAGCCAGGAGAGAGGTACACCGAGATGGAACACTCGCTAGTCAAAACTTCAAGTGTTTTTTGCTATCACAGGTGACAGGAGCAAATGCTTATATCATAAGGTGGTAAACAAAACAAGGGGAGCTAGATACAGGTGCTATCAGGTTTATGATATGGGACATTAATCGAGGTGTCTGCAGGAGACTCTACTTGCCAGGATGTGTATGCAAGATGTGGTGTTTTGCAAGTCAAAGATGCTTTTCCAACTCAACTTGTCGGAGAGCTTGAAGGTACCAAGGATCGATGGATTTATCTCCAAAGCGAGGCTTGCTATGTATGCAGAATGTGTACTCCAATTTGGCAAGCTCAAGCTCCTTGGATAATTGCGGGTTGATGGCTAGCAAGTCTCCACCTTGGACCTATGTCAAGGAGTGGAAGCTTAACTCGATTGGCGGTCGAAGTGGTTGTAGTATTTCTCCGCAAGATCTCGATACCTGGGAAGTCCTTTTATGAAGCGGGTTCCATCTATTTGTGGCCAGGAGGCCATTGGCACATAGGCTTATGTGGTAGCATATGAGGCAGTGAGTTCGGACCCACTGCAGTCGATGGCGTGTGAAAGAGCACCAAAGGAAGAGTTTTTAAAGGCTTGCTGAAGATATATATGGAAAAAAAAAACAAGGCGACTACTGGTCTGCATGGGGTGGCGACGCCATTTGGATGGTGGAGGGAGTGCAAGTCCTGCAGATGGCCGTCAGGGCTTCAAGAGGAGCGCCATCTTTGCATAGTGGGGCCGGCCAGTTGAATACAAGAGGGCGCGGTATTTACATGAAGCCAGGAGTTACAGGAGAGGTGACCAATAGCGAGGTCACTATGGGCCAAAGAGAGGCGGCCTCCTTGCAGAGCAAGGTCGAGAGTGGCATGAGGGGCCAGTGGTTGTCGAACTCGTCAATGAGGAGGGGTTGGGAGTCACTGTAAGGCCGCCAATTGGGTACCATCCGGGTGTAAGTAGCAGGTTTGGTTAGCACTACACGGGGTCTGTAGAGACGGGGATGTGCAGGGTCGCCAGGATGTATAAAACAAGAGGTGCCAGTTGGAGGACAGAGAGCCGTGAGTGGCTGGGGCTGGGCAGGACAAAGGAGGCCACATGGGAGATGGCCTTGTCCGGCTGAGGGGTGTCAAGAGCTACAGAGCAGAGGGGCGGCCAAGAGAGCCTATCCAAGTGCAAGAAGGGGCAGGGCCATAAGCTCCCGATTGTGAGTGAAAGAAAGGTCGAGAGCTATCAAGTATGAGTGCATACGGAGGAGGAGAGGAGCCAGCCATGCTGTCCCACTTCTTAAGCCTTGTAAACTCATCGGATGTTGCACCAAGGTGGGAATTTTTGTCAGAGAGGTCCATCATTGTACATGTTTTGCTAATCGAAACAACTTGAGCCCCCATATGCTCATTGTTGGAGTGATCAATATATGTCGTGTTTTTCTCTCCCGCTCTCTTACCTAATGTTATTGGTTATACTTGTGCTTTTGAGGGATATCGGGTGTAGCTAGGGATTCTCTCTATGTGGATATAGTGTGTGTCATGAGGGTGTAAACGCGTAAGCAAACTCATGTATGCCAGTGGTCATGAAATCATATGTGCATGTTAGCATATCTATAATCACCTATATGCGGTTATATGTTTTTCTGAGGGGTTAGAAGCAGTAGCCGTCATGATGTGATTTGTGATCGAATGTGTGAAATCGGGGTTGGTCGGGTTCGGGCTTGGACATTGATTGTTTGCATATCAGGAGTCTAGGTGTGTGTTTATTAGGGGATAGGGGTGCTGTGAAATCACTGGGCTATAGAGAGGCATTCAGATTGTGTGCTGGTGGTTTTCTCATTTCCCCCATTCCACCGTTGGCGGGGAATGCCTTGCACCAAGCTTGAGGAGCACTCAGTGCTACCCCTGGAAGCCTTTCTTTCATATGTTTTCTAGTTTTTGCTGAGTTGTGTGAGAACTGTTAACAGGCTGTAATATGCAATTTTAGTTATGTCCGTGTGTAGTTGGCTGGGTTAGACAGTGTGTGTGCGGTGTTAATTAGTGTTGTTTCGCGGCTTAGATAGAGTGCAACAGTGGACACACTTGAGATAGGCTCTGCGTGTGTGCTTGGCGCCATGCAGTTGGACATTATCCACAGAGAAAAAAAAGATATAGTACATGTCTAGTACCAGTACTGTACCCCCAGTAGTAGTACCCGTACCAGTCAGAGAGCTGGTTGAGTAAGTACGAGTGTAGTCAGTTGTGTTAGACTAGTATCAGTACAGTAGCTCGGGAACAAACCTTTAAGTATACCAGTATACCAAGTCCAGTATAGGTTTGGCCCGTACTAGTATATACCAATACCAGTATAGATACCAATAACAAAGAAAATATGTGTGTACCAATATCAGTGAGGTGGTTGAGTAAGTATGTGAGTGTGCGGTTTGTCGTGTTCGACAGTACCAGTATATAATAGTATTAGTTATAGTAGTATACTAGTATAGCTGTGTACCAGTACGTAGCTTAAAAATGCGAATCGAATACCAGTAGAGTCTATGTGCGCAGCTTGTTGGGTTAGACCATTGAACTAGTTGAGTTAATCTGTGAGTACACCCGTAGTACCAGTACCAATACTACCCGCACCAGTGTTAATCTGTGAGTACACCAGTAGTACCAATATCAATACTACCCGCACCAGTGTAACACTAAAAATCTGAGCCCAGTAACAGTAATATCAGTAAAAGTCTTTGTGTGTGTAGTTGGATGTGTTAGACAGTGAGCTGGGTGTGTACCAGTGCTAGTACCAGTGCCAGTACAAGGAAACCTTTAACCTTATCAGTGGCAGTGAAACAATACTAGTATTGTAACAATACCAGTATTGTAACAATACCAGTATTGTAACAATACCAGTATTGTAACAATACCAGTATTGTAACAATACCAGTATTGTAACAATACCAGTATTGAACCAGTATCAGTACTACACAGTACTAGCTCAAAAATCCGAGAAGAGAAGACACGGAAAGCTCCAATACCAGTATAGGTCTAGTAACAGTATACCAGCTGGTACCTTGAAACTTACCAGTACCAATACTACCCGTAGTCCCAGTACCAGCTAGTACTACCAATGAGCTGGCTGAGTAAGTCTGAGTGCGGTTTGTCGTGCTCGACAATGAGTGTTCAGTACCACTGTTCAGTGTCCAATACTAGTCAGAGAGTTGGTTGAGTACTCTAAGGGTGCAGTCTGTTGTGTGTCAGTGCAAGTACCTGTAGTACCAGTAGTGCCAGTATTATAGATGTGTACCAATACTAGTATACTCATGCACCAGTACTAGTCATTACCCGTACTACCAGTACCAGTACTACTAGAACCAGTGAAAATCTAAGACAGTAAAGTACAGTACAATGGGAAATATGAGACCAAAAAGAGGGTAAATTTGGGTTGCAACAGCCCAAAAACCTAGGTGAGCGGCCTTCATGGGAACTCACCAACACTTCAACACTTCTAGAGTGTTGAGGCCACATGCGTGGTCGTGTGCTAGAGGATGACTACATAGAGAGTGCCTCCGTTTACGCGGGCAATCATTATTCCTCCATAGTAGGCTCTAGGCCCTCAGCAGGCCGAACCCAAGGTAGTACCACTCAAGACCCACATATTGTATCTAGTGACTCTTCCTCTGACTATGACATCATGGAGGGTTACCCGATGCCCAATCCCAATAGTTCGAGTCAAGACATTCATGCCATGGGTCCACGGTCCGGGTTGAGCGTGCTTAGCCGCTGAAGGAAACTTTTAGTAGAGCCACTCGCTCCAAACATGGAGCTAACAAGGTAAATGAAGGGGGTGGGGAAGTAAATTCTCCATTCATGACCAACATAGACCCCATGCTCACAGAGAGTGTGCATGTGAATACTCCATTCACTGTACCCCTTGACTCTTCAGAGCTATTCCCCTCCGAGGTTATATTACTTGATGAGAGAAGCCTTGCCAAAGTGCAAGAGGTTGAGCGATATATCCTTGCAACGAGGGAAAAGGAAATTGAGAGCTTACGCAAAGCGGAGCAACGGAGAGAGCTTAAGGCAAAGGCCCCTATGTCAACATCCATGCTAGTCGAGCCATTGAGTGCTCCTGAGTTAGCGACCACTAAGGGTCAACCCATGGATATCCACATTGCATCTAGTTCAAAGTACACCCCTAGCACCTCAATCCTAGATGGAGCATTTCTAAATGAGAAATGGGAGTATGAACTACAAACGAAGACTTTACCGACCTGTACATAGGTCACAGTGGTTACATGCCCTACAATCCACAATAGGTGTTGCTAGTGTAGAGGATCAACAACAAAGAGTTTGTGAGGTTATCCATAGGGTTATTGAGCTGGAGAGACAAAAGAAGGAAATCCACATGCCTTCAAGGGGGCTCATGCGATTCTTAGATACAGGGAAGGCTAAGCAGCTAACTTTGTCGCAAATGGAGACTCTCTCAGTAAGCCCAATGGATCCTCCATATGTTGTTTTGCCAGGGGTCTCAGTACAATCTGAGCCCACAAGTGATAGCTTTACCTTTCCAAGTCTAGCTCACCTTTCTCTTTATGACACCACGACTACCATGCCTACCCCAATAATGGGCATGCCAAGGAACATGCCATGTACCTCATTTGTTAGTAAAGCACCGCTACAAGGTATCTCAATGCCTGCAACAGTGCCTACAAGCTGTGTGTACCAATCATATACACCTGTGGATCTTGTACTCATGTAGCTCCTACCCCTCCCACTATTTCAACAACTTATGCTCCACAACCGCAACATCCAAGCTCTTATTTCAATGGGACCATACCAGCCACCACATGATCTGCTATGCTTAGGGCCACACATATGAACTTTGGGCCACCACATGGCATAACCCTGTACCAAACTTGGAACCCAAGGGCTTCCTATACGCCAAGCCTAATGCCAATACCTACTCCACATGTAGTCCCGAGAGCGTCTTTACCCACGATGCCTGCTCACTTAGGTGACTTGGCAACATTTGCTCAAGCTATCGGTCAATCTATTGCTGAGAATATGTGTAACACGACTAATAGGGAGCCTAGAAGTAAGCGAATACAAATAGCCAAGCTCACACAAAAAATTAGTGGAGATGGGGATGTGAGAAAGCATATTAAAGTGTCTGAAAAAATATGTGATTCTCTAGGAGAACACAATGACCTACATAAGAGTAATGCTTTAAGCTTGACCTTAGTGGGAAGGCTGGGGATTAGTGTAGAATCCTAAGGGTGGAAGAGAAAACAATTTACCCTACTCTTAGGAGATTGTTCTTAAAAGAGTACATACGAGAGGGAGTGCTCTGGGGTGTAGCATCTCAGCTCCAGAAAGCCCAATTACGAGAGGAAGGAGAGTCCGTGAGAGACTTTATTAGTCCGTGAGAGTACATACGAGAGGGAGTGCTCTGGGGTGTAGCATCTCAGCTCCAGAAAGCCCAACGAGAGGAAGGAGAGTCCGTGAGAGACTTTATTAGTCACTTGAAGCATTTGAATTCTCGTTGTAATCCCAATGAGGGTTTCAATAATAACCAATTGTTTCATAGATTCATTAGGAGACTATGAATAATAATAGTCACTTGAAGCATTTGAATTCTCGTTGTAATCCCAATGAGGGCTTCAATAATAACCAATTGTTTCATAGATTCATTAGGGGACTATGACACGAGGATATCTACAATGGCCTAGTTATTAGAGGTATCACCACTTGGGAAGCAGTCACCACCAATGCGATCCAATTGGAGGATAACTTAATGATTCAAGGAGAAAGAGTGTCTGCTGAGCCTAAATCTACTAGCTCACAAACATCGAGCCATGAGCTAATGATCATAAAGCGTATTGCTAAAGAGCCAAAGATATCTGAGATGACTTTAGCAGATCTAGTCAAGGTCATTCAAGAAAGCCTTAGAGACAATCGTGCTCCACAAAACAATCATATGTATCCAAGAAGGGAGCAACAATGGCGCTCAGCTTGCTATGGCCCACATAGTACCAGTGAATGCCCTATGTTTAGAGTAAAATTTAATGGGAATTGCAATGCTTGTGGGAGGTATGGTAATCAAGATAAGGATTGCATAGTATTTAAACACGCGATGGCCAATAGACCAATAGCATGGACGGACACAACTTGAGTGCATGCATTGATGCCGGCCCCACCTCTTGAACAAACATCACAACACATGGTCCCTAGGACCGAGAATGTTGTTCAAACAACACTCTTACCACCTCCAATGCTAGGACTGCAACCACCATATCCGAGAATCACTTCTCTGAATCAAGTGGGTTGTGAGTCATCTATTGCTTGTTTGGAAGGCTATGAGGAAGATATAGACCCTAATATTGCCAATGGGATTGATGCACTTGAAGAAAGTCCACAATACTACATGGAAGACTATTGGGGACAAGTCAAACCTCTCTATGAAGTAAATGCTCTTGCAGCAAGAGGCCAAAATATCAATTACACTACCAAGAGACCACCTCTTCAATGCTATGAATGTGGAGGTCCACATCGTGTATCTGAATGTCCCATTAGGCTACAAAAGAATGCCACATTAATGCAAACCAATCAAGCTAACATGTCTACAATGCCGATACTCATGTGTAATCGATGTGGTATAGATCATTTGATTGCCCAATGTCTTAATAATCCAAATGCGCCAAAGATAACGCCATTGAATTTAATTGAGGTTACTGAGGAGCCAACACAAAGTACCCATGTGGTACCAATGTACTCACATGATCGATGCTCCAAAACCAAAATTATATTCTTGAAGAAAGAGACACAGCATCAATTGCCCAATCTTAGAAGAAGAAGAAAACACGAAGGAAGAGATCGCAAAAAGCAGCGAAGTCAAACCCCAGTTTAAAGATCAACATAGGGACTGGTGACGACCCTGTACATTTGAACGACATTGAAGAGGATTTTGATTCAGGTGAAACCATGGAGACTAAAACAGCCACTAGGAAAGAAACAAACAAGAAAGATGGTCATGAGCCAAAATGGCCAGGATCCACAAAGAAGATAGGAACTTACCCAAACCCTACAAAGGAGATCGAGCACTCGGGGGATGCACTATGTAATCATGTTAATGTATAACGTGAGTTCGAAAGGAGGGGTTTAAAATGCAAATTTTTTTGGCAATTTAACAGAGATACATTAAAATAAGGGATTTTTATGTTCAATTTTGGGGAAAAATCCTAAAACAAGGGGTCATTTTATTCATTCAGACATATTAAAAGAGGGGTTTTTTTAATACCCCACGAACGCACGTTATATGGGGGGTACTGAAAGGTGAACCCCCCGAGATCGAGCGAGTCAAGCAATAAAGGAGTTTGGTGGAAGAGATCCAAAGGGATCTAGAGCCAGCACCTAGGCAGCTCCAAATTATAAGCACAGTGTTCCCTACACAACAACAATCTCACAAAATCCATAGACCACTAGCCATACCTAGTGTTATCCAAGAAGAAAGTGACTTTAAGTCGTGGGAAAGCAGGTGTACTCCCTTCTTGTTGGAGAGAATGTTTACAGAGGGACTACTTGAACCTATCAAAGAAATGAAGATCCCATCTTCCCCACGTCAAGGGACTGAAGCCCAAAAGGTACCGTTAAATATTACCAAATTGATGGATTTCATGGCTTCAGAAGTTAGAACCACCATCATGTCCAAACTATATGGAGACCCTGAGCTATTCTTAGCTCTTCGAGCTTTCCTCAATGGAGAACTAAAAGTCGGGCTACCACAATTTTCACAGATGGATGGCGCTAGGGAGATGCCTATGGAGGAGGAACACTTAGATCCACCACCCAACCTAGATGAGAACTATGTGGTTGAAATACCTATTAACAAGTTGGGACAATACTTTGAAGGCAATGAAACCAAATGCGACCATACCAATAACTACCAAGGGATTAATTGTGAAGGGAATCCTTGATGGTGGCACTGGGGTTAGCATTGTGACTAAAAATTGCTGAGAAACTATGGGAAGACCTCACCTTGGGACCACAAACATAGTGGTAAAGATGGCAAATGGGACTATTATTAAGCCTATTGGGATACCGGAAGATCTCAAGATCAAGGTCTTTGGACACAAAATAAGGAATACCTTCATTGTTATGAATTTGTCCAAGCACACTATGTCATTTGAGATGATCTTAGGACGTCCTTTCATGAGGGAAGCGAAAATGGTGCATGACTGGTCTAAAAACATGTCTACTTGTAGTCCAAGATTCTGTCATTCGAGTTGATCTTGTATTAAGTTGGGCACATCCTCTAGGAAACAGATTTATAATTGATCATAGATCTGACACCACAGTTCACTCGGTTCCATTGCAGTATTGTTACACGTGTAAAATGGACATTGATGTGGAAAAGATTCTCCTTATATGGATGTTCTACCTGGGATGACTGAGTCTGATTATGTGGATTGGGTCCACCTAACAGCAACCATAGACACTTGGGGAAATAGGGAGACAACATGGGTAACACTTGAGGGGAATGAAATGCCACAACTCGTACCCTTAAAATATGATAGGAGTAATGCGTATAGCTTCTAATGACCTACAAGATGAAGACTTGACTGACATTGAAACGAGTGGCGTCTCACAAGACTATAGCCCACACAATTTGGAGTCAGAATCATCAATTGAAGTTAAATCTAAAGATAAATAATTTGAGTTAAACCTTGGTGCAAATGTGGGGACAAACCATTCAGGGGGCCAATGGTACCCTATATGACAATCTATCCAGGAGAACAAAAGACACAAGTAGCGATTTATCTAGTGACTCTTCATTGGAGATCGTCCATAACCAAAAATTAGACAAGAAGAGTAAGAGATATAAGAGGTGACGATATCGAGCAATGGTACCCTATATGACAATCTATCCAGGAGAACAAAAGACACAAGTAGAGATTTATCTAGTGACTCTTCATTGGAGATCGTCCATAACCAAAAATTAGACAAGAAGAGTAAGAGATATAAGAGGTGACGATATCGAGCAAATGTGGGTGCTAGAATAAATGAAAAGAAATCTACCGCAGAATGGCTTAATTATATAGGGGCATGTGATGCTCATCGGAAGTTGGTAGATAACTGGGGTGAATACCTTCAAAACGTTATGTGGTGTAGTCTGTAGAGTGCGCAGGTGATGGAGAAGGTAGGAAAGAAGACTACACACACACACCAACACACATCGAGACACACACACACACAATCGTTACCCTGTAGCATCCATTCAACGAGCTACTCTTCTCTTCTTCTCTTCTTGAACTATTATCCAAAGTATATTTACAACATAGTGTAGTCAGTGTCCAACCGCCCATAGCACAATGGACATATTCTTTAACATCATATTCTTTAACACTCCCCCTCAAGCTCAGAGTGAGCTTGCATATGATGGATTTCCAATGCTTCACGAAAGTAGCAAAACTTCTCCTTTCCAAGAGCTTTTGTGAATATATCCGCAACTTGATCATTTGTCTTCACATACACCAAATCAACCAAAACTTTTTCTCTAATGAAGTGATAATGTACCTCAATGTGTTTAGTGTGAGCATGGTAGACTGGATTCTTTGCCAACATGATGCTGCTAATATTGTCACAATATATAATGACAATGTCAAGATAGTCAAAACCAAATTCTACCATAAGCACTCTCAACCATGACTCTTCACATGCTGCCAAAGCCGCTCCACGATATTCAGCTTCTGTACTTGATTTTGTATACCCATTTTGAACCAATTTCTTTCTTTCCACTTGGCAAGCGAAGCAAATCCCAAGTGTCATTCTTCACAAGAGCATCCATCTCATCATCCATAGCTGACTCCCATTCTGATTTTCCAATTGCCTCTTGAAAACATGTAGGCTCTTTATGTTGCACACGTGAAACCATGTATGCATAATGTGTACGCATGTAACCATTGTATGTCAATCTATCAACTGGATAACGCACCCTCTCTGATCTTCTCAATTGTGGTGCACTCTTCTCTTCAACTCTTGCATATGGGGGTACATATTTCTCAATATGATTACTGCCATGTGTCCTCAAATGTGGTAAATCATGATCTTCATTGAGGCTTTCATCTCCAGAACTCTCTTCAACCATTTTCTTCTTGCCTTTCTCGTCTTGCTTCTTATCTCGCAAACAACCGCTCCATGGGTTGACACTTCCTGTACTCTCCTCTGCCATATGTGGTCCTGAAATAGTTCTTGTTGATGGTCCCGGCTTATCAACAACATGATGCACATTCTCTTGCTCTTCATACTCATCTTCTATCATCACTGGCTTTGGTTTATACCATGGTTCATGCTCACAAAATGTGACATCTCTACTGACATAAACTTTTCTTGTCGTAGGATCATAGCACTTGTAACCTTTCTTTTCAACTGGGTAGCCCAATAATATACACTTCACTGCCTTTGGCTCCATCTTCTTTCTTGCTTCATTTGGCACATGAACATAGCAAACACATCCAAAAACTTTCATGTAGGAAACTGTTGGCTTGATCCCATAAAGTCTCTCATAAGGTGAAATTTCATGAATGGCAGCTGTTGGTGTTCGATTCATAATGTGTACTGCTGTATGAACTGCTTCAGCCCAATATGTTAATGGCATATTCATCTCATTCATCATGGCTCTTGCAATCTCTGCTATGACTCTATTCTTTCTCTCAACAACTCCATTTTGTTGTGGTGTGTATCTGCAAGTAATCTGTCTTCTTATGCCTTGTTCACGTAAGTAATCATCAAAACTGTGTGACATGTACTCTCCCCCTCCATCTGTACGTAGGCATTTAATTTGACAACCATTCTCTTTCTCAACCATAACTTTGAACTCCAAAAATACCTCAAATGCCTCTGACTTTGCCTTTAGAAAGTAAACCCATGTCATTCTGCTGTAATCATTCGTAAATGTGATAAAATATCGACAACCATTTGGTGTAGCATGATCACAAGGTCCCCAAATATCTGAATGAACAATTTCCAAAGGACTTTGGCTAATTCTCCCCCTCTTTGGAAATGGTAAACGAGATTGCTTTCCAAATTGACAAGCTTCACAAACATGATCAAAATTCAATCTGCCAAACTTTGGTAATCCACGTACAATTTGATTTGATTGCATATGCTTTAGTCTTCTAAAATTGACATGACCAATTCTCTTATGCCATAACTCTGCCCAATCATCTTGAGTGGCTGATTTGTTTGCATACATACCACTGTGTAAACATGGATCTCCAGCTTCCAATGAGAACAAGCGACCTTTCTTTCTTCCACGTGCCAATATCTTGCCCGGTCTGCCTTTGTGAAACTCCTCTATGAAGCATCCATAACGATTAAAACGGACTTGCAACCCTTGATCTGTCATTTGTCCAACTGATGCTAAATTCTTTGTGATTGAAGGCACATATAGAACATCTCCCAATGTGTTGTATGTCCCGTCTTTTTCTAGCAATGGAACTGAACCAACATGTGTAATCCGATGCATAGTATCATCAACTGTAGCGACAAACTCATCCTCTTCTAACTTCTCTTTTTTGTCAAACCATTCACCATGATATGTCATATGATTTGTGGCACCACTATCTAAATACCAATCATCTGTATGATGTGGCTCCACCATGCTTCCAACAACATGCTCCATAGGAAATAAATGTCCACTCGACCTATTGTCATATATATTTTGATCATGAGGATTGCATCCAACCAAGTTTCCTCCATGTTTGCCATAACCTCGGCCTCTTCCACCACGATCACGATTTTGATTTAGCCTTGTGTAACATTCTCTTTCAAAGTGACCATAAATGCCACATCTGTTACAATATCCATCTCTTTGAGGATGTACAAATCGTCCACCTCCACGTCCACGAGTTCGGGCTCTCCCCCTACCTCTTTGGCTATAATCGTTGTAACTTTGACTTTGTTGGTTTTGCCATTGACCTCTTCCAACATTGTTTCCACGACCATAGTTTCCTCTTCCACCTCTATTGTTTCCACGACCTCTAGAGTAAAAAACCTGATCACTGGAATTGTTATTTGATGTAGAAGGACTTGACTTGCCTAACTTCACCTCTTCTTGCAAACAAAGGTTTACCAACTCTTCAAAATCAGGCATGTGTCCTCGAACAGATATAGATGTATCCAATGACTTGTATTCCGGTCCCAAACCATTCAATGTCACTGAAACTAAGTCATCATCTGGAACTTCAACATTAATGCTCGCAAGATCTTCCTGTATTTGCTTTATCTCTGTCACATAATCTGATATGGATCTATTTCCTCGCCATACACAATGTAACCTTTGCTTCAAGTGAACTTTTCGTGGTTCTGTATTGGAGCTGTTCATTCTTGCTAGTATCTCCCATGCTTCCTTTGGAGATTGAGCCTTCTTCACATGTGGTATAAAGAAGTCACTAATGCATAGTGAAATCCAATGCATCACTTTCCTTGAATTCTCGATCCACTTCTTGTAAGCTTCTACTCCTGCTTGCCATGTTTTATGTGCTTCAACATTCTCTCTATTTGGTTCCAAACCAACCTCGGGACACTCTTGTTCACCTGTAATATAATCCCATAAACCTTTGCCCATGATAAAGTTCTCCATCCTGTAAGACCATATGCTGTAGTTCTCTCTGGTCAGCTTCTCTCCAACAATCTGTGTGACTTGAGTTGAACTTTCTGCCATCTTCACTCTCTCAATTTCTTCCAAAGGATTTTGACAAAATTTCAGCAGAGTTTCGTTTGTATTTGGACAATATCTCAAGTGACAATCTCAACCAAAGTGCTCATAAACACTGACAGAAAATCTCTCACTGCCAAGGAAAAATCCACTGACTCACTTTGCCACAGACTGACTCAGTACTATGCATAAATACTCTAAAACAACGTCCACATGGACCTGTATGCAAATGCAATCCATACGCTGTCCTGTACCACATATCCATACATCCACCTTCTTCCCATAGTCGTAAACGACATATGAGGTCTTTCGCGGGGCTAGTCGGGGGTTCGCTCCAGTACCTAATCCACCTTGCCAAGGTACCAAAGCTCCCAAGGCAAGGCTTCAAAAAACCTCACTCGACCCTCACAAAGGCTGCAGTTTTCCAAAATACATTGACCGCATATCCATACATAACCACAAAGTACTCAATCTGACAATATAACCGCCTCAACTTCTTCCCACAACCTTTCTTACATAGGCGGCTGTTCATAACGGACCCACAACAACCAAACATAATCTTCTATAACACAATATCATGATGTAAAAGCTCTATGTCGCTCTCCAAAACCTGTGTAAATGCTGAATTCTTCACCTGTAACCTGTAAATCTACTGCCGAGTGCAAAAATGGACATCTCCTATGCTTGTGTGAGCTGGATGTTTGCTGCAGAAAATTGCAGATTTTGGCAACTCTGAGTATGCCAATGCGTCCGGAACGCCCAAAAACATAAAGATAGACTCCTGGATCACTGTATTCCGAGTTCGGGTGAGGGAGTTATGACAAAAAAACCTCTTTTTTTTTGCTGTTTTCCAGAGCTGCGGAAACCTGTGTATTGACTGTAGCTCCTTAAACTAAGCTCTGATACCACTTTGTAGAGTGCGTAGGTGATGGAGAAGGTAGGAAAGAAGACTACACACACACACCAACACACATCGAGACACACACACACACACAATCGTTACCCTGTAGCAGCCATTCAACGAGCTGCTCTTCTCTTCTTCTCTTCTTGAACTATTATCCAAAGTATATTTACAACATAGTGTAGTCAGTGTCCAGCTGCCCATAGCACAATGGACATATTCTTTAACATCATATTTTCTAACATCATATTCTTTAACATAGTCCACAACCTATTGACATTGCACAAGTAGAAGGTACAGAGAAGCCAAAGTTGAGCCATACCATAAGGAGACAACAAAATCGAGAGTTAGCTCAACAACAAAAGGAGGCGAAAGTGTAGACTTACACACTGCACCCGATCATTTCAAATCCTACACCACGGAGGAGCGTAAGGTTGTGTATACAAAGGCTCAAAGAAAACCTATTGATGGAAGCCATGGAGTCTATGACAATCCCGTGATAGTTAAGGAAATAGAGTTAGCAGACCCTGGTGAGGAGTCCAAACCTCTTTTCATTGCCCAAGATCTGGCAGAGATTGAGGAGTATGTACTTAAAGAACTTCTCAAGTAATTCAAGGATATATTTTCTTGGACATATCATGATATGAAAGGTGTTTCGCCTTCCGTGGTGCAACACACAATTCCCATGAATAGCATGTCTAAACCAGTTCAACAACGACCCTACCCAATGAATCCTAAGTATGCAAAGATTGTTCAAGAAGAGATGTCAAATGCGGATTCATATACCCTATTGAGCACTCAGAATGGGTGTCTCCAATAGTGATTGTGCCAAAAAAGAATGGGAAACTCAGAGTGTGCGTGGATCTCAAGAAGGTCAATGCCGCCACTGGGAGGGAACATTACCCCTTACCATATTCAAAACATGTGCTTGAAAGAGTTGCAAGAAAGGAAGCTTATAGATTTTAAGATGGGTACTCTCGATACAATCAAATCACAATTGCACTAGAGGATCAAGCTAAAATGGCTTTTCTAACCGAATTTGGAGTGTTCACATTTTGTATTATGGCTTTTGGCTTAATCAATGCTCCTGCTACCTTCCAAAGATTAATAAACACCGCTTTTAGAGAATATTTGAGGGAGTTTTGCGAAGCTTTCTTAGATGACCTTTGTGTCTTATTCTTCTTGGAAAGAACATCTATCATGTTTACAAAAAGTGTTTGAGAAGTGCAGATTGTATCGCATCTCATTAAACCCTTTCAAATGCCAATTTTGGGTTGAACATGGCGTCATTTTAGGGCATATCGTGTCCAAAAATGGGATTTCCACGGATGAGAGAAAAATTAAAGCCATTGCTAATTTGCCACCACCTACAACCCTATAAAGGAGTTCAAAGGTTCATGGGCCATGTTGGTTATTTCCGGCGGTTTGTTTTAAACTTTATCGAGATAGCTCATCCTTTGTACAAGCTTCTCATTGAGTTCCACTGGACCGCAGAGTGTGACCATGCTTATGAGTCATTGAAAAAGACCTTGACAAGCGCTCCTGTTCTACGAGTACCCAATTGGAATGTAATTTTCCATGTGCATATTGATGCATCAAACTTTGCTATTGGGTGTGTTCTAGCTCAACCAGGAGAACATAAATTGGACTACCCAATTAGCTTTTCAAGTCATCAATTGAATGATGCTGAGAGAAACTACACCACTACAGAGTGGGAAGGTTTTAGCTATGATTTACGTAGTGTGAATAAATTTTGCTACTACCTTCTTGCCAACAAGTTTGCTTTCTATGTTGATCATCAAGCCTTGTTGTATCTAGTGAATAAACCTTGTTCCATGGAAAGAATTACACGATGGTTGTTAATTCTTCTTGAGTTTGATTTTACCGTTGTGGTGAGACCTAGTAAAAGACATGTCATGGTGGATCATTTGTCTCGCATACCAAATGGTAAAGCCCCTACTGGAGTAGATGATGAATTGCCTAATACTTCCCTATTCCTAGTCGAGACCATGTCTGAATGGAGTGAGAAGATTGTGAACTTTTTAGTTAATGGTTTTCCACCCAAAGAGCTTTGTAAGGACATAGCTCAAAAATTGTTAAAAGAATGTGAACCTTATTCTTTAATTGCAGGAACAACTTACAAGCTAGGTAAGGATGATAGTCTTAGACGTTGTGCTCGTGAGGATGAGTATTATACATACTGCAAGAAGCCCACATGGGCATAGCCGAAGGACATTTCTCAGGGGAACTAATTGCTAGAAAGGTGTTGCAATGAGGCTATTGATGGCCTACCTTATCCAAAGATGCATCCCTTTTTGCAAAAGATTGTGATGAATGCCAACATTACAAGATCACACAATGAAAGGATAAGATGCCCTTACATCCTGTTAAAGTGACTCAACTATTTGAAAAATGGGGTTTAAACTTTGAAGGCCCAATTAGTTTGGTAGCTCGTAACACTCAATCTTGATATATTATCGTTGCCATTGACCATGTGACAAAGTGGGTGGAGGCCAGGGTGACACAAAAGGCTGATGCAAGGTCAATTGTCAGGTTTCTCTTTGAGAATATCATTACAAGATTTTGTTGTCCCTCTGAAATTGTGAGTGACAATGGTACCAACTCATTTTATAAATGGAGTGATAAAGGAACTCACAACCAGATTCATGATAGCTCACCATAAGTCTACACCGTATTACTCACAAGCAAATGGCCAAGCTGAGAGCACTAACAAGACCTCAATTTCTATCTTGACCAGAACAGTGGAAGCTCATCGTACAGATTGGGATTTGAAGCTGACATCAGCTCTATGGGCTTATCGTACTTCTTACAAAGTGGATATTAATTGTACACCATTCAAAATGGTATATGGCCAAGAAGCAGTTATGCCATGGAAGTTCGTAATTCCTAGTCTGCACGTAGCTTCACAAGAAGTTTGGGATGGTAACCCGTTAGTTGAGCGTTTATATATCCTAGACGAAGAAAGAAAATTGGCTGTGCAAAATGTACTTGCGGAGAAGGATAGGAGGAAGAAATGGTTTGACCGTCATCTAAAGAACAAGGATATCAATGTTGGTGATAAAGTCCTTATGTATAGAGTGCGTAACAAAAAGAAAAAAATGAAATATGTCGGAAAAGGACCATATAGAGAGTATACAAAATCACCCCACAAGGTACCATTCGTGTGGAAACTCTTGATAGAGTTGAAACCATTGGATTCCTCAATGGGAGTAAATTTAAAAGATATTATGATTCTTTAAGCCAAGAGGAGCTACGTGCCATCCATCAAAAGAAGGCAGCCAAGGCACAAACAGAATTGAAGAAGATACAAGCTCAAGCTGATGATAAGAAGCGACAACAACGCATAAGATGCCAACGAGAGGCCAACCTTAGAGTTTTACATGCATTCCACGGTGAAACAGAGGATGATTTGTTGGACTCTGACACCTCTACGATACCCTATTGAACTAAGTAGCACCTATGGGAAAGTGCTATATAACGCCTTATTAGACACGGGTGCTACATATAATCTGTTGTCATATGGAGTGTGGTGTCAATTGGGAAAGTCATGTCTATCTGAGAGTACTATCCAAGTCAAGGGTGTCAACAAGAAAAAAACTGTGATTTTTGGAATCTGGTACACTTCTGTCAATTATAACAATGGGGTTGTAGCTCAAGAATTTTTGGTCATGCTTGCTGGAACTATGGAAGGTAATATAGACTTAGGACGCACGTGGATGATAGCGACCAAATGCACTATTGATTGGGGGACTAGGAGTATCACAACGTAGAAGCCAACTATGAGCCTTGTCATTCAAGTGATATACCATAAGATATTACCTCATGAGGAAATAAAACCCAAAGCAGTGCATGTCCAGGAGGTTGAATCATATGTCCCTATAGCCCAACTCTCTAAAGCTTCAACTTATGTAGTTGAAACAAGAAATGAGACACACAATCCCATAGCAATATAACTAAGAAAACATACAAATGAGTCCCTAAAGCTTCTTTAGTGACAATGATTGATGCTAAAAAATAGGATCCTTGTAAGAAACGCCCCACTCGCTCCCAAAAATGTAAGAAAACGTTACGTAGGATTCCTAAACGACTATTAAGGCTACTATCAAGGAAATGATCAAATCTAGGTGCCAAAACGTAAATTGTGTTCTTACCTGTCACCTGACCCATGTGAGTCAAATCTTGTGACGATAAAGCGATTGAAGATCATGGGAAAGGAAAGATCACATAACACTGTACACTTGACCTAGAGCTAGTTTGGGTACCCAAGTGATAAAGTCTTGTTTCGCTCAGCTCAACTATAGCAAAAACAAATTAAGCTTCTTGCTCTTCATGTAGTTCATATTCGGAAATAGAAGCTTTGACACAACCTCCACCTACCATTGTACGTATCCATACAAACAAGAAAGAATTTGCACCTCCCGTTGTAAGTCCACCACCTACAACAACATTGCAGATAAAATCATGGGAGAGTACCTTACCATCCTTGCAACTAGATGAAATGCCTAGGGCGGTCAAAAACTATTGGTCAAAGTCTTCACCCATAACAACTTGGGACAATTGGCTTCAAAAAGTGACAACATCATTCCAAAAGGTATGATCTACCCAAGGAAGGGGGGAGCGTTTGCTGACATCCATCATTCACTTGCTCCCCTCTTAACCTTCCTACTTGACCTCTCAATTTCCCAATCTTAGGGAATGTATATATAAAGCCTTATACTCACAAAAACAAAAATAAGAAAGTGAAAGAGCAAGAGCCACCAAACAATAATCTGAAAACTTACAAGTTCTATAGGCTCGCACACAGTGCACCGGCAAGTTCCTAGCCTTCGACACGTACAACGAAGCGTACACAAGGCTATTCAAGAAACTCTTAAGGATAATCGTGTTCCAAAAACAATCATGTATTTGAGAAGGGAGCAACAATGGTGCTCAATTTTCTTTGGTCCACATAGTACTAGTGAATGCCTTACGTTTAAAGTAAAATTTCAAGGGAAGGGCATAGGAATTGCAATTTGCATGTGGGAGGTATGGCCCTCAAGACAAGCATTGTATATTGTTTAAATGCGTGATGATAAATAGACCATCTTTGGCATGGACGGACACACCTCGGGTGCCTGCATTGATGCATGCCCCACCTCTTGAACAACCATCACAACACATGGTTCCTAGAGTTTAAAAATGTTGTTCAAGTGACACCATTACCACCTCTAGTGTTAGGACCGCAACCCCCGCATCCAAGAGTCACTCCTGTTAACCAAGTGGGTTGCAAGTCATCTAGTGCTTGTGTGGATTGCGAGGATGATATAGACCCTAATATTGCCTATGGGATCGATGCACTTGAGGAGTGTCTACAATACTACATGGTATTGGGGACAAGTCAAGCCTATTTATCAAGTAGATGCTCTTGCAACAAGAGTCCAAAATATCAATTTCACTACCAAGAAACCACCTCTTCAATGCTATGAGTGTGTGGGTCCACATCATGTAGCTGAGTGTCCTATTAGACTACAAAATAATGCCACACTAGTGCATACCAATCAAGGGAGCACATCTACAATGCCAATACTCACGCATAATCATTGTGCCATAGATCATTTGATTTCCCAATGTCCTTATAATCCAAATGTACCATAGATCCACCATTGAACTTAATTGAGATTATTGAGGCATCATCACAAACTACACATGTGGTACCGATAAATATACTCACACGATCGATGCTCCAAAACCAAAATTATATCTTCGAAGAAAGAGATGCAACATCAATCATTGAATCAAAGAAGAAGAAGAAAACATGAAGGAAGAGAAGACAAACAGCAATGAAGTCAAACCCCAGTTCAAAGACCAACATAGGGACTGGTGATGACCCTGTGTATACAAACAACCTTGAAGATGATTCAGATTTGGATAAGACCATGGAGACTAAAACGGCCACTATGAAAGAAAAAAACAAGGAGGATCAGCATGATCCACGAGAGCCAAAATCCAAGGAACCCAGGAAGAAGATCGGGGCTTACCCAAACCCTATAGAGGAGATCGAGCGAGTCCAACAATTAAGGAGTTTGGTAGAAGAGACCCAAAGGGAGCTAGAGCTAGCACCTAGGCAAATCCAAATTACGGACACAATAATTCCTAGAGAAACTTGACCTCACAAGGACCAAAACCGCTAGCCATACCTACTGTCATCCAGGAAGAAAGTGACTTTAAGATGTCAAAATGGAGTACTCCTTTCTTGTTGGAAAGAATTTTCAAGGAGGGATTTCCTGATCCTATTGAAGAAATGGAGGTTCCATCTTCCCCACATCAAGGAACTGAAGCCCAAAAAGTGTCGTTAAATATTGCCAAATTGATGGATTTCATGGATATAGAAGTTAGAACCACCATCATGTCTAAATCCTCAACGGAGAACTGAAAGTTGGGTTACCACAATTTACACAGAATATAGGGCTAACGAAGTACGAATGAAGGGACGAACACTTAGATCCACAACCCAAACTAGATGAGAACTCAGTTGTGAAATACCTATTAACAAGAGTGGGACAATACTTTGAAGGTGATGTTGGGTTTCCAAGCCCCTAGGAACATCTCCTAGAGCATGCAGATGAACTCAAGCTCTTTTTTAGTTTGCATGCCAACCTTTTACTTTATATGTAAGGATTTATAAAGCAATAATATAATGCTGCTTTTGTTTTCTTCTGTGTCGAATCTCTCTCTCTCTCTCTCTCTCTTTGAACTTTTCCTCACCATGGCTGCACGCCATCACCCTCCATAGGCTCCAAGCCTAGCACTGGTATCAGAGCTTGGTGCTCTTGCCGCTGGCAAGGCAAGGTGATCCCATGAATGCATCTCAAAATGATGTCAAGCATAGGCGGCATCTCAAGGTGGAGGTGTGGTGGACATCGTCGTCAAGTAGTTGCATACCAAAACACAGGAGGGAACTGTAGTGACAAGCATGCGACTGCGGGAATCTCAAGACATGAGGGCAGAGGTCATAGGCAAAGTAGCAACATCTCAAGACACAGGGGATTTGGTAGCATCTCAAAATGCAATTGTCAAGGTGTAGTTGGTGGTGCAGGCAAAGACGTCCATCTGCATGCTAAAACGCTCAGTGGGTGATCTTGTTGACAGTTTTCATAGCCTCTCAAAATGCAGGAGGTAAGCAGTTCTTCACAGCGTTTTAGAACATTGCATCAAGGTAGCTAGGCCACGAGAAGACGAAGCATTACCAACCAAAGGCGTATAGTGGCTAGCAATTGTGTTTCTACCAACATTGTCAAAACACGATTTCCTTGGTTTTATATGGTACGGATCCACTATTGTGTTAAAAAGCAATTTGAAATTCTATTAACCAAGGTCGACGGTCATTACTTGCCTTCGCAAGCATAGCAAAAGAGCCAAGCTATCATTGGCATATCGAATATGGCATCAAAGGTGGATAAATTCAATGGCACGGGCTATGGAAAATCAAAGTGAAGGGATATCTGATGCACAAGAATACGTGGAGCGTTGTCAAGTTGTTATCAACCAACAAAGCAGGTACATCTAACATCTCTTGCAGATGATTTTATTCATTATCTGGATGACATGCAATCTGCCAATGCTGCCTGGATACAACCAGAGAAGGTTTTTAGTGCTAAAGCTAAGTATTCAATGACGAGTCTAAAGATGGACTTGTACTCTCTTGCTATGCGTGCTGATGAAAACATTACAGCTTTAGTTAACCGAATGAAGAGTATTAAAATCAACTTGTTTATATCGAAGCCCTAGTACCAGAAGAAGATCTCATAGCTGTTTTGTTAAAAAGTTTGCCTGATGAATTCCATCAGATTGTTACCATTTTAAAGGACAAAGATCCGCTGCCCTCCTTGGATGGTATCATCAATTCATTGCAAGAAGAAGAAAGAAGGGTATCCCATACCAATTCTCCCATTATTCCTAGTGCATATACTGTCTCCCATGCAATATCCCCTATCAGTTCTTCCGATACTCCCAGTACCTATGAAGTCACTAGTTGTGCTTCTACCTCAGCTTCATCTCGACCATCCATTGATACCAGATCTTGTGCCATTTGTGGGCGCAACAATCATCAGGCAAAGGATTGTTTCAAGAAGAATCCTTGTGTTCACTGTGGTCAAACAAATCATCCTTCAAATAGATGCTTTCAAAAGGGTAAAAATCAAATTCATATGATTGAGGGAGACACCAAATCTCCAATATTTTGTTGACAATGAAGATTTTTAGATAAACTCTTTTCATGTTTTTCTTAATCAAAATAAATTATACGGGCTATAGACACTGCCACATATGAGTGGTAAGACCTCCCAAAATATCAGTTTTTGTTCAAGTCCTATTTTGTCCCGTGTTAGGCACACATTGCCATAACAAATAACCAATGCAGTTAACATACAGTACATATCAAACAGGAAGCAGGAAACTGCATACTTCAAACACCATACTGCAAAGAAGACAGGTATATAACATCATAGATAGAGAGAAGATAGTGTGCCATTCATCATCATCATTCAGTAATACAGCAGAAAGCACAGAACCAATGCACGAGAGAGCCAACTGCGTCAACAGGCATAGACATAACTGCTTCTCGTCCTGAGAATTCACGATACACACAACTAACTTCCCCAAAATATAAAATACCCATGTTCACTTATCCCTAAGGTTCAAAGATAAAGGTTTTAGTTACAGTTCAAAAAGTAATAGCCTGACTGCCCTAAAAGCCCTGATAAATCAGGCACTAACACCTGGCACACCTGGTGGGCAAGGTTTCTCAAACCTTGTGAGAACCCATCCCTTGATCAACAATTTCATCCTCCAGGTTGTCTTTAGCTTCACTTCCCTGTAAAACTGTTGCTGCAGTCATAGCTTCTTTGTCAGGCTCTTCAAAATCTTCCTCCACTTGAACTGTAACTGCTTCCTTAGCACTCTCTATCTCCTGAGAAAGTATCTCAGCCACAATGTTCTGAACTGAATCCTTTAAGCTATGCTCCTCTCCAACAACCTCCAGATCCTTCACTTCAACAACTTTATCTTTTCCTGCAATTACTGCTCCCCCTGAATCTTCAGGAACATGCTCCTGAATGGTAGTTGCATCCTTAATCCCTGGAAACATGTCAGAATCTTTAATAATAATCACCTGGTCAGGTTGATTTGCTCCTTGCTGCTGCAACTTTTCCTTCAAAGTCTCCAACTGCTGTGTCAGGTCAGTACACTGTTGTTTGAGATCAAAATTCTGCTTCTCCATTAACACATTCTCCTCCTTCATTTCCTCTCCTGCAAACACTTGGTATGGTTTACTCACCACATCATACACCATGACTTTCATTTTCTCCCAAACTCCCTTCATGTAGTCCATCACTTCAGTCTTCATTTTCTCCACAACTGTTGAATTGAGATACCTTCTACAAAGTAGAAAAATCTCCTCTTCTTCAAGTGATATATTTCAGGTCTTTAGGCCCATTTTCATATTCAAGTGAATATCCAAATTCAGTAGTAGGGTTAGGTTTAGGTTCAGGTTTCCCTTCAAGAAGAATGAAGAAAGATTCAAGGTAGGATGTAAACTTTGCAACCATTAGACACTGTCTCTTGAACACATCCAATATCTCTGCATGTAGATGCAACACTTGAAAACCTGATTTAGACTCCGCATGCCAAATCAATTGATTTCCTTGAAAATCTTGATTCAAGAAAAACCAAAATTGATCTGCTTCTTCATCAAACTGATTTGATTCAAGGCTTAAAAATAACAAAGTGAACTCTTCTTTACACATAGAAAACACCACCAAGATGGCTTGTTCACATTTCTCCTTGAAAATAGAAAGAAATCCACTATGTAGCTGCAAAACTGTCCAATCAATGATATCTCCCTGAAACTGAAAAATTTTGACTTCTACTCCCTGAAAATATTCCCTTATGTCATCAAGCATGAAGATATAAAACCAATGAGATATAAGAATATCAACATCATCTCCTCCATCAACAACATCACATAGAAATGTAAAACAATCTCCAAGAAAATCCACTTCACCATCATTAGGAACTTGCAACATACTTGCATAATCATCAATCAAAACCATCTCCTCAGCATCAACAAAACCATTGACATCAGAAACTTGGTATAAATCATCAAGAATATCATCGGTAAACTGAACTTCACTGGAAAAAGACGGACTTCCAATATCCATGACTGAATTTGTAAAAGCACCAACATCATAAAGATCATTGATAACAACATCATCATTCAAGAAACCTTCTGTAACATCAAGATTTGAAGAAAACTCCCCATTCCTGATTTGAGTAAGTTGAAGTTTCAAGTCCTCAATTTGATTATCCTTGTTCAAAACAACTTGCTTAAGAGCATCATGAACTTCATAACAGTAAGAAATATGCAAGTCAACTTCAGTTTGAACCTGAGAAATCTCCGCCATCAATGATGTCTTCTCTTCTTGAAGTTGATTGATTTTGGAAAGCGCTTCATTTGCCGCAACCATACTTGAATGCCTCTCATTATCTAGCTCTAATGAGAGATTATTGATCATCTTCACCTGAGAAAGAAAAAGACTTTGAAATTCAGCAAGTTCATGTACATAACTTCTTTGCAAATCAAGAATTTGCGGATCAGGAACCTGAATTCTGAAACTTTGCAAATCAGGAACCTCTGGTATCAAAACTGGTAATTTAGGGATTTGAAATCGAAGATCCTTGTCTTCACAACCTGAATAATTCATATCCGCTTTCGAAAATTGGCTTTCAGTCTTCAAAACTCCAAAAATCTCTTCTCCATCAACACAAACACCTTTCAGACTGTCACCTGTCAAATACTCCTCATCAAGATTCAACAAAAACTGATTCATCACATCATCCTCATCAGTAGCACACATTATGTATTTATCTATCTTCAGCTTTTCCATTGCATTACGCTGAAATCTGATGTCTCCCTGAATTTCAACATCTTCAAGATTGATGTCAAATGTTGGTATATGGGTTTGTATGGGATATTGGTGGCTTCTCTCGCTCACTCCCACTTGTATTCCCTTCTTCTCAATCACTAATTCTTCTTTTGGGCAACTGTCCTTCTCTTCCTGCAAAGAGGTGAGTCTCTTAGATGTGAGGTTTGGGGATAGCTGGCAATCCTCTTGGCTCCTTTGGCTCATGAGTTGCTCCTGGCTTCCTCCTTCTTCCTTCATCATCTTTTGGACTATATCCCCCTTGCATTGAACAAACTCTCCTTCCTGAATCAAATTCTTCTCTTCAATAATCTGAGTATCTACAACTTTAATCCCATATTCAAGAACATCAAAATCAGGTTGAAAAACTTCAGGTGCTGAAAATTCAAATTCAGGCTTTGAAACTTCAGTTTTTGAAACTGCAGGTGCTTGAAAAACTGTTGGTACTTCAACATTGTGCAAACCCTTGAGTCTATCTGGAGTGTGGTTTTGGGATACTAAGTGCTCCTTTTGGCTTCTTTGGCTCTCAGGATGCTCCTTTTCTTCTGCCCTTTCCAACATCACCTTCTTAACTTCTTCAGGTTGGCTTTGTGCTTGAGCTTCTTTCATTGATTTGAGACTGGCAACAAGTGCATTTGGAGAAGTTAAACATGATTGTACCTGATTGTTCCCAACCAAGGGAAACATTGGTATTGTAACTCCCCAGTCATCATCACTTTCGTCTTCCTCCTGAAACTGATCTTCATACTTCTCTGTCAAGCCTTCAATTGCTTCTTGTAACACTTGTATCCTGCTCATACTAGAGCACGCCTTTCTTCTTTTTCCTTCACGACCTTCATGCCAGTCTTCTGCCTTGTCAAGAAGATTAGAAAAATCATCCAAATCCTCTTGTGCATCACATAGTTCCCCCTGCAAACTGAAAAAGTGAAACTGCATTCTGCAACAAACTGCACATAATTTGCACAGAAACTGTACAGAGACTTCAAAACTGTTTGGGCTAACAATACATTGACCAATGGTCCCAAAAGTGGGTCTGATGTGGGATAAGTTGTTTGTTGGCCTTCTTGGTTTGCAGGTAGGGTTTCCTGCAGCCTGTTTTTAGGTTCATGCAATTTAGTCCCCTCCCCAACAATTTCTGCCCCTGCAGCAAGTTCTCCTACTGGTTCTTGTTGATCATCACCATCTAACTCATCTCCTTGTCTTCCTCTTGCAGATAATTCCCTTCTAAGTCTAAACCTTGTTCCATATGAATGTTGTGGAACATTGGACCCCTGCCCTGATTCACTCATGCATTGCTGCTTCTCCCTTGTCTAGAATACTGTACTAGCATTCTTTGATTATGCACATTGTAGTTTGAAGGTAAATTACAGGCTCCAAAGGGTAACAGTTTTGTAACTACCTTTTCGAGAATGAGAATTCTGACTTCGCTGGGCAGTTGTGGGTAGAATTCTTTCAAGAATTGTGATGCATACTCCTCAGACTCTTCCCCCGGTGTTTTCCAGTTCGCAAAATCCCGCAGATGGTCACTATCAGGGAACAGGTTGCCGCTGTGATTCATTCCTTAGCACCCATATGGTTTTAGGCGAAATTCGAACCAATTGCAGGATCGCCAAATGTTAGGCACACATTGCCATAACAAATAACCAATGCAGTTAACATATAGTACATATCAAACAGGAAGCAGGAAACTGCATACTTCAAACACCATACTGCAAAGAAGACAGGTATATAACATCATAGATAGAGAGAAGATAGTGTGCCATTCATCATCATCATTCAGTAATACAGCAAAAAGCACAGAACCAATGCAGGAGAGAGCCAACTGCGTCAACAGGCATAGACATAACTGCTTCTCGTCCTGAGAATTCACGATACACACAACTAACTTCCCCAAAATATAAAATACCCATGTTCACTTATCCCTAAGGTTCAAAGATAAAGGTTTTAGTTACAGTTCAAAAAGTAATAGCCTGACTGCCCTGAAAGCCCTGAAAGCCCTGATAAATCAGGCACTAACATCCCGCTTCTTATGAGGTTACTGGGTACACCTTAAACCCAAGGTTTGGCAGTGAATCAAAAACTCCATTTGGTAGCTAATTTTTTGACCTACACCCTATCTGTTCAAGGGGACGTTTTATCATAGCACCAGGCTATGGATACACAAAAAATCCTTGGTTGTGAGAGAACCTAAAACTCACAGTTGACGAGTACACCAAAAACTCGAGGTATCATGAGTGGTCTGTCTAGTTTGGGCTTGAGGGGGGATTGTGCAGTTTCCAAGCCCGTAGGAACATCTCCTAGAGCATGCAGATGAACTTGAGCTCTTTTTTAGTTTGCATGGCAACCTTTTACTTTATATGTAAGTCTTTACAAGTAATAATATAGCGCTGCTTTTGTTTTCTTCTGTGTCGACTATCTCCCTCTCGCTCGTTCTTTGCACTTTTCCTCGCCATGGCTGCACGCCATCACCCTCCATAGGCTCCAAGCCTAGCAGGGGATGAATCCAATGCAACCCTGCCAATCACTACTAAAGGATTAACTATGAAGGGAATCCTTGATGGTGGTGCTGGAGTTAGCATTGTAACTAAAAATAGATGGGAATCGATGGAAAGACCTCACCTTGGGATCACAAACATAGTGGTAAAAATGGCCAATGGGACTATCGTTAAACCTATTGGGATGCTAGAAGATCTCAAGATCATGGTCCTTGGAAACAAGACAAGGCATAACTTAATTGTTATGGAATTAGTGGGACGAGTGTCTAACCTCAGACTCCTATCTTATTGCAGATTTAGCAAGAACCACGATTAAATTGTCAATCCATGGGATGAAGCTGACTCGACTAATGCATAGAGGCTACAAGAGGTTTTCAATCTCTTGAAATACAACAAACAACTCGCATCTAACTCAAGCTACACTCAAATGACTGAAATCACCAAAAGCTAATTGCTCATTGGCAAACAAATCACATCCATTACAACATCAAATGACATCCAAACGTAATGAAACTTCTAGAACATGTTTATAAGACCTAAGCACACATGCTTATGGTCTCAAATTCCACTTTAGGCCAGGTGCCAAAATCGCGATTATTAACAGTAGTGGATTTTTGACCTAGTCATTTTCGACCCATAATGCACCTAAATGCTTAGCAATGATGCCCCAATACCCTGCCTATGCTTAATTTTTTATTTTGAAGTGTAAATTCCTACTTATGATGAAATTAGGCTGCGGGTCGGCGATGCCAAAAGCTATGAAATATTGTGAACTGCTTCCGTCAATGCGTAGAGCTCTTACCTGCAGTTGCAATGCAACAAACGCGACTGCAATGTGAGAACTGGGGAGGGAGTAGGAAGCGCAAGAAGGAGAGAAGTGAGCGTCGTTTGCTCACGCTGTGTATTTTGTTATCCAAAACTTAATAATAACTTACAAAAATTGGCTTTTATACCTTAGCCCAGGTTTTTGGTGGTCAAAACTAAGAATTTGGGAGCTCTAACTAAAGATAGGTAATGACAGGTTGATAAAATCTGGAATCTTGTAGCCTCGGCTCAACTATTGCAAGGTTTACCCAAAAAATAGGAGTTACAATATTTTTGATTTATAAAAAATAATAAGTGTTTTAACATGGGACCTTCGTAAAATGGTATCTGAGTTAGCTTGCTGGCTAACATTTTCCCCCCTCCTCGCCTGTGTCGTCCCCTGACACAGCTTTATGGACTTAAGTAGTCTTCGGGTTGATGACTGGCGAGGCGATCTTTGAGCGCATTTAGGGCCTTCTCGTATCTGATCATTCTCTCTTTATTTGGCACCTGCAAAAACTTCATAGTGACTCTGTTTTTCAGCTCACTGCTCAGTAGCCTACAAATCTTGATGTCAGGTTGCTGATCACTGGGCCAAATATCTTTGTTTGCCAAGTGAAGAACCCTGTGTAGAATGCTTCCTCAAACGCCAACATGTTATGTGATGGTAAGAACATGCACCGGGCGTAGAAGCCATAGAGGACTTCTTCGAAAGGTTGGCCACTGAGATCGTAGCATAATCCTTTATTACCCTCAAGGAATGACATCCACGGGGTGCCTGCTTGCTCTGGCTCATGGAAAACTTCGATGCAGGTGAGCAGCATTCGGCATATTTTATATAACATTGCACATGATAGATCCGGAAGACTTTTGAAGAAGGACATGGCGCCTGTTAGGGTTTTCACCATGTACTCTTCAGTTGACGGTCCCTTTTCTGATGCAGGCTATCTAGGGTAGTTCAGCCAGGTGGGCTGCTTCTTTGTTATTGCCTCATGTGCTTTCCAAGTCCTTACTCTTGGTACAGGACAAAAAGTAGGATCTTTTTGTAGTGTCGCAGGTGCTCTTGTGAACAGAATCAAATACCTTGGATTCTTGTTCAACCAGCTCAGCCTCCACTTTGGGTGGTCTCGATCTACGCCTTCTACTTGCATGTCTTTGTAAAGCCTCTCCTTGACTTGGAGCAACTCCACCTTTATCAAAGGGTATGGGAAAGATTGCTGGTGCCATTCTGCATTGATTTGATTGGGAGTGAGTTGTGTAATGTTGACGAAGTGAAGGACTCTCAACTCCCAATCCATTGTTGCTTTCCATTGCTCATCTACCTTTTGTGTAATCTTTTCCTTCAGTGCATCTTCTTCAGCTTTTGACAGCTGAACCATTGGCACTGTATCAGTTTCTGTTATTTGTACCTGAAGTTCATCCTCGCCACCTAGACCTTTTCCTGGCTGTGTCTCCATCTCAGTGAAAGAAACAGAGGGGATATCAATCTCTGGCTGATCTGAAGTTCCTGCTTCTTCTTGAGTTTCTGACTGGCCATCTCTTAATAGCTGGTTGAATCTTCTAAGCTCAACTATTTATTTTAGCAACTCATCTTCTTGTTGCACTCGCATCAAAGCCAAGTCTTTGTGCTGAGACTGCTTCAGTTTAAGCTCTAGCTCAAGGTCTTGTTCTGAGGACGCAAATGATGTTGAGGATGTCGTAGGTCTTGCTGCAAGAATTGCTGCTATTAGAGTTATTTTGTCTACGGCAGAACAATCTCGTTGGGATGTAAAGGATGTGCAGAATCATACATTGATTGTGTTGTCTGTGAAGCGCACCATTGTTCCTCACATTCGTTCAACAAAATCTGTCAAATAGGCTTGGGATATTCTAGCAGGTCTTTATGCAAGTTGCAATGAGGCTAAAATTGCTTTCCTGCGTAAAGAGCTGGAGTCAAAGATTATGCATGAGGAAGATGATATGGACACTTTCCTTGCTGGTGTCAAGGATATCAATGATCAATTTATTTTTGCAGGTGAAGTCATTTCGGATAGTTTCCTTGTGCAGACTGTTCTTGATGCCTTACTAGATTCTTACCAGACTTTTGCTAGTACTTGGAGACTTATGACCCAAGGAAATCCTGAAGTTGTCAAGTTTGATGCATTATGCACATCGTTGTTGCAAGACTCACTTTCCAAAAAAAAACAAGACTAGACAGCGTGCAGTTGAATAGGATTTTATTGCTTCTCAAAGAAAAGGTGGTAACATCAATGCAGCCACTTCTTATGGTTCTGCTGCAAGTGGCAAAACTTCTGTTTCCAATGCTTCTGATGGCAGCACTTTGTCTGACAATTCTGGTGATAAGGGCAAAAAGAAGATGCGTTGCCATTATTGTAAAGAAGATGATCACTTGATCAAGCAGTGTCCTAAGTTGAAGGCAAAAGAGGCTAAGAAGAAAGAGGGTGGTTCCACTGCAAATGCTGGTTCCACTACAAATGCAACCATTGTTGAGTCTTCTGTAAAAGGAGATTGTAATGCTGACAATGATGCAGAATGGGACTTTTAGTGCAGAGTGCACTTATAATCCTACTGTCCATGATGCATGCATGTCAGTTGCTGTAGATTCACATGTGTGGTATTTTGATAGTGGTGCTACAAAGCACATTACCTCACATCGTCAACTGTTCACCTCTCTCTCGTCTGTCCCTCATGGGAATTTTGTCAGTTGTGCCAACAATGCCTCTTATCTAGTTCAGGGAGTTGGAAAGATTGTGCTTACTGTTGCTAATGGGAGTTCTTTCACAATTTTTGATGCACTTTATGTACCTTGGATCAAGAAGAATCTTTTGTCTGTATCTGCACTTGCTAGACTTGGACTTGTAGTCAAAATTATGGATGACAGATGTACAATTCATGATCTCAGTTTTGGGCTGTATAAGCTCACTTTGTATGACAAGTGTGGACAAAATTTTGCAAATGCAGTTGCAGATTCAAGGGCTATTTCAGATGCAAAACTTTGGCATGCACGTTTTGGTCATCTGAATTTTACCAGTTTGCTGCATTTGCAAAAACCTGATATGGTTGCTTCTTTGCCGCCTCTTGTAGCACCTGTACATGTTTGTGAAGGTTGTATTTTGGGTAAAATGCAGCGTTCTAAGTATCCAAAGGATGGTTCAGTTAGGGCCACATGCAGGTTGTAGCTTGTGCATAGTGATGTTTGTGGGCCCATGCAAACTCCGTCCTTGGGAAATTACCTATGTGCCACTTATGTACTAAACAGGTGTCCTACAAAAGCTTTGCAATCTATTACTCCATATGAAGAATGACATGATAGAAAACCTTCTATTGAGCACATGCATGTTTTTGGCTGTTTGGCATATGCTTTGGTGCCACAAACACAATGCAGAAAATTGGATGATAAGGCTGTCAAATGTATTTTTGTTGGTGATAGTGCTGAAAGGAAAAGTTATAGGTTGTATCATCCGCAAACAAAGCGTATTCTGGTTTCACGGGATGTAGTGTTTGTGGAAGATTTTGTTCAGCCCTTGCTGTCATGTACTAGAGATAGTAGTGTAAGCTCACATGACATTTATGACACTTTGTTGCCTCTTTTTAGCAGAGGAAATACGAATGTAAATTCCAATGAGGCAAATGTACAGCCTATGGGGGTTTTTGAAAATGTTACAGATCAGCCTATTACTGATGCAGATGTACATGATGTACTTGATGAGGAAAGGGCTGAAATTGAGCAGGCTAGAGGTATGCCAAAATGGCTGGTGCATACATTGCATGACAGTAAATTGGATGCACCTTTGTCTAGTCGTACTCGTTCAGGCTCTCGCCATGCATCTTATGCATCAGATTGTTATGCTTTTCCGCTTACCTGATGTTGAGGAACGTCTGTCTTTTGATGAAGCACATAATTCAAAAAATTGGATGGCTGCCATGCAATCAGAATATGATGCACATATAGAAAATGACACATGGACTTTATGTGATTTGCCTCCTGGCAAAAAGGCCATTGATACGAAGTGGGTTTAGAAGTTGAAATGCAAGCCGGATGGTGAGATCGATCGCCATAAGGCTCGACTTGTTGCAAAGGGTTATGCACAACAAAAAGGCATAGATTATGAAGAGACTTTGGCTCCCACTTGTCGTATGACTACTGTGAATTTTCTATGTGCATTGGCAGCTCGTTTTGGTTTGGATGTACATCAATCAGACATTGTTACTGCTTTCTTGAATGGTGACATATTTGAGGAGGTTTATGTAACGCAGCCTCGCGGTTTTGTCAAGAAAGGACAAGAGGAAAAAGTGTGCAAATGTAACAAGGTTTTGTATGGGTTGAAGCAATCTCCTCGCGCTTGGTATGAGAAAGCTGACACTCATTTGGTCAAACAAGGCTTTTGTGTAACAGTCCAACAAAAAGCACACTGTATGTAAAGCATGAGGGTGATGTACTTCTCATTATGGTTCTTTATGTAGATGATTTGCTGATAACTGTACCAATGAAAGACATAGTGGTGGATTTAAGGCTGATTTGAATGCTACTTTCAAGATGAAATATTTGGGATTGTTGCATCATTACTTGGGTATATAGTTTAAGCAGTGTGATGGTGGTATTGGCTTGTGTCAAAAAAGTTACATAGAAACATTGCTATGTAAGTTTAAACTTGAGGATTGCAAACCTATTGCCACTCCCATGGAAACAGGTTTGAAATTGAGTCTTCATGACGTTGGTGATCTTGCTGATCTCACTCTTTACCAAACTGCTATTGGATGCCTCATTTATGTATGTAACATGAGGCCAGATATTCAGTTTGCAGCCTCACAGGTCAACAGATTTATGCATAGCCCAGGGTCTAAGCATTGGCAGGCTGTCAAGAGGATTTTTTGCTAGCTTAGTGGCACTTTACATCTTGGTTTGTTTTATCGCAAGGGGGGATCATTGCCGCCAGACTTACATGCTTTTTCGGACTCAGATTGGGCTGGTTGTTTTGACACGCGAGTGTACAAAAGTGGTTTTTGTTTCATGCTTGTTAGTTCATGTATATCATGGTTGAGCAAGAAGCAACCTAATGTGGCCACTTCTAGTTGTGAGGCTGAGTACAAGGCAGTCTTCACAGCTATGGTTGAGTGTGTATGGCTTAGACGCCTTATGGCTGATTTGGGTGTTGGACAGGACATTGCCAACACTATCTACACTGACAATCAGAGCGCATTGGCATTTGCGAGGAACCCAGTTTTGCACGCTCACACAATCCACATTGAGGTGCATTACCACTATGTCAGGGAGAGGCTCTCAGCAGGAGAGATAAGCTTGGCTTATGTGCCAACACATGACAACCTGGCAGATATTTTCACAAAGGCATTGTCTCATGAGAAGCTTGAAGCTTTCCGCAAAGCTTTGGGGTTACTCCCCTTTGTGGATTGATCATGTCCTTAGGGCATGGAACTTCCCTTTACTCATGTTCCAGCTCTCGTTCACCGCATCACTCCAGGGGGGATTTTTTACCATATACATGTGGTAGTGACGTGTGTCAACACACTAGGACCGCTAGGGCATTTTTCCCCTCTTTAGGAGGTTTTTTCCCATGTGCATTCTATATACGCCCACGACTCTATGCCTATCTATCTTTCCATTGCACACTAAGTAATACACTCTCTATTGTGTGCCTTGAGCTTCCTTCATCTTCTCCAAGCTGTGTGCATTTCCCTACAACCCTAATTCCAACAAGGTTCTGTGGCTTTATCTATTGGGTGATGGTGGTGGGCTTGGGATGGGTTGATCATGCTGTAGCAGGTAAAGAAGTTCGGGGAGACATATCACCTTGATCATGCCGTGCTTCTCCTTGTGCAGTTGCTTCCTTTGCTTGCTTTTGTTGCTCCTCCGTCTCTTTAGCTTTCTGTTTTGCTTCTTGGGCTTCTTTCAGCTTCAAAGCTTCTGCTTCTTGATACATTTTTTCCAGTAATTCGGTTGGATCTTATGCATGTTTCCTGCTATGATGCTTTGTTCTAGGTCCTTTTAGTTCAATTGGTACCCACTTTGCCGGGTCCTTACCTTGTGCTTGGCGGCTGTGTTCATAGGATTGCTTTTCTCTTTCAAGCCTGGCTTGTTTTTGTTGTGGCTCCTTCTGATGTGCTGCCACGGCTTTTCTTTTCATCTCTTCCCTTCGTGCTCTTTTTTTCTCATTATCAGAGCTTTCACTACTATGGTGTTCTGGCGAGCTCTCAGTAAACTCTTCATCAGACTTGTATGTTCTCTTGGTAGATCTTGTGGCTCGAGGGGAAGGTTGTGCTGACAATATCCAAGTGTTCTGATCTAGGGTAGGTGGCAAGTTGTCGGCCATGTCGATAGCATGGTAGGAAATTCTGGCCAGAACCTCTGGTGCTCCCAGGTATGTTATTTTTCCCTCTTTCTTTGTCTCTTTCAATGTGGACAACACGTACTGTGCATGGTCAATTGGTTGCCTGGTTGTTGATTTGAGAACTTTTGTAAAGGTTCTGGGGCAACCGCATGATTGGGTGTCCTATACCTTGGTGGTCTCTTGGCGAGGAAGTGAAAGTGTTGATGATACAACCTTGCAGGCTCCTCCACCTGTTTTTGGATGAGATCAGCAAATGTCGCAGCGGCAGTTTCCTTGGTGAAGGTTCCTGCCGTCTTTCTATCTCGTGCCCTCATTGTCATTCCTTCTATTGGCATTCTTAGAGCTTCTACCACTATCTCTTTTGTTATCACCACTTCGACTTTGTTCCCTTGTTGGTCAGAGATTTGGGCAGTTCCATCTTCTTTGATTGTGGACAAGAGCTCATAAGCTTTTTGGAAGTCCACTCAACATGGCTCTGGTTCGTAAAAATCTCTGAGTCCTAGCCTTCGGTTGGCTTCTTTGGTCTCGGGCTTTGCAACGACAACATAAACTTCTTTTGGTAGAAGTTGCAGTTCTACCTGATGTTCATCTTCGATCTTGAATTTTCCTGTGAACACTGTGGTGTTGTTCTCTTCCAAATATTCTCTTGACAGATAGGTAGCTTTGGCAGTTTTGACTGAACTGGGTCCAGTTGATATGGTGGTAGCTCTTGCAGCTTCTCCTTTTGCAAGAGCTTTTTCTTGGCTTTCTCTGCGGGCTTGCATGGCTCTTGTTAAGTGAATAGAGTATCAAAGTTAGCAAATTTGATAGATTTTTTTCTGAAATGTCCTTCAGTTTGAATGCTGACAAATTTGGTCCAATTTTCTTCAAATCAATTTTTAAACATGCATAAATGCATAAAAACATGTAAAGATCAAAATTATGAAGTCAAAACAAAAATTTGCAATAAAAGTAAATAATCGCTATTATTTACAGCTAAGTAATTTTTCAACTTTTTACAAATTTGACATTATAAGCTTGAAGTATATACCATATACATACTTTGAGTGAAATATAGGCTCATTTGAGTGCACTAGGTGAAAATGGTGCCATAGTTAGGGTTTAGGTCTCTGAAACAGTAGATGTAAAGTAATTTTGAGATCTTGAGATCCAAATTGTTCAAACTTGGCTTGTGGACTTAGGGCATCATGTACTTTGGTCAAATGATGGCAAAATTGCAAATTTCCCCCATTTTGGTCAAAAAGTAAATAATTGCGATTATTAACTTTTTCAATCAAAATGAACATTTTTTGGTACAACTTGGTTCTAGGCATGATGTAGACCCTGTGTATATGATATGAGGTGATTTCGATCAAAAAATGTGGCTCATAACTCAGAATTTGGCTTGCAAGGACTTCTTTGCGTTTTTTGGCAATTTTCCAAGTTACATTTGATCATTTTGGCTCATACTTGATAACTGGCATGTAATAGGTGTGTACAAGTGATAGGTGAGGTGATGATACAATTTTCAAGCCAAAATAATGCAAAAGTAAATAATCGCGATTATTTACAGGAGTCAACATTTTCTTGCAAAACTTCAAAATTTTGACCTAAATACATTCTATACACCTAAAACAAGTTCTAAATTGAATTTGGTAAGATTTGGTCTTGCCGGCATCACTTTGTGCTTTGTCGACTCTGAGACTTTGATTTTTGTGACTACATGGCCTGTAGAGTTGGTTAGTTACTTTTGAGACTATGGACTTGTCTGCAACATAGTCGTGAAGCAACTCATCCAATTTTGGCCCATTTGGAGTCAATTTGACTTCGTATGTCGAATTTGATGCTTTGTAACCTTCGAGCCGTTTTCTATTTTTCGAGGGCTTTGCTTGATTGATTTGATAAAACCAATCATATACATTGTGTATAGACCTCACATGCAAGCTATCTGTGGAGTCAGAATGCAATTCTGGCATCTGCCAAAACCTAGCTTTTCTACTTGGGACCCCCTCAACCCTTGCCAAATGGTCAACTGTCGATGTAGAAGTATTCTATTATGTTGGGGCATGCTATAGTTCAAATCTCATCTGATTTGGTTGAGCTGACAGGCTGCTATGGTCGATTTTTGGTCGTAGGTCTTCGTGCACTCCTCGGATTCTAGGGTTTTTTCTAGGGGTTTAGACTAGCTACTGGCCGTACAAAATGGATCTTGATGAATAAAGAACTTACCCCTCATGTCTCGTGTGAGACGGTGCTGAAAATAGGTGGCTGTGGACTCCAAAAAATATGCACGAAGAGGGTCGAAAGCTCTCTCTCCAAAGGCAACAAGTGAAAATGAGGTGATTTTAGCCTACCTTGGATATCTATACCCGGACTTCCCTAACCATTTCCCCCCAGATTCCCTCGTTAGTCCTACTAGGCCGTGAAATCTATGTTAAACTCAAATTTTTTCCCAATCGGATTCCTGTAGCTCATTCTGCAAGAATTCTGCAAAAGTAAGTCTGGCCGCCTAATTTAGGCTTCCCGCTTCCATCTTTCGATTTCATTGAAATTTTTTGTGCTTGTTCGCCTTGTCTTTCTGATCACTTTTTCCATCTTTCCTTGTCCGCCTTGTCTTCAGTTTTTCCATCTGAGCTGCTTTGCTATTTATTATTAATTTTTGACCTGTTTATTGGAAAAATCAAAGAAAATAACAATATGCTTTAAAAAAGCAAAGTGAAAATCCAATAATTTAGGAAAATTCATTGAAAAACACAGCTTTATTGTTTTTAGTTGGATTTTCCATTTTTAAGTTTCAATATCAAGAAAAATGATGAATAATAACCCAAAAGGACTATTTTTTGATGATTTTCTGATAGTATTTACACTATTTACACTCATCGAGGAGATATCATAGTTAAATTTCCCTGTTGATGATTTATAAGGGCATTATTAGGTAACTTTGCAAAAAATCACACGTTAACATCAAACTTTTTCCTCCATCTTCAAACATTGCTCTTAATTACTTAGTGCCCTTCCACCCCTCCTAGATGGCGTACTCCGGGACGACTGTGTGCATGGGTTGAACAATCGTGTCTATGCATAGCCTTGGTTGACTCTACCATGCTTTGAAGATCAATGCAATTCAAACCAATATGTTGTGTAAGAGTTGGGTCTTGAGTAATTAACTCAAGGGTTTCTGATATCGAGGCTTTCTCATGCTGTCTTCCAAAGAGCAAACCTTGTAGCTTGTTGACTCTTTGCTTGATTGTACCATCAGGATGCTTTAGCACGCTAATTTCTTGAGCTATCGGTATCACTTTTGACTGTTGTCAAGCTTTTTCTCGCCATTGATACCTTGGTTTGTCTTGGTCACAACGGTGTGGTTGAGGTTTTTGAGACTTAACTCTCCATTGTTTGATCGGTTTTCCCATTTGCGGAGAAGATAAGTGCTCTTTTTTCTTTGAAACTCATTTCATGTTAGGTTCCTTTCTTGAAGATGCTTGTCTTTGTGTTTTGACCTTTGGAACCGTCTTTGGCATTGCCGATGATGTTTTGGGTACCCAGATTTGAATCGGCTTGTCCTTAAGCTGTGCTTTCGGTACCCAAATTTACCTGACTCCTTGCGTGCTACTTGTAGCATTTTCTTGTCGATAGGATGGTGAAGATTGATTACTTTGTGGTTTGCTCTGGTTGTAACTTCCTTTCCATTCCTCCTTGCTTGGTGCAATTGGAACAATGAGTTGTCTGCCTTTAGGTGATAGCTTGAGCTGATTCGTATCCCAATCTGGTACTGCCTTGTATGTCTGCATCCATGACATTCCAAGAATCATCATCTCATTCATGTGTTTATCTGGTAAGCATACAAACTGATGAGGGCATGAACATCCATGTACTATCACATTCAAGTTGACTACTCCTAATGTTGGTGCTAGGTTTTTTTAATGCATCCTTTGATAGTCGCTATTCCTGCTGTCAAAGACTGACTTGTTGCTTTCTTGTACGTGGGATAAGTAACTGAATTTACTCAATCTCTTGTGTCGACCAATGCATTTGTGCTATGATTGTTGAGTTGTACTTTGATGCGAAGGTCCATTACATCTAACCATTCATCATCTGTTGACACTGCATCTTTCGGCAATTCCCATTGTCGGTCATCTATTTCTAGTGTGTTGATGGGAATAGGTGTTTGTTGATTCTTGAGAGCAGCTTTTCTTTTGAGTACCCGAAGCCGAGCTTCCTCTTGGGCTTCATTAGTAACCTGCTGCCATTTTATCTTTCTTTGCTTGGCTGCATGCATTCTCTCTAGCAATTCATTGGTTAGCGGAAAATTGTACTTCTTTAAACAACATCCACTAATCCATTTAGCCATTGTTCCACCATCTAGGGTAGATAGCTTAAGTGCTCCACTTGGAGATACATCTTCAATGATAAACAATCCATTTTACTTTTTCTTAAACTTACGAATGTGTTGCTTAAGGGAATAGATTAGAAGTAAGTCCCCTTTTTTAAATATTTGTAATTAGATACGAATCAAAAAATTGTTTTTGTTTTCTCTTTTGTGCATAGATGTGAGCTACAGTAGTTAGAATTTGCTCATCTAGCTTCTCTAAATCTTCAAGTCTCTTTGACAATTCATGTCCAGTCCACTCAAGATCCTTAGCTACCCTTAGTGTCGACAATAGAAATTCTATTGGCAATATGACATCAAGACCATAAACAAGATTAAAGGGTGTAGCATTTAAATGTATTTTGAATGAAACTCGATAAGCCCATAGAGCAGCATGGAGATTCATCTCCCAGTCTGTCCTTCCTGAACTAACCACTTTAGTCAATACCAAGCTGATAATTTATTTCGTACGCTCAGCTTGTCCGTTTGCTTGTGGATGATAGGGAGATGATTTGTTATGGATTACCATAAATTCATTAAGTAGATACTCGATTACCTCATTAAAGAAACGAGTTCCCCTATCACTAACAATTTCTATTGGCAGTCCATATCTTGTGAACACATACTCATATAAGAATGCGGTAGTGGTTCTGGCATCATTCTTTTGAGTTGCTTTAGCCTCGGCCCACTTAGTCAAAAGTCCGTAGCTACAATAATATATTGAGCCTGGGTTCTATAAACAGGTTGCTGTATTGGCCCAAAAAAGTCTATACCCCATTTTGCAAAAAGCTCTAGCTCCCATCATTGGTCTTAAAGGCATCTATCTACCCGTCTTGGTATTTTTGCTCGTTGACAAGCATCACATCTTCGAACATATTCTTTGGCATCTGCAAAAAGTGTTGGCCACCATATGCCTACCATTAAGATTTCTCTTGCATTGGTCTCACTAGAAAAGTGACCTCCTGCTAATCCATCATGTGCTTGTTCTATAATTGGAATATATTGGTCTTCATTTTTACAAAGGCGCAAATGTTGATCCTTAGCTCTTCGATACAATTGGTGTCCAATAAGAGCATAGTCTCTTGCTTCTGTTTCAATTGCTCTTTGATGGTGTTTACTCATATCCTCAGGAAATGTTCGGCTCGATAAGTAAGTAATGAGATAGTTGCTCCACTTAGGAACATGTGACATTTGGAACAATGTTACATGAGGTATGGGTGTCTATTTTTGACATTGAGGACAATCCTTTACGAAAGAGCGAACATCACTCCTCATAGTTGGCCAAAATACTCCAAGTCTCAAGATCCTTTGCATAGTTTGGTCTTCTGCAAAGTGAAGTCCTACAATGGTAATATATGCTTGACTTAGGTATTGGGTTTTCTCTTCAGGATTAATGCATAAGAGCAATATTCCATCTCGGTTTCTTTTGTATAGCCTACCGGCTAGTAATTGATACATATCCGATTGCTCAACTAATCCGATTGTAATAAGAAGTGGTATTTACGAATTTACTTGAGCTATGGTCATCAATGATACCATATTTTTCGACCATCGAGGTATCATTTCCACGAAGAAGAGATATGCATCTGGTAGATCATCGTCTACTCCTTAGGTGGTTCCCTTGAAACAATTGTAGACAAATGATCTGCTCTTTGATGAGTGGTGCACTTTTTTACAACCACAGTGAAATTAAATTTCAGAAGAATGATGAACCATCTCACTTTTCTTCCTATGTTGCATGGCTTGTACAATAAGGCTTGGTGGTCCACGAAGAACACAAATTTGTTTGCTAATAGGTAATCTCTATATTTTTTTATGGCATAGATTATTCCTAATCCTTCCCTTTCGGTGGTGGTGTAATTATTTTCTGCCATGTTCAACTGTCGGCTAGCATAAGAAATAGGAAAATCAATTTTCTCGCCTCCTGGTTGAGCTAGTATACCCTCGATGGCATAATTGGAAGCATGTACATGTATGTGGGATATCTTATTCCAATCTGGTGCTTTCAATATTGGAGCTGAAGTGAGAGCTTGCTTAAGCTTCATGAAGGTTTCTTCACACGCCTCAATCCAATCAAAGTGTGTAATCAAGCTATACATGGGTTTTTCAATTATAGCGTACATGTAAATGAACCGTCTATAATATCCACAATGTCCCTTGAAGGCTTGAACCCCCTTGACTGTTGTTGGTCTATGCAAATCAGCAATAACATGAATTTTATCCATATCACTAGCTATGTCATCTTTTGATACTATATGTCCAACAATTTTTCCTTGTCTACCTATGAATGTGCACTTTTCAAGATTTAAGCAAATCCTATAAAGTCTACATTTTTCGAATATCTTTTTGAGGTATTCAAAATGATCAGCCCGGATTGATGAATGTACGCATATATCATCCATATATATTTTCGAGGATATCCTAAGATATTCTTTAAAAGCATGACTCATCAATCTTTGAAAGGTGGTAGGAGCATTAGTTAACCCAAAAGGCATTACCCGATAGGCAGAAATATCCCATTCCGTTGCAAAAGCAGTTTTATGCTGATCTTTTGGGTCAACCAAAAGTTGATTGTATCCCAAAAAGCCATCTAAGAAGCTGTAAGCTTCTTTACCTGCAGCTCGTTCTAAAACATGCTCAATGATTGGAAGAGGAAAGTTGTCTCTAATGGTAGCTACATTCACTTTCTTGAGATTGACACATACTCGTAATTTTCCATTCTTTTTGGGTACTACCATAATTGGAGACACCCAATCTGTGTGTTCAATTTCATAAATGAATTCGGCTTCCTTTAGTTTTTCAATCTCTTCTTTAATCTTCTTGGCAAATGTTTCATTGTACGTGTATGGCCTTTGTCTACTTGGTTTCACATCATCTCTCATGGGTATAGTATGTTGACAGATTTCTGGATCAACCCCCTTGAGATTCTTGTAAGACCAAGAGAAGATATCTCGGTATTCTTTTAGCAAGCTTAACAAAAGCTCTTCTTCTTCTTTTGTTAGGTCATTTGCAATGTAGGTAGGCCTAGGATCTTCTTCTGGTTCAGCCAAATCTATCTTTTGCGCGTTTCAGGCCCTTCGTAGGACTCGCCTTGTTTTCGTAGTTCTCTAACAGGTTGTTCGACAATGATTTTCCGATCTTGGAGAGTATATTTCTTGTAATGGGATGGAACAATCATTACATCTTTACCATCCGCTTCTGTGGTTTCCATTTTGGTTTTATATATCTCCTTTAGAGCTTTTTTCAACTCTTGATACTTCTTTTTCCGCTCAACTCGTGTCATAGTTGACTCCTTTATCTGTTTTTTTGGTTTTGCTTGAGTATCCTTCCTCGTTTTCCTCGATGTTTTCAACATTTCTTGGTTTTCATTTGAAGGATATCTGCCAGTGATTTTGTCCTTGACACAATCATGTGCGTCTATCTCCAGTAGAACTGTGTTCTATTGGAGACTGATGGCATAGGTCTAGCTTTCACGTTTTTGGTGTCCCTTTTTTGTCTTCTCGGTTTCTGGTGAGGAAAGTCAAAAAACTTTTACTCCCCTCCTTTCACAAGTAGCTTAGCTCTCACATGTTCTTTTTCTGACCCTGAATCTTCTGAGATAGCTGAGTGTTCTTCTAACTCATCTGTTGCATCGTAGTAGAGGTCTGAAAAGACTTGTTGAGCTTTCATCAAGTCCTTGGGTTGCTCAATTTTATCTTCAATGTAGAGGGTTGAAATCATTTGGATGGGAATTATGTCATAGCCCTTCTCATTGAAAAATTGAGTAGGCATAGAGGTATTCACACATACATCCATTGTCGCTAAAATTTGAGTCCACTCAATGGCTCAAACAAATACTCTAGAAACGGTTTAGGTACATAGGCTTCTTCTGTGCACTCCCTTTCTAAAATACATTCTCTTCGTTTTAAGCTCCCGTTTTTTGAAGCTCCGCACATCCAAATAGGAGTGTCTTTGTTGAACCACGATGGAAGTTTAGTTTCAATCGAAGAGGCTGAATCAAACTCTTGTATGGGCGTTTTCATGACATCTCTATAAGTGTGATCTTTTAGATTAACCCTTGTTATAGATCCCACTTGCTTCAAGTACAGATAATTGTTTCCCAAATCTTGGATAAGTTGTACCTGTCGCATGAAAGGTCTTCCCAATATGATTTCGTAATTGAGTTTTTTTCCAGAGTCTACTATGGCAAAAGTGTGTTGATATTCAATCCCAATGGAATTAACTATTACTTTTTCAAGCATCCTAATGGTCTTTCAATGTGTCCATCAGACAATTGCAATTTCATTCGAGTTTGTCTAATGGCTGGCTGTCCCTAGGATTCCCATTGTAGCTATGGCTATGCCTGCTCTACTATCCAGTATTGCCATGGGTTCAATGTCATTATATTTCACTGGAAGGGTGGTGTTTCCTTCTTCCCCTTCGTAATATTCTCCAACTTTGTTTATTGGAACAGATTAAATCTCTTTGTTATCCATTTTGTTTTTCAAATTTTCCAAATTTTTAGCGACTAGCCCCATTATCCCCACCTTCTCTAGGATTTTCTGTAGATCATTCCATAAATATGGTCTGAGTTTTAACAGCTCTCCCAAAGTAAGGGTGCATTGGATGGGTGTAGACATGATTGAATGAATGTTGTCTACTTCTAGGGTCTGTTCCGCTCTTTTGACTTGAGTGGTCTTACACATTATGGATTCATCTTCGTTATCTCCCAAGTAAGAGGGTAATGTATTCAAGGTTAATGTTTTAGTCATCCCTGAAGCTAAAGATCCGCAATCCCCATACAAGGATTGTACATCCATGTCCATATCAGGAGAAAGGTTGTCTAAACAAACTTCCTCTATAGGAGCTGACTTTAGAGTTAGGCTCCCATCATTGATCTCTCTAACTTTTTCCCATAAGTGTCATGTGGCTAGTCTTCCTCTACGAATGAAATTCCGTCTAAGACATCTTCTATGTCCGACACTATAAGTTCTGGCTCTTTTGTTTCAAAGTGGGGTTCTACCACCACTGTGGATTTTTCTTGATTGTCTCTTACTGTTACCATATACATGTGGTAGTGATGTGTGTGAACACATTAGGACCGCCGGGGCATTTTTTCCCTCTTTAGGAGGTTTTTCCCCCCGTGCATTGTATATACACCCATCACTCTAGGGCTATCTATCTTTTCATTGCACACTAAGAAACACACTCTCTATTGTGTGCCTTGAGCTTCCTTCGTCTTCTCCAAGCTGTGTGTGTTTCTCTGCAACCCTAATTCCAACAATTGGTATCAGAGCAGGTCACGTCCTCGCGGGCTTAGTCTCCAGCTGCTCCAGCACACGTCTGCTCACTTTCTCCGATTTCAGTGAGCTTTGGCAAGCTTTCTCAATTCTGCTCAAAATTTTGATTTGGGCTCATTTTGGCCTCCGTTTCCACTACAAGCAGTACTGCACAGGCTATCTCGTCATTTTGTTAGAATTTCTGTCAGTGTTGTTTTCTGCATAACAGGTGCCTTTTAGTCTTCTACGGTTTGTGCTATATAGCACAGGGTGTTCCCGCTCCATTTCTCCTATTTTCGAGAAGCTTTCACATCAGGTACAACATTTACCATGGCTGACAACAACAACACAGATGTGTTCAAGATGTTTGCTGCTGAGGACAGGTTGGATGGGGACAACTACCCTATGTGGGCTTATATGATGCAACATGTTCTTGTGTCAAAGGGTGTCTGGAACATTGTGCAGGGCATTGATATACGTCCTGGTTCTGAGGATGTAGGCGATGTTGAGGATGTTGCAGGTCTTGCTGCAAGGATTGCAGCTGTTAGAGTTGTTTTGCCTACGGCAGAACAAGCTCGGTGGGATGTTAAGGATGCGCAAGCTCATGCATTGCTTGCGTTGTCTGTGAAGCACACCATTAATCCTCAGATCCGTTCAGCAAAATCTACAAAACACGCTTGGGAAATTTTGGATGGTCTTTATGCAAGTTGCAATGAGGCTAAAATTGCTTCACTGCGTAAAGAGCTGGAGTCGAAGATTATGCATGAGGAAGATGATATGGACACTTTCCTTGCTAGTGTCAAGGATATCAATGAGCAACTTATTTCTGCAGGTGAAGTTATTTCAGATAGTTCCCTTGTGCAGATTGTTCTTGATGCCTTACCAGAATTTTGCTAGTACTTGGAGACTTATGACCCAAGGAAATCCAGAAGTTGTCAAGTTTGATGCATTATGTACATTGCTGTTGCAAGAGTCAGTTTCCAGAAAAAACAGGACTAGACAGCGTGCAGTTGAACAGGCTTTTATTGCTTCTCAAAGAAAGGGTGGTAACAACAATGCAGCCACCTCTTATGGTTTTGCTGTGAGTGGCAGAAATTCTGTTCCTAATGCTTCTGCTGTCTAGCAGCAACTCGTCTGGAAATTCTCGTGATAAAGGCAAAAACAAGATGTGTTGGAATTAGGGTTGCAGGGAAACACACACAACTTGGAGAAGACGAAGGAAGCTCAAGGCACACAATAGAGAGTGTGTTTCTTAGTGTGCAATGAAAAGATAGATAGCCCTAGAGTGATGGGCGTATATACAATGCACGGGGGAAAAAACCTCCTAAAGAGGGAAAAAATGCCCCGGCGGTCCTAGTGTGTTCACACACATCACTACCACATGTATATGGTAACAAATCCCCCCTGGAGTGATGCGGTGAACGAGAGCTGGCACATGAGTAACGGGAAGTGCCATGCCCTGAGGACAGGATCAGTCCACAAAGGGGAGTAAGCCCAAAGCTTGCGAAAACCTCCTAAAGAGGGAAAAAATGCCCCGGCGGTCCTAGTGTTTTCACACACATCACTACCACATGTATATGGTAACAAATCCCCCCTGGAGTGATGCGGTGAACGAGAGCTGGCACATGAGTAAAGGGAAGTGCCATGCCCTGAGGACAGGATCAGTCCACAAAGGGGAGTAAGCCCAAAGCTTTGCGGAAAGCTTCAAGCTTCTCACGAGACAATGCCTTTGTGAAAAGATCTGCAAGGTTGTCCTGTGTTGGCACATAAGCCAAGCTGATCTCTCCTGCTGAGAGCCTCTCCCTGACATAGTGGTAATGCACCTCAATGTGCTTTGTGCGAGCATGAAAAACTGGGTTCCTCGCAACTGCCAATGCGCTCTGACTGTCAATGTAGATAGTGTTGGTAGTGTCCTGTCCAACACCCAAATCAGCCATAAGGCGTCTGAGCCATACACACTCAACCGTAGCTGTGAAGACTACCCTGTACTCAGCCTCACAACTCGAAGTGGCCACAGTAGGTTGCTTCTTGCTCAACCATGATATACATGAACTAACAAGCATGAAACAAAAACCACTTGTGGACACTCGCGTGTCAAAACAACCAGCCCAATTTGAGTCCGAAAAAGCATGTAAGTTTGGCGGCAATGATCCCCCCTTGGGATAAAACAAGCCAAGATGTAAAGTGCCACTAAGGTAGCGGAAAATCCTCTTGACTGCCTGCCAATGCTTAGACCCTCGGCTATGCATAAATCTGCTGACCTGTGAAACTGCAAACTGAATATCCGGCCTCGTGTTGCATACATAAATGAGGCAGCCAACAACAGTTTGGTAAAGAGTGACATCAGCAGGATCGCCAGCATTATGTAGACTCAACTTCAAACCTGTTTCCATAGGAGTGGCAATAGGTTTGCAATCCTCAAGTCCAAACTTACATAGCAAAGTCTCTATGTAACTTTTCTGACACAAGGCAATACCACCATCACACTGCTTAAACTGTATACCCAAGTAATGATGCAACAGCCGCCCCAAATTTTTCATCTTGAAAGTAGCATTCAAATCAGCCTTAAATTCAGCAATATGTCTCTCATTTGGTCCAGTGATCAGCAAATCATCAACATCACCCTCACGCTTTACATACAATGTGCTTTCTGTTGGACTGTTATGAAAGCCTTGTTTGACCAAATGAGTGTCAGCTTTCTCATACCAAGCACGAGGAGATTGCTTCAACCCATACAAAGCCTTGTTACATTTGCACACCTTGTCCTCTTGTCCTTTTATGACAAAACCGCGAGGCTGCGTTACATAAACTTCCTCAAATATGTCACCATTCAAGAAAGCAGTAACAATGTCTGATTGATGTACATCCCAACCAAAATGAGCTACCAATGCACATAGAAAACGCACAGTAGTCCTACGACAAGTGGGAGCAAAAGTCTCTTCACAGTCTATGCGTTTTTGCTGTGCATAACCTTGTGCAACAAGTCGAGCCTTATGGCGATCGATCTCACCATCTGGCTTGTGTTTCAACTTGTAAACCCACTTCATACCAATGGTCTTTTTGTCAGGAGGCAAGTCACAGTCCATGTGTCATTTTCTATAAGTGCATCATATTCTAATTGCATAGCAACCATCCAATTTTTTGAATTCTGGGCTTCATCAAAAGACAGAGGCTCCTCAACATCATGTAAGCTGGACATAGCCAAAGCATAACAATCTGATGCATAAGATGCATGGCGATAGCCTGAACGAGTACGACTAGACAAAGGTGCATCCAATTTACTGTCACGGAAAGTGTGCACCAGCCATTTTGGCATACCTCTAGCGTGCTCATTTTCAGCCCTTTCCTCATCAAGTACGTCATGTACATCTGCATCAGTAATAGGCTGATCTAAAACATTTTCAGAAACCCCCATAGGCTGTACATTTGCCTCATTGGAACTTACATTCGTATTTCCACCACTGAAAAGAGGCAACAAAGTGTCATAAATGTCCTGTGAGCTTACATTACTGTCTCTAGTACATGAGAGCAAGGGCTGAACAGAATCTTCCACAAACACTACATCCCAAGAAACCAGAATACGTTTTGTTTGTGGATGATACAACCTGTAACCTTTGCTTTCAGCACTATAACCAACAAAAATACGTTTGACAGCCTTATCATCCAATTTTCTGCGCTGCACTTGTCGCACCAAAGCATATGCCAAACAGCCAAAAACACGCATGTGCTCAATAGAAGGCTTTCTATCATGCCATGCTTCATATGGAGTAATAGACTTCAAAGCTTTCGTAGGACACCTGTTAAGCACATAAGTGGCACACATGATGGCCTCAAGCCAAAAAGAATGCGGCAAAGCTTGACTTTTGACCATACATCGTGCCATTTCCGTCAGTGACTTGTTTTTCCTCTCAGCAACACCATTTTGATGAGGCGTATAAGGCACTGTACATTGGTGTTTAATCCCACGACTAGCCAGAAATGAATTAAATTCATGAGACATATACTCCCCCCCTCGATCGGAATGGAGGGTGCCCATAGTACATTTCGAGACATTTTCAGCCATAGCCAGAAATTGTTTGAAGCACATAAAAACTTCGGACTTCGCTTTAAGCGGAAATACCCATGCATGCCTGGAGTAATCATCAATGAAAGTCACGAAGTATAGGTAATTTCCCAAGAATGGAGTTTGCATGGGCCCACAAACATCACTATGAACAAGCTGCAACCTGCATGTGGACCGAAGTGAACCATCCTTTGGAAATTTAGAACGCTGCATGTTACCCAAAATACAGCCTTCACAAACATGTTTGACAGGTGCTTCAAGAGGCGGCAAAGAAGCAACCATATCAGATTTCTGCAAACGCAGCAAACTGGAAAAATTCAGATGACCAAAACGTGCATGCCAAAGTTTTGCATCTGAAATAGCCCTTGAATCTGCAACAAAATTTGCAAAATTTTGTCCACACTTGTCATACAAAGTGAGCTTATACAGCCTCATCAAGTGATCATTGGCTTTACAATAATGGCAACGCATCTTCTTTTTGCCCTTATCACCAGAATTTCTAGACGAAGTGCTGCCAGTAGACGCATTAGGAACATAATTTTTGCCACTCGCAGCAGAACCATAAGAAGTGGCTGCATTGCTGTTACCACCCTTTCTTTGAGAAGCAATAAAAGCCTGTTCAACTGCATGCTGCCTAGTCCTGTTTTTTCTAGAAAGTGACTCTTGCAACAACAATGTGCATAATGCATCAAACTTGACAACTTCAGGATTTCCTTGGGTCATCAGTCTCCAAGTACTAGCAAAAGTCTGGTAGGAATCTGGTAAGGCATCAAGAACAGTCTGCACAAGGGAACTGTCTGAAATGACTTCACCTGCAGAAATAAGCTGCTCATTGATATCCTTGACACTAGCAAGAAAAGTGTCCATATCATCTTCCTCATGCATAATCTTCGACTCCAGCTCTTTACGCAGTAAAGCAATTTTAGCCTCATTGCGGTTTGCATAAAGACCTGCTAGAATATCCCAAGCTTGTTTTGTAGATTTTGCTGAACGAATGTGAGGAACAATGGTGCGCTTCACAGACAACGCAATCAATGCATGAGCCTGCGCATCCTTAGCATCCCAATGAGCTTGTTCTGCCGTAGGCAAAACAACTCTAACAGCTGCAATCCTTGCAGCAATACCCGCAACATCCTCAACATCGCCTACATCCTCAGAACCAGGACGTACATCAATGCCCTACACAATGTTCCAGACACCCTTTGACACAGGAACATGTTGCATCATATAAGCCCACATAGGGTAGTTGTCCCCATCCAACCTGTCCTCAACAACAAACATCTTGAACACATCTGTGTTGTTGTTGTCGGCCATGGTAAATGCTGCACCTGATGTGAAAACTGCCCGAAAATAGGAGAAACGGAGCGGGAACAACCTGTGCTATATAGCACAAACCGTAGAAGACTATAAGGCACCTGTTAGGCAGAAAACGGCACTGACAGAAATTCTGCACAAAATGACGAAATAGCCTATGTAGTACTGCCTGTAGTGGAAACGGAGGCCAAAATGAGCCCAAAATTTTTGTCGACCTCCGAACGCTCGCCAAAGCTCACTGAAATCGGAGAAAGTGAGTAGGTGTGTGCTGGAGTAGCTGGCGACTAAGCTTGGGAGGACGTGACCTGCTCTGATACCAATTGTTGGAATTAGGGTTGCAGAGAAACACACACAGCTTGGAGAAGACGAAGGAAGCTCAAGGCACACAATAGAGAGTGTGTTTCTTAGTGTGCAATGAAAAGATAGATAGCCCTGGAGTGATGGGCGTATATACAATGCACGGGGGAAAAAACCTCCTAAAGAGGGAAAAAATGCCCCGGCGGTCCTAGTGTGTTCACACACATCACTACCACATGTATATGGTAAGAAGATGAGTTGCCATTATTTTAAAGCCAATGATCACTTGATCAAGTCGTTTCCTAAGTTGAAGACCAAAGAGGCTAAGAAGAAAGAGGGTGGTTCCACTGCAAATGCTGGTTCCACTACGAATGCAACCATTGTTGAGTCTTCTGTGAAAGGAGACTGTGTTGTTGATGTTGATACAGAATGGGCTTTTAGCGCAGAGTGCACTTACAATTCTGCTGTCCATGATGCATGCTTGTCAGTTGCTGTAGATTCACATGTGTGGTATTTTGACAGTGGTGCTACAAAGCACATTACCTCACATCGTGAATTGTTTACCTCTCTCGAGTCTGTCCCTCATGGGAATTCAGTCACTTGTGCCAACAACGCCTCTTATCTAGTTCAGGGAGTTGGAAAGATTGTGCTCACTGGTGCTAATGGAAGTTCCTTCATACTTGTTGATGCACTTTATGTACCTGGGATCAAGAAGAATCTCTTGTCTGTATCCTCACTTGCTAGACTTGGACTTGTAGTCAAATTTGTGGATGACAGATGTACAGTTCATGATCTCAGTTTTGGTGATGAAATTGTTGCATCTGGGCTTTTGTGCCGTGAGCTGTATAAGCTCACTTTGTATGACAAGTGTGGACAAAATTTTGCAAATGCTGTTGCAGATGCAAGGGCTATTTCAGATGCAAAACTTTGGCATGCACGTTTTGGTCATCTGAATTTTGCCAGTTTGCTGCGTTTGCAGAAATCTAATATGGTTGCTTCTTTGCCGCCTCTTGAAGCACCTGTCAAACATGTTTGTGAAGGCTGTATTTTGGGTAAGATGCAGCGTTCTAAATTTCCAAAGGATGGTTCAGTTCGTGCCACATGCAGGTTGCAGCTTGTGCATAGTGATATTTGTGGGCCCATGCAAACTCCGTCCTTGGGCAATTACCTATACTTCGTGACTTTCATTGATGATTACTCCAGGCATGCATGGGTATTTCCGCTTAAAGCGAAGTCCGAAGTTTTTATGTGCTTCAAACAATTTCTGGCTATGGCTGAAAATGTCCCGAAATGTACTATGGACACCCTCCGTTTCGATCGAGGGAGGGAGTATATGTCTCATAAATTTATTGCATTTCTGGCTAGTCATGGGATAAAACACCAATGTACAGTGCCTTATACACCTCAGCAAAATGGTGTTGCTGAGAGGAAAAACAGGTCACTAACGGAAATGGCACGATTTATGGTCAAAAGTCAAGCTTTGCCGCATTCTTTTTGGCTTGAGGGAATCATGTGTGCCACTTATGTACTTAACAGGTGTCCTATGAAAGCTTTGCAGTCTATTACTCCATATGAAGCATGGCATGATAGAAAGCCTTCTATTGAGCACATGCGTGTTTTTGGGTGTTTGGCATATGCTTTGGTGCCACAAACACAATGCAAAAAATTGGACGATAAGGCTGTCAAATGTATTTTTGTTGGTTATAGTGCTGAAAGCAAAGGTTATAGGTTGTATCATCCGCAAACAAAACGTATTCTGGTTTCTCGGGATGTAGTGTTTGTGGAAGATTCTGTTCAGCCCTTGCTGTCATGTACTAGAGACAGTCATGTAAGCTCACAGGACGTTTATGACACTTTGTTGCCTCTTTTCAGTGGTGGAAATACGAATGTAAGTTCCAATGAGGCAAATGTACAGCCTATGGGGGTTTTAGATCAGCCTATTACTGATGCATATGTACATGATGAACTTGATGAGGAAAGGGCTGAAAATGAGCAGGCTAGAGGTATGCCAAAATGGCTGGTGCACACTTTGCGTGACAGTAAATTGGATGCACCTTTGTCTAGTCGTACTCGTTCAGGCTCTCGCCATGCATCTTATGCATCAGATTGTTATGCTTTGGCTGTGTCTAGCCTACGTGATGTTGAGGAGCCTCTGTCTTTTGATGAAGCACAGAATTCAGAAAATTGGATGGCTGCCATGCAATCAGAATATGATGCACTCATAGAAAATGACAGATGGACTTTATGGGATTTTCCTCCTGGCAAAAAGGCCATTGGTACGAAGTGGGTTTTCAAGTTGAAACGCAAGCCAGATGGTGAGATCAACCGCCATAAGGCTCGACTTGTTGCAAAAGGTTAGGCACAGCAAAAAGGCATAGATTATGAAGAGACCTTTGCTCCCACTTGTCGTATGACACCTGTGCGTTTTCTATGTGCATTGGCAGCTCATTTTGGTTGGGATGTACATCAATCAGACATTGTTACTGCTTTCTTGAATGGTGACATATTTGAGGAAGTTTATGTAACGCAGCCTCGCGGTTTTGTCATAAAAGGACAAGAGGACAAAGTGTGCAAATGTAAGAAGGCTTTGTATGGGTTGAAGCAATCTCCTCGTGCTTGGTATGAGAAAGCTGACACTCATTTGGTCAAACAAGGCTTTCATAACAGTCCAACAGAAAGCACATTGTATGTAAAGCGTGAGGGTGATGTACTTCTCATTGTGGTTCTTTATGTTGACGATTTGCTGATCACTAGACCAAATGAGAGACATATTTTTGAATTTAAGGCTGATTTGAATTCTACTTTCAAGATGAAAGATTTGGGCTTGTTGCATCATTACTTGGGTATACAGTGTAAGCAGTGTGATGGTGGTATTGCCTTGTGTCAGAAACGTTACATAGAGACATTGCTATGTAAGTTTGGACTTGAGGATTGCAAACCTATTGCCACTCCCATGGAAACAGGTTTGAAGTTGAGTCTACATGATGCTGGCGATCCTGCTGATGTCACTCTTTACCAAACTGCTGTTGGCTGCCTCATTTATGTATGCAACACGAGGCAAGATATTCAGTTTGCAGTCTCACAGGTCAGCAGATTTATGCATAGCCCAGGGTCTAAGCATTGGCAGGCTGTCAAGAGGATTTTCCACTACCTTAGTGGCACTTTACATCTTGGCTTGTTTTATCCCAAGGGGGGATCATTGCCGCCAGACTTACATGCTTTTTCGGACTCAAATTGGGCTGGTTGTTTTGACACGCGAGTGTCCACAAGTGGTTTTTGTTTCATGCTTGTTAGTTCATGTATATCATGGTTGAGCAAGAAGCAACCTACTGTGGCCACTTCGAGTTGTGAGGCTGAGTACAGGGTAGTCTTCACAGCTACGGTTGAGTGTGTATGGCTCAGACGCCTTATGGCTGATTTGGGTGTTGGACAGGACACTACCAACACTATCTACATTGACAGTCAGAGCGCAATGGCAGTTGCGAGGAACCCAGTTTTTCATGCTTGCATAAAGCACATTGAGGTGCATTACCACTATGTAAGGGAGAGGGTCTGAACAGGAGAGATCAGCTTAGCTTATGTGCCAACACAAGACAACCTTGCAGATCTTTTCACAAAGGCATTGTCTCGTGAGAATCTTGAAGCTTTCCACAAAGCTTTGGGCTTACTCCCCTTTGTGGATTGATCATGTCCTTAGGGCATGGCACTTCCCTTTACTCATGTGCCAGCTCTCGTTCACCGCATCACTCCAGGGGGGATTTGTTACCATATACATGTGGTAGTGATGTGTGAACACATTAGGACCGCCAGGGCATTTTTTCCCTCTTTAGGAGGTTTTTTCCCCCGTGCATTGTATATACGCCCATCACTCTAGGACTATCTATCTTTCCATTGCACACTAAGTAATACACTCTCTATTGTGTGCCTTGAGCTTCCTGGCTTCCAGTTTCTTTCACCTTTTCCTGGAATTGCTTCTTTGTTTTCTCCTTGATTTCAGACTTTTGTTTCTGCCTTCTCATCTCATACTTTTGCTTTTGATTCTTTTGGTCTTTTGAGAGGCAATTTTTGTATTCTCCGAATCATCAGAGGAGTTATACTTCTTTTTCTTAGCGTGGGCTATGGTGATAACCTTAATTGGAACAATCGGTTCACTCTCAAATGAGCTACTAGGTATCACTTGGACTACGTTTACTACTGTTTACCTTTGTTTAAAGGATTTTTAGGACAATCTTCCGGGAAGTGTCCTCCCTTTTTGCAACATCGTATGCAATAAGCTTTAACTGGCTTGAGGTTCTTGTCAGGATCTGGACATTCGTTTTTCCAATGATCATCTGGACCAAAGTTATGACAGTTTTCCGTTTTTGACTTAACCATGGGTCTTACAATATGAGATCTAACACCTTGATTAGCTACATAATACATTGGTGCAAGCTCTGGTGGAGCATAAGTTACAGGTTCTTCCATTGGTGGTGGATGTGAATTATACCAATCTCCTTCTACCATTATTGTAGATGTACTAGGCTCAACATAGGGTGTAACAGGCACTAGTGCTTGGTCATCTATGACTCCTTCTGAATGCATGTACTTTACAGGTACTGCATTATGTCCTAGATACGGAGGTTGTTGACCCAGCATGGGTTGAGGTCTTTCCATATCCATAGGTGGTCTTTGAGCTGGTGCCATGTTAGGTTGATATCTGTACATGGGTTGTCCTTGTGGCCTCATGGGCACGTATGAACATTCCCATCATACTTTGGTCGGCAGTAGCACCCATTGGTCTCATGGTTGGTCCATTTATCATTGATTGCACACCATTTTTTCGGTCTAATTGGTTGTCCCTGTTGAAGTATCCCTTGCCCTGGTCCCCTCATAGGTGCTTTTTGCATGTTATTCATCATGTCATTTATCCTTTTGAGCATGTCTTCTATGGCTGAAAGTGGTGCTGCAGCATCTATTCCCACTTGAGCTGGTTTAATGGATGCTGTTTTCTCACTTTGGTTATCCTTAGGGACATCTTCTTCGTTGAAAATATCACAATTGTCTCCTAAGTCAAAAGCATCTGACACACACTCTTCTAGGGTTGTATGCTTCTTGCTATACAATATAGCATGAAGTTCTTTGTTTAGCAGTCCCTCTAGAAACAATGATACTAGTTGTTCTTCTGCAGGTATCTCTAGCCCTGGGCATCTGGCAATGTATTGTTTCATTCGAGTCGCACAATCCCTAACAGACTCACCATGTTTCTATTTAAAGCTGTAGATTTGAGCTACCATATTGTGTTTCATCCCCGTTTTGGAACAATCAGCTACAAATCCTTGAGCTAATGTGTTCAAGTCCATGATTGACCTTGGTGGAATGTTTTGGAACCATGTTAATGCTTTTCCTGAACTAATGTCATTCCAAACCCCTCGAATTGAGTATGGAAATCAAATATGCGTTTGGCTCTTAGCACTTGCTTAAAGCTTTCTAAGTGGTCATATGGATCCCCAGATCCACTGTATGTTTTGACCCATTTTTAAAAATCAGCTGGTTTGACGCGTCTATTTGGTTCAACTCCCGGTCTCCTGGCAGTTGGTCCTGTTCTGAGTCCTTCAAAATAGTCTGTTGGAAATTGTGACTCATGTAGCCTTGGACTGGCTTTAGTGTCACCCGGTTTTCTTCATAATGAGGTGGTTTTTTGTTTCTTAACATTAATCTCAGATGATCTCTCACGGTGTTCATCTCTTGGAATAGTTTCGCGTCCTTGTCCCTATAGAACACCCTTAGTATTTGGTTTGTTCTACCTCCTCAGGAGTCATTATAACAAAGTTATTGTTATAACAACCCTAAACAGGTAGGCTGGTAGATCTGCTGATCCTTTATCTTTGATCTTGAAGATATAGATGATCTTCATGAGCGTTAGTTGTCCCGATTTGGCATGCGAGCTCCATAGAAGATCTTTGACGTTTTTATCCTCCCAACAATAGACTCCGATCCTAGGATTATCTGTACTAAGCCGTTTCAAAGGCTTCAAATCAACTTGATCGTATCCCTGGAATTCTAAAGTTGGTGGTCCTTCTTTTGCGGCCATATCTGGAATTATAGTATTTGCTTCTAACCCCCATTTGCCTATCACATCACAGTATTTGACTTGTAAATACTGAGTTCAGTTTCTATCCATGTACGTTTTTCCTTGTTTGTTTGCCGTGATCTTCTCTTCGAACTCAATACCATGGTCATCAATGCGAATAGCATACTCTTCGTTAGGATCCAGGTAAACCTGAGCTCCATGGTGATTAGTCTTATAAAATGAGAGTATATGCTTATAGCACATTGTCGTTCCGGTTTTTGTGAGTCAAATAAGAAGACATTCCAGATGTTGAATCTGAGAAAGTGTCTGAGACTTCTTCAAGGATAGTGTGCAAGGAATTGCCTTGATTCATGCTTTCTTCAGTGGATACTCTACTGGAGGTTTCTCCACGTATGCCTTGATTTCCTAGTATATGACCAGATCTAAGGTTCATAAAGACTTGTGAAGCCCTGGATAGAGTACTTACCTTTGGATTGACTTGTCGTCAATTTCTTTCGAAAAACTTGATTGCAACTTCTGTCAAGCTACTTATTCCTTGTTTGCAACCTGATTCCTGTACAAATTTGATCAAGTTAGCTATTCTTTCACCAAGACCGTATAGTTTTTGCTAGCTATTGTGATTGTGTATCACTTCAACTCGAGCTAATTGAGTCAACAATTAAAATTTTCAAACTCGACTTTGGCAAAAATCAAAGGATTAATCTGCAACTCGAAAACTGAGTGAACATGTCCCAATTTGGATCCGATTGAACCCAAAATTTTTCGGTGGATTTGTATTATGTTGGTCTAACATTGTATAAGCTCAAAAGTCAAAATTGGTGTCTCTATGTTGCAGTAATAAATCAGCGCAGTTATTTACTTTTGTCAGTTTTTTACAATTTTTGGCTTGATTTGCCAAGGGTACAACCTGTTAAGGTCCTTGGACAAGTTTCAACAAGTTTGGATAAAATTTGTTCAAGTTTATCAACTGTTTTGTGTCCACAAACTCTGATTTCAAGAATCTAGCTTTCAGTCTCACTTTTGTGATCCAAGTTCCACCAAAATTGATTTGTGTGGTCTACTTGATATGCTTGGTCAAATGTGCAAAATTGTCACTTTTTGAAGTAGATGTAAAATCACGATTATTTACTCTAGCTATTTTTTTGCAAGTTTTTGTCCCAACCTTGACACAGATCTGTTAAGCACTTCAACTTAAGGTCTCTAGCCAAGTTTCATCAAGTTTGAACTATTTTTGGTCAAATGGTCATCAGTTTTGTGTCCGCAAAGTGACTTTATAATTTTTGTCACAATTTTTAATCCAATGATCCAAACCTTACCAAATTTGGTTTGTGGGCTTATTAGAACATGGTAAAACTAATGGTATACTAACTTAGTCAAAAAAGTTGAAAAATGGGACAGATGTAAATAATCACCATTATGTACTATTGGTAACTTTTTTCATCTTTTTGGTTAAGTGAGCATGTACACATGTCTATCACATCAATATAAGCCTATGAATCAAATTTCATTAAGTTTGGACAATTTTTTTCCCAATTTACACTCAAGTTTCAAAAAGTCACTACAAACTTTAGTTTTTTCCCAATTTTTTGCTAGTTTGGTGATCCAAATCCAATGTGCCTTTACAAAAGTTGTTTGTACACATGCAATGAGTCACTGGTATCAACCTTGGTCAAATTTGAGCTAAAAGTAAATAATCATAATTATTTACTTTATGCCCAAAATGAATAATATTTTATACTTTTTTCATGGACAATTTTTTCATGAGTTATTTTAAGCCTATGAATCAAGTCAAAACTTAATTTGGCCTAAAATGTCAAGAAAAAGTAAATAATTTGAGTTTTTGCAAACACTTGAAATTTTTACCTCAAAGTGTCCTTGAGCTTACCCACTGGTTCATACAACTTTTAAGCATACTCTCCAGTCGGATTGAGTGGTTCGAGTCTTTTTGTGCTATTTCTAGCCGTAGACTTGAAATTCAACAACTTCAAATAACAACTCACAATGATTCTTTCGGAGATAGCAATGTTTTGAAATCCACCTCGGATCCTACTTACCCTACTCCTGGGTTCTCATGCAATGGGGTTGTGGAAAGTGTCCGCAAACACTCATTTTCTTGTTCTTTATGGTTTTCTGAGCATTGACCTTAAGACTTGTCCCGTCTATCAATCATTCTCAAAATCTTAATCTAGTTCTACAATTGTACAATCCTAAAGGCACTCGACAAGTACGATTACTTCCAAGCTACCTCTATACAACAAAAGACGACAATCTTAAGCTATGCGGTTTCTAAAACAAAATACTCTAGAGATCCTAGAAGAAGTTAAAGGATAACTTCACAAGACGCTCGTGTTTTTCCTTAGTTTAGGTCTCTTTGATCCTCGGCAACGACGCCAAATGTGGGATGGGTGTCTAACCTCACTCCTATCTTATTGCAGATTTAGCGAGAACCACAATTAAATTGTCAATCCATGGGGACGAAGCTGACTCGACTAGTGTATAGAGGCTACAAGAGGTTGTCAATCTCTCGAAAAACAACAAAAAAATCGCATCTAACTCAAGCTACACTCAAATGACTAAAATCGCTAAAAGCTAATCGCTCATCGGCAAACAAATCACATCCGTTACACCATCAAATGACATCGAAACATAACGAAACTTCTAGAACATGTTTATAAGACCTAAGCACACATGCTTATGGTCTCAAATTCCACTTTTGGTCAGGTGCCAAAATCACGATTATTAACAGCAGTGGATTTTTGACCTAGTCATTTTCAATCCAAAATGCACCTAAATGCTTAGCAATGATGCCCCAATACCCCGCCTATGCTTAATTTTTGATTTTGAAGTGTAAATTCCTACTTATGATAAAATTAGGCCACGGGTCGGCACGCCAAAAGCTATGAAATACTATGAACTGCTGCGTCAATGCGTAGATCTCTTACCTGCGGTTGCAATGCAACAAACGCGACTGCAATGTGACAACTGGGGAGGGAATAAGAAGCGCGAGAACGAGAAAAGTGAGCGCCGTTTGCTCATGTTGTGTATTTTATTATCCAAAACTTAATATTAACTTACAAAAGTTGGCTTTTATACCTTAGCCAAGGTTTTTGGTGGTCAAAACTAATAATTTGGGAGCTCTAACTGAAGATAGGTAATGACAGGTTGATACAATCTGGAAGCTTGTAGCCCCGGCTCGACCTAGAAAATAGGAGCTATAATATTCCCGATTTATAAAAGATAATATATGTTTTTACATGGGAGCTCCAAAAAATGGTATCCCGAGTTAGCTTGCTGCTAATAGGAATTTCCAAGCATCCTATGTCATCTGAGATGATATTAGGATGTCCTTTCATGAGGGAAGCAAAAGGTACATCACTGGTCTAAAAAACCACGTCTACCTATAGTTCCAAGACTCGGTCATTCAAGTTGATCTTGTAATCGGTTGAGCGCATACCCTAGGAAACAAATAATAATTGACCATCGCTCAGACACCACAATTCACTCAACCCCATTGCAGTATTGTACACATGTAAAAAGGACACTGTTACTGGGGAAGATTCCCCTTATATGGATGTTTTGCTTGGAATGGTTGAGTCCGACAACGTGGACTGGGCCCACCTAGCGACAACCATAGACACCTGGGGAAATAGAGGGACGACTTGGGTAACACCTGAGGGGAACAAAGTGCCACAACTCGTACCTTTAAATATGATAGGAGCAATGCCTATAGCTTTTGATGACATACAAGATGTAGAATTCATTGACATTGAAACTAGTAGTATCTTAGAAGACTGTAGCTTATACAGTTCGGAGTCTAAATTGTCAATTGAAATTGATTGTGAGCATGATGGACAATCTGAATTCAACATTGGCACAAATATAAAAATGAACCATTCAAAGCCTAGTAGTATCCTATATGAAAATCTAGCCTGGGGAGGAGAGGACATGAGTAGCAATTCATCTAGTGATTCTGCACTAGAGACAACTCGTAATCAAAACTTAGGCAAGAGGAGTAAAAGATTTAAGAGTAGATAATATAGAGCAAATGTGCATGCCTCGAATGAATGAAAATAAATCCAATGCGTATTGGCTCAATTATGTGGGGGCATGTGATGCTCATTGGAAGTTGGTAGATAATTGAGGCACATACCTTCAAAGTGTCATGTGGTATAGTCCACAACCCCTTGACATTGCACAATTGAAGATCATAGAGAAGCCAAAGTTATGTTACCATATACATGTGGTAGTGATGTGTGTGAACACACCAGGACCGCCGGGGCATTTTTTCCCTCTTTAGGAGGTTTTTCCCCCCGTGCATTGTATATACGCCCATCACTCTAGGGCTATCTATCTTTCCATTGCACACTAAGTAATACACTCTCTATTGTGTGCCTTGAGCTTCCTTCATCTTCTCCAAGATGTGCGTGTTTCTCTGCAACCCTAATTCCAACAATTGGTATCAGAGCAGGTTGTGTTCTCCCGGGCTTAGTCGCCAGCTGCTCCAGCACATGCCTGCTCACTTTCTTCGATTTCAGTGAGCTTTGACAAGTGTTCGCAGGTCGACAAATACTTTGGGCGAGCTCGAAGAGCTCGGTTTGCTCAGATTTTTGATTTGGGCTCATTTCGGCCTGCGTTTCCACTACAGGCAGTACTGCACAGGCTATTTTGTCATTTTGTGCAGAATTTTTGTCAGTGTCGTTTTCTGCATAACAGGTGCCTTATAGTCTTCTACGGTTTGTGCTATATAGCACGTGTTGTTCCCGCTCCGTTTCTCCTATTTTCGAGCAGTTTTCACATCAGGTGCAACATTTACCATGGCTGACAACAACAACACAGATGTGTTCAAGATGTTTGCTGTTGAGGACAGGTTGGATGGGGACAACTACCCTATGTGGGCTTATATGAGCAACATGTTCTTGTGTCAAAGGCCGTCTGGAACATTGTGCAGGGCATTGATGTACGTCCTGGTTCTAAGGATGTATACGATGTGGAGGATGTTGCAGGTCTTGCTGCAAAGATTGCTACTGTTAGAGTTGTTTTGCCTACGGCAGAACAAGCTCATTGGGATGTAAAGGATGCGAAGGCTCATGCATTGATTGCGTTGTCTATGAAGCGCACCATTGTTCCTCACATCCGTTCAGCAAAATGTGCAAAACAGGCTTGGGAAATTTTGGCTGGTCTTTATGCAAGTCGCAATGAGGCTAAAATTGCTTCGCTGCGTAAAGAGCTGGAGTCGAAGATTATGCATGAGGAAGGACACTTTCCTTGCTAGTGTCAAGGATATCAATGAGCAACTTATTTCTGCAGGTGAAGTCATTTCAGACAGTTCCCTTGTGCAGACTGTTCTTGATGCCTTACCAGATTCTTACCAGACTTTTGCTAGTACTTGGAGACTTATGACCTAAGGAAATCCTGAAGTTGTCAAGTTTGATGCATTATGCGCATTGCTGTTGCAAGAGCACTTCCTAGAAAAAATAGGACTAGGCAGCGTGCAGTTGAACAGGCTTTTATTGCTTCTCAAAGAAAGGGTGGTAACAACAATGGAGCCACTTCTTATGGTTCTGCTGCGAGTGGCAAAAATACTGTTCCTAATGCTTTTGTTGGCAACACTTCGTCTGGCAATTCTGGTGATAAGGGCAAAAAGAATATGCGTTGCCATTATTGTAAAGCTAATGATCACTTGATTAAACCGTGTCCTAAGTTGAAGGCAAAAGAGGCTAAGAAGAAAGAGGGTGGGTCCACTGCAAATGCAGCCATTGTTCAGTCTTCTGTAAAAGGAGACTGTAATGCTGATGTTGATGCAGAATGGGCTTTTGGTGCAGAGTGCACTTACAATCCTGTTGTCCATGATGCATGCTTGTCAGTTGCTGCAGATTCACACGTGTGGTATTTTGATAGTGGTGCTACAAAGCACATTACCTCACATCGTGAATTGTGTACCTCTCTTGAGTCTGTCCCTCATGCGAATTCAGTCACTTGTGCCAACAATGCCTCTTATCCAGTTCAGGGAGTTGGAAAGATTGTGTATACTTCTGCTAATGGCAGTTCTTTCACACTTTTCAATGCACTTAATGTACCTAAGATCAAGAAGAATCTCTTGTCTATATCCGCACTTGCTAGACTTGGACTTGTAGTCGAATTTGTGGATGACAGATGTATAGTTCATGATCTCAATTTTGGTGATGAAATTGTTGGATCTGGTCTTTTGTGCCGTGGGCTGTATAAGCTCACTTTGTATGACAAGTATGGACAAAATTTTGCAAATGTTGTTGCAGATTCAAGGGCTATTTCAGATGCAAAACTTTGGCATGCACGTTTTGGTCATCTGAATTTTGCCAGTTTGCTGCGTTTGTAGAAATCTGATATGGTTGCTTCTTTGCCGCCTCTTGAAGCACCTGTCAATGTATAGTGATGTTTGTGGGCCCATGCAAACTCCGTCCTTGGGCAATTACCTATACTTCGTGACTTTCATTGATGATTACTCCAGGCATGCATGGGTATTTCCTCTTAAAGCGAAGTCTGAAGTTTTTATGTGCTTCAAACAATTTCTGGCTATGGCTGAAAATGTCTCGAAATGTACTATGGGCACCCTCCATTCCGATCGAGGGGGGGAGTATATGTCTCATGAATTTAATGCATTTATGGCTAGTCGTGGGATAAAACACCAATGTACAGTGCCTTATACGCCTCAGCAAAATGGTGTTGCTGAGAGGAAAAACAAGTCATTGACGGAAATGGCACGATGTATGGTCAAAAGTCAAGCTTTGCCGCATTCTTTTTGGCTTGAGGCCATCATGTGTGCCACTTATGTGCTTAACAGGTGTCCTACGAAAGCTTTGAAGTCTATTACTCCATATGAAGCATGGCATGATAGAAAGCCTTCTATTGAGCACATGCATGTTTTTGGCTGTTTGGCATATGCTTTGGTGCGACAAGTGCAGCGCAGAAAATTGGATGATAAGGCTGTCAAACGTATTTTTGTTGGTTATAGTGCTGAAAGCAAAGGTTACAGGTTGTATCATCCGCAAACAAAACGTATTGTGGTTTCTCGGGATGTAGTGTTTGTGGAAGATTCTGCTCAGCCCTTGCTGTCATGTACTAGAGACAGTAATGTAAGCTCACAGGACATTTATGACACTTTGTTGTCTTTTTAGTGGTGGAAATACGAACGTAAGTTCCAATGAGGCAAATGTACAGCCTATGGGGGTTTTTGAAAATGTTTTAGATCAGCCTATTACTGATGCACATGTACATGATGTACTTGATGAGGAAAGGGTTGAAAATGAGCAGGCTAGAGGTATGCCAAAATGGCTGGTGCACACTTTCCGTGACAGTAAATTGGATGCACCTTTGTCTAGTTGTACTCGTTCAGGCTCTCGCCATGCATCTTATTCATCAGATTGTTATGCTTTGGCTGTGTCTAGCTTACATGACATTGAGGAGCCTCTGTCTTTTGATGAAGCACAGAATTTTGAAAATTGGATGGCTGCCATGCAATCAAAATATGATGCACTTTTAGAAAATGACACATTGACTTTATTTGATATGCCTGCTGGGAAAAAGGCCATTGGTACGAAGTGGGTTTACAAGTTGAAACGCAAACCGGATGGTGAGATTGATCGCCATAAGGCTCAACTTGTTGCAAAGGGTTATGCACAGCAAAAAGGCATAGATTATGAAGAGACTTTCTCTCCCACTTGTCGTATGACTACTGTGCGTTTTCTATGTGCATTGGAAGCTAATTTTCGTTGGGATGTACATCAATCAGACATTGTTACTGCTTTCTTAAATGGTGACATATTTGAGGAAGTTTATGTAACACAGCCTCACGGTTTTGTCATAAAAGGACAAGAGGACAAAGTGTGCAAATGTAAGAAGGCTTTGTATGGGTTGAAGCAATCTCCTCGTGCTTGGTATGAGAAAGCTGACACTCATTTGGTGAAACGAGGCTTTTGTAACAGTCCAACAGAAATCACATTGTATGTAAAGCGTGAGGATGATGTACTTCTCATTGTGGTTCTTTATGTTGATGATTTGCTGATCATTGGACCAATTGAGAGACATATTGCTGAATTTAAGGCTGATTTGAATGCTACTTTCAAGATGAAAGATTTGGGCCTGTTGCATCATTACTTGGGTATATAGTTTAAGCAGTGTGATGGTGGTATTGCCTTGTGTCAGAAAAGTTACATAGAGACATTGCTATGTAAGTTTGGACTCGAGGATTGCAAACCTATTGCCACTCCCATGGAAACAGGTTTGAAGTTGAGTCTACATGATGCTGGCAATCCTGCTGATGTCACTCTTTATCAAACTGCTATTGGCTGCCTCATTTATGTATGCAACATGAGGCCGGATATTCAATTTGCAGTCTCATAGGTCAGCAGATTTATGCATAGCCCAGGGTCTAAGCATTGGCAGGCTGTCAAGAGGATTTTCCGCTACCTTAGTGGCACTTTACATCTTGGCTTGTTTTATCCCAAGGGGGATCATTGCCGCCAGACTTACATGCTTTTTCGTACTTAGATTGGGCTGGTTGTTTTGACACAAGAGTGTCCACAAGTGGTTTTTGTTTTATGCTTGGTAGCTCATGTATATCATGGTTGATCAAGAAGCAACCTAATGTGGCCACTTCGAGTTGTGAGGCTGAGTACAGGGTAGTCTTCTTAGCTATGGTTGAGTGTGTATGGCTCAGACGCCTTATGGCTGATTTGGGTGTTGGACAGGACACTGCCAACACTATCTACACTGACAGTCAGAGCGCATTGGCAGTTGCGAGGAACCCAGTTTTTCATGCTCACTCAAAGCACATTGAGGTGCATTACCACTATGTCAGGGAGAGGCTCTCAGCAGGAGAGATCAGCTTGGCTTATGTGCCAACATAGGACAACCTTGCAAATCTTTTCACAAAGGCATTGTCTCGTGAGAAGCTTGAAGCTTTCCGCAAAGCTTTGGGCTTACTCCCCTTGGTGGAGTGATCATGTCCTTAGGGCATGGCACTTCCCTTTACTCATGTGCCGGCTCTCGTTCACCGCATCACTCCAGGGGGGATTTGTTACCATATACATGTGGTAGTGATGTGTGTGAACACACTAGGACCGCCGGGGCATTTTTTCCCTCTTTAGGAGGTTTTTTCCGCCGTGCATTGTATATACGCCCATCTCTCTAGGGCTATCTATCTTTCCATTGCACACTAAGTAATACACCCTCTATTGTGTGCCTTGAGCTTCCTTCGTCTTCTCCAAGCTGTGTGTGTTTCTCTGCACCCTAATTCCAACAAGTTAAGCCGTACTATAAGGAGACGCGAAAACCGAGAGTTAGCTAAACAGAAAAAGGCATCACAAGTGAAATCCCAGTCTTTAATCCTATAAGATCCCGTTGAGTTACGCCTTGCACCTGAACATTTCAAATCTTACACCACAGAGGAATGTAAGGTTGTGTACTGAAAGCCCAAAGAACACCTACTGAGGGAAGTGATGGAGCCTATGATGGTCCGACAATAGTTAAGGAAAAATAGTTAGCAGACCCAGGTGAGGAGTCCCAACCTATTTTCATTGCCAAAAACCTAACGGAGACCGAGGAATATATGCTTAAGGAGATCCTTAAGGAATTCACTCTATATACAAAATGGGATGCCACCTGCGAGCGAACAACGTTGAGAAAACCCCTATATATGACTCATATTAGGAAATGTGACCCCCCTTTCTACGCTTATACAACAATCAATGCAGAAAACTATCATACCCCTATCTTACATATAAAATTTAGGTCTCACATGGTCTTACTGAGTAAAACTAGTCAAAGAGCGCGTAGCATAGTGAATGGCAACGTATTAAGGAACCACTTATGTTGATAACTAGATGTATGCTCAATGTGTGTTAGTTTGTCTTTCAAACTATGTGCGCGTTCAGCCTACACTCTAGCTACTCGTCCAATTTTGACCCATCTAAATTACTCAAAAAACATGGTTATAATGTTGTGTTAGGTTCTCCGTGTAAATTTGCATCTATACAAACTCTTTATAGCTTTTATCCCTCTCAAATGAACTATAATCACAAAAGAAGCAATTGATACAAAGGAGTGTTAGTTCTTGCATGTATCTTTGTAGCGATTGACTCACAAGTTCGAGGGTAGACTCTTTTTGGAAACCATGATTTTGAAACACAAAAAATTCCTCTTATTTTTCTCTTTTCTCACTCCCCCCCCCACCCCCCACCCATATTTTTAAGCTTGGGAGATAAATTAATGGGCGCCTACCCGTAACTTATATGCTTATGTAACTTGTAAAAAACCCCCCCTCTCTTGCACTTACGTGGTGCAACAAGTTTTCCATGGTGAATCCCCCAGGTCAAGGACATATTTGCTTGGACATATCATGATATGAAGGGTGTTCCACCTTCCGTAGTGCAACATACAATTCCAATGATTAGCACTGCTAAGCCAATCCAACAAAGACCCTACCCAATGAATCCTAAGTATGCAAGGATTGTTTAGGAAGAACTTGAAAAGCTTATCATATGTGGATTCATATACCATATTGAGCACTCGGAATGGGTATCTCCAATAGTCATCGTGCCAAAAAAGAATGGGAAAGTTTGAGTTTGCCTGGACCTCAAAAAGATTAATGCAGCCACTAGGGGAGATCATTATGCATTACCATATGGAGAACATGTGCTTGAAAGAGTAGCAGGAAAAGAGGCTTATAGATTTCTAGATGGGTACTCGGGCTACAATAAAATCACACTTGCATTAGAGGACCAAGTTAAAATTGCCTTCATAATGGAATTTGGGGTGTTCGCATTTTACATGATGGCTTTTGGCTTAACCAATGCCCTTGCTACATTTCAAAGATTCATAAAAATTGCTTTTAGAGAATATTTAAGGAAGTTTTGTGAAGCCTTTTTAGATAACCTTTGCGTTTATTTTTCTTGGAAAGAACATCTATCATGGCTACAAAAGGTGTTTGAAAAGTGTAGGTTATATTGTATCTCATTGAATCCTTTCAAATGCCAATTTTGGGTCAAGCATAGAGTTATTTTAGGCTTGTAGTGTCCAATAATGGTATCTCCATTAATGAAGAAAAAATTAAAGTAATTCTAGAATTGCCACCACCCACCAACTATAAGAGAGTTTAAAGATTCATGGGTCATGTCGATTATTATCGACGGTTTATTCTATTCTTTACGGAGATGGCTTGTCCCTTATAAAATATTCTCATTGAATTTAAATGGACTAAAGAGTGTGACAAGGCCTACGAACTATCGAAGAAATCCCTAGTAAGTGCCCCAAATTAAGGGAGTCTAATTGTCATAAAATCTAATATCTAACCAACCCAAATGATTTTCTCATATTAAATTGATCATTTAATGTGGGAGAATAAACGGGAACAAGGGTTAGGATATAGACATGTGCTTATAGATCTATCTCAACAAGGGGCCAATGGTAAAGGGGACCAAATGAGAGATAGTCTATCAAAGGGCAAGGTTAACCAATGGAGCATAAAGACTTTAGGATTAGCTTCATTGAAGACCTCCAATACTTAGAGTTAAAAGTCCTTCTACCTTAGGTAAGCTAGGGCTGTGCTTGAGGTGGGAACCCGGCCCAAGCTTGAGGTGCTTGTCATGCTTGATGACTGAGATGCTTGAAGTGCTTGATGATTGAGATGCTTGTCATGCTTGAGATGCACGAGCTACACTTGAGGTGGGAACCCAACCCAAGCTTGAGGGGCTTAAGGACCATTCTTGTGGTGAGAGGCCCAAGGTTGAGGGGCTTGAGGTGGCATAAAAGTCAAAGAAAATTCCTACAAGGAGGGGGCAAGCCATACAAGAAGGGGGGTGTTTGCTTGATCACTCTGTCTCCCAAAGGGCACCCCTTGCCCAAGAGGCAAGTAGGACACATGTCAAGCCCCTAGCTAGGTTACCCTCATGGTGTGCCTAAAGCCTATTGGTTGGCCACCCAAGGATCCAATGATAATTTAGTGGATTTAATTAATTAATTAAGCATTTATAAAGCCCTCTCTCTCAAAGGGTAAAGGGGGACACTTGTCCCAAGGCTACCCTTGTTGCTTGGTATGACTCTTGAGTGTGATTGGCTAGGCCTGGAGGGGTCCAATGAGCTTCAAGCATGAGCTACAAGGGAAGGGGGGGGGGGGGGGGGGGGTTCGACCAAAGCAAGTAGGGGACCTGCTTGAGGGGTATAATCTCCCACACACACTCACAGACAGTCTCTTGTGTGAAGTGCAAAGTGCAAGAGATCCCTCTCCTTCTCCAAGCAAGTAGAAAGGTTGAGAGCCTACACCAACACTCTTGGCTATTGAATGCAAATCCAACCAAGAGCCATGCTTCAATGCTTAAGCTTGCCATCTTCTCCATCTTCATCACTATGCTATTATGTATGCTAGCAAGAAGAGTGATGATAAGTGAGGAGCTAGTTCTTTCTCCTATGAAATGTTTCTTCTTTCTCTTCCCTACCCTCATTCCCTGCTAGCTCTCTCCACCTTCGAAGGTGTTTGAGGTCTTGGGACTGAGGCTTGGGATAGTTAACGCTTTCCACAAAGTTTATGTTATGCTCGTGATGCATGAAGATTTCCATATTCATTGCACCACCTAGATCACAAGGAACACAAAGATTGTATTGTAGCAAGTCTCTCTTGATGGGAGAAACTATAATACAAATGCTGATTGGAGGGGGGACCGGCTCCACATAAATCCGGTCCTCAACTATTTTCATGTTCTCTAAATTCTCTCTCTTGCAAAAGTATTGTTTATGCAAACTTAACTAAATGTTATGTTTATGTTGATACCATCAATTATGTTCACCCGCTATGCTCACAAAGTAATTTCACAAAAGTACTCTCTAATTTCCGCTACTCTCAAAGTTAATAGGCCAATTCCATTACATTGGTATCAGAGCATTTGGTTCTCTTTTCTTACTTAAAAAGAGAGGTCCTTAAGTAGCCTATAAATGGTTGATTTTGTTAATTATATTAGGGTAAGTGGGACTAGGATCTATTATCGGTCTTGTTGAGCCCACTAGGTGGGATAAGGTGCACACTTCGCGAGATTTGGACTTAATAGTGGGGTCTTTTTAGACTTGCCTACGACTTTACCATTATTGAGTCATAAGATGTCCGAAAGGAGCTAGCCCTCGACAATTCCGCAATATTAGACCCACTCCACTACTCTCTATAATTAACCACTTTGAGCCGTGGGTGCACATACTTAAGAGCCGATTTTCAAAGGCTAAGAGGAGTGGCAAATAGGGTTTTGAATTGCCAAAGCATACACTAAGTACATACAAAAATTTTGTTAACATGGCTGACAATAACCAAGAGAGTAGAATGAACACTGATAGCTTTGATTTTGCACATGAAGGTGCTAATGATGATGCCCCCATGTTCGTCAAGTATCTCGTTACTAGGTTGCAGCAAGCTATGGGCAACTCTGCTTTGCAAGACGAAGTTACTCAACAACTTCGTGCACTTATGGGATTTCCCTTCCTCTCCAAGAGGAGAGAGAGAGCTTAGGAGGCCTCTTGAAGAGACCCCCAAAAGAAGACTCTCTCCCATAAAAGAGAGGAGGAGTCCAAAGAGAAAGAAAGCAATGAAACTTTAAGTTCCTCTGAAGATGTGGCTCCACAAAGACGGCGGTCTAGACGATCGCCAACTCCTCCCAAGAGGAAAAGATCAACACGCAATCCTTCTCCTTGTCACTCCAAAAGGGAAGAGAGGAAACAAAGGAAGAAAAGGGCAAGAAAGAGGTCACCCTCTTCTCCTTCTTCTTCACCTTCCTCCTCTTCCCATGAAAGCTATGGCTATTCTCTTAGAGAGTACAGGAGGGGAGGACATCGCAAATCATACTCTGCATGGCAAAGGTCACAAAAGCTAAATAAGGTCAAAGAGGGAGGAAAGAGTATCTCTTTTCTCATCTATGATGGCACCTTTGGTGCTATCGATAAAGTGTTGGCCTTCATCGAGAAATTTGATGTGGCCTTTGGAGACGAGGGCTTTACGGAGTCCTCCAAGCTACACCATGTAGCTATGCACTTCCAAAAATCGGCTCATCAATGGTGGGCTAGCCTTCGTGGCAACGGCAAAGCCCCAAAGACATGGAAAACTCTACAAGTTTCCATCATGAAGCAATTCCTTGCAAGCGATGCAAAGGACAAAGTGCTCAAAGAATGGTGCAGTTTGAAGCTTCTCTCCCATGAGTCTATCCACAAAAAGATAGACAAGTTTTGGGATTTACATCTCAAGGCTACTGTCTTTCAAAAGATAGACTTTGCCGAGAAAAAGAAAAAATTTTGTGCAGGATTACCTGAAGAGATGGCCGAATACATCAACTCTCAACGGTCCGGTTCTATCACCAAAGTAATCCATCACACCATGGTTGCTATACGCATCAATTTCCAACAAGGGACTAGACGAAATGTCAAGCTCATGGAAAACAAAGATAAAATGATGCAAAGGGGAAAACCAATGCCCAAAAATTTCCCAAGGCACTTTCAACAACAACAACAACAATTCGTCCAAGGAGAAGGGAGTTTACAAAGGCAAAACAAACTCTCTCCTGAAGAGCTTGAAGCTTTTCGCAAGGACTATAAGTGTTTGAAGTGTGGGGAGCAAGGACATGGCTATCATTCTTTCCCCAAGAAAAATGTTTGCAATTAGACTCCTAGGGATTCCACTATAGAAGCTCCAAAAGAGGATGCTGGCATTGCAAAGGATCATCTCTCTCCTATGCTTGGGGAAAGGTAAGTGAGCATGATGCCTTCATCTTTTTTGACCCTGGCTCTACTCACAACTTCATATCAATGGAGTTGGCCACCAAGTTGGGCATTCAAGCCTTTGTGATGGGAGATATTGTAACGGCTGACATGGATTTCAAGGGACAACAAGCCTCCATTACTCCCTTGATTGGAAAGTTGAGGCTTCATGTCCAAAGCTATGTCAACAAAGAATACTTTTTCATCTCTCCTCTCCAACATGAGGATTCTATCCTAGGGGTGCCATGGTTTTGATCGCATGGCTACCAACATGAAGTTCCCTAAAAGGAGAATCTACTTCACCTACAGGGGAAAGAACACGTATATAGATGCTAGTGAGTGTGGTCATACTATACCACTTGTAAATTCTCTTGCTTTTGATAAATCAATGAAGAGCTATGTTTTTGCGTACATAATTTTTGTCAAAGAGTCTCTAAAATATCCTAATGTTTCATCAAATGTAAATGGTAGGAATCAAGAAGACTTAAGACTTATCTAATTTTCTAAAAGGATTCCAAGATGTGTTCATCAATGATATCCCTATGGACTTACCTCCAAAATGAGGGGATGATGACCATCACATTGAGCTCCTTCCAGGAAGCTCACCGCCTAACAAGTCTCCCTATTTTAGTTTGTCAAGCTCAACAAGACGAGATCATGAGGCAAGTGCAAGAATTGGTTGACAAAGGGACGGTGAGACCTAGCTCCTCTCCCTTTTGTTCTCCAGTCCTTTTAGTGCAAAAGAAAGATGGTACATACAGTATGTGTGGGGACTATCGATCACTAAATCATATCACTATCAAAAATAGATTTCCCGTGCCTCGGTTAGAAGATTTATTTGATAAGCTACAAGGCTCTACCTACTTTAGTAGGATTGAACTTAAAAGTGGCTATCATCAAATAAGGACAGTGGATGAAAGATATCCTAAAGACCCCATTTTGCACAACGTTTGGTCTTTATGAATATCTAGTCATGCCTTTTGGCTTGACTAATGCACCGGCCACGTTCAATTGTCTAATGGAGAAAATTTTTAGACCCTACCGCAAATTCACTGGAGTGTTCTTTGATGATATCATTATCCACTCCAAGTCTTTGGAGGAACATAAGCAACATCTCTAAGTGATTTTTCAAGCATTGAGAGAGAACAAGCTTTTTCTCAGCCAAAAGAAAAGCAATTTTTTCCTTCAAGAGATTCAATACCTAGGTTATATTAGCTTTCAAGATGGTATCTGTATGGATCCATCAAAGTTAGAGGTAATAAAAGCATGGCCTAATCCAAGGAATCTACATGAGCTAAGAAGCTTTAGTGGTATGTGGGCATACTATAGATGCTTCATAGCAAAATTCTCTCAAATAGCAGGACCACTACATAACTTAACTATGAAGAACGTTAAGTATGTATGGGTTGCTAAGGAGAAAAATGCTTTTGATAAGCTCAAAGAGAAGCTTACTTCCCAACCAGTCCTCATGCTTCCGGATCTCTCAAAGCCATTGGAGGTCCAATGTGATGCTTGTGGTGATTGCCTTGGAGTAGTTTTGCTTTAAGAAGGGCATGCCATAGCATATGAGACCCGAAGGCTCAATACGAATGAACGAGTCTTGGACATTATGAGAAAGAGATTTTAGTTGTTCTACATGCCCTAGACACATGGAAGCACTACTTATTGGGGACTCCGTTTTCTACGAAGCGATCACCCAAAGTCTCAAGTATTGCATGACACAAACCAAGCTTTCCGACAAACAAATGAGGTGGGAAAATTTTCTTTCACAATTTAATTTCCATATTGCTCACATTGTTGGTCAGCACAATCAAGTGGCTGATGCACTTTCACAACGACCAAAAGTTAACGACCAAAAGCTACTCACAATGATCTATCTTCTATGATAGATGAGGTATGCTACTAACCCTGACTTTAGAGACATAATGTCAGCCCTTGCTTTGGGGAAGAAAGAGGAACCATTCACCTTGCAGGATGGTTATCTTCTCCACAAAAATAGGCTATCTGTTACCCATTTCCTTCGTGAGAAAATTATATATGAATCCCATGCTCCTCCCTATGTGGTGCATAGAGGCATTCAACCTACTCTCCGAGGAGTAGAGACATATTTCTATTGGCCTACCATGAAAGTGGACATACAAGAGTACATTATGTTTCAAAATGTGTAGTATGCCAAAAGACCAAGTATGATAGAGGGAAGCAACCTGGATTATTCCAACCATTGCCTATCCCAAATTCACCATGGGAGAGTATATCCATGGATTTCATCTTTGGATTACCCAAGTCTATCCATGGGAATATGGACAATAGTCGACAGGTTTAGCAACCAAGCACATTTATTCTTGTCAAAAAGACTATTAAGGCACACCAAATGGAAACTCTCTTCACATCACAGATTTTCAAACACCATGGATTACCAATATCCATCGTGTCAGATAGAGATCCTAGAAAGACCAGTAATTTTTGGAAAGGTCTCTTGAAAAATCTAGGAACAAGATCAAATTTCTCTTTTGCCTATCACCCACAAACGGATGGCCAAAGTGAGATACCCAATCTTACGATACTCGATCTACTAAAGACTTATGTTACAGAAGTAGATCAACGCTCATGATGGGAAACATACTTACTTCTTGTAGAGTATGCCTACAATAATACTGTACATACTTCTACGAGAAAAGCACCTTCTGAGATCATTGAGGGAAGACCTAAAAGTCCCTTACTACTCAAAGTACATGGGACGATCTTTGCTGGCTGATGAGTATAGCCATGACCTACAAGAATCTTTTCAAAAGATTAAGAAGGCTATATCCATCTCTCAACAAAGTCAAAAAGCTACTGCTCACAAGAATCTTTTCAAAAGATTGAGGAGGCTATATCCATCTCTCAACAAAGGAAAAAAGCTACTGCTAACAAGCACAAAAGGGCCTTAACGTTCAAAGAAAATGATTGGGTCTTACTTAAGTTTTCTAAGACTTGATTAAGGCAAATGACGAGCAAAACTCCTATGGGCCATCAAAAGTATTATGCTAATCTAGCAAAAAGATACTGTGGTCCTTTCCAAACCTTGAAGCCTATCAATGAGATGGCTTACCAACTCAAGTTGGCCAACCATTGGCTCATACACAATGCTTTTCATGTGGATCTACTCAAGATTTACAAAGGAGAGCCACCAAATGAACCAATTATTGAAGACCCTCCCAAAGTTGAAGACCAAGAGGAGGTGCTACAACCAGAAGCTATTCTTCGGCATGAAGACAAGGTACTATGACATGGTAAGATTATCCGACGGTTTCTTATTAAGCTCAAAAATTATCTTTTTGAAGATGCTAAATGGATGCAAGGAATACAACTTAAGGATAGTATGAACCTTGTCAATGCTTACAATGCTACATTAGAGTAAGCACATGTACAAATTTCTTTTAAATGACCAATGTTTTTGTCTTATAAGACTAGTTCTCTTTATATCGTGCACAAATTTAAATAGTATGCATGCTTAGAATCATGTTTGTGATGACGGTGTCTCTCAAACACCAAGTTGAATTTGTCACTCTACTTGGGAGAATGAAATGGACTAAAGAGCAGACATGCTTGCGGTGACTATGTCTCCCAAGTAACAAATGGATTAGTCATCCATGTTGGAAAGACGTCATAGGGTAAAACGGGATCCTCTACCTGCTAAGTAATATTGACTAATGACTAAGGCTTTATCTCTTCTACCTATAGTCGAGGACAACTATGATTTCAAGAGAGAGGCAACGTCATAAAATCTTATATCTAACCAACCCAAATGATTTTCTCATGCTAAACTGATCATTTAATGTGGAGAATAAACGGGAACAAGGATTAGGATATAGACATGTGCTTATAGATCTATCTCAACACGGGGCCAATGGTAAAGGGGCCCAAATGAGAGATGGTCTATCAAAGAGCAAGGTTAACCAATGGAGCATAGAGACCTTAGGGTTAACTTCATTGAAGACCTCCAATAGTTAGTGTTAAAAGTCCTTTAACCTTAGGTAAGCTAGGGTTGTGCTTGAGGTGGGAACCCGGCCCAAGCTTGAGGTGCTTGTCATGCCTGATGATGATTGAGATGCTTGAATTGCTTGATGATTGAGATGCTTGAGGTGCTTTTCATGCTTGAGATGCTAGGGATGTACTTGAGGTGGAAACCCAACCCAAGCTTGAGGGGCTTAAGGACCAAGCTTGTGGTGAGAACTAGGTCCAAGGTTGAGGGGCTTGAGGTGGCACAAAAGTCAAAGCAAAGCCCTACAAGGATGGGGCGATCCATGCAAGAAGGGGGGGTGGTTTCTTGAACACTCTCTCTCTCTCTCTCTCTCTCTCTCTCTCTCTCTCTCTCTCTCTCCCATATGGCACCCTTTGCCCAAGAGGCAAGTAGGACACATGTCAAGGCCTTAGCTAGGTTACCCTCATGGTGTGCCTAAAGCCTATTGGTTGGCCACCCAAGGGGTTTAATGATAGTTTAGTGGATTTAATTAATTGAATTAGCATCTATCAAGCCCTCTCTCTCAAAGGGAAAAGGGGGACACTTGTCCCAAGGCTACCCTTGTTGCTTGGTATGACTCTTGCTTGTGATTGGCTAGGCTTGGAGGGGTCCAATGAGCTTCAAGCATGAGCTACGAGGGGGGGTCGACCAAAGCAAGTAGGGGGCCTGCTTGAGGGGCGCACACACACACACACACACACACACACACACACACACACACACACACTCACACACACTCTCTTGCGTGAAGTGCAAAGTGCAAGAGCTCCCTCTCCTTCTCTAAGAAAGTAGAGAGGTTGAGAGCCTACACCAACACTCTTGGCTATGGAATGAAAATCCAACCAAGAGCCATGCTTCAATGCTTAAGCTTGCCATCTTCGCCATCTTCATTACCATGCTATTATGTATGCTGGCAAGAAGAGTGATGATAAGTGAGGAACTAGTTCTTTCTCCTATGAAATGTTTCTTCTTCCTCTTCCCTACCCTCATTCCCTGCTAGCTCTCTCCACCTTCGAAGGTATTTGAGGTCTTGGGACTGAGGCTTGGGATAGTTAATGCTTTCCACAAAGTTTATGTTATACTCGTGATGCATGAAGCTTTCCATCTTCATTACGTCACCTAGATCACAAGGAACACAAAGATTGTATTGTACAAGTCTCTCTTGATATGAAAAACTATAATACAAATAACTATTGGAGGGGGGACCACCGGCTCCACATAAATCCGGTCCTCAGCTGTTGTCATGTTCTATATATTCTCTCACTTGCAAAAGTATTGAATGCTATGTTTATGTTGATACCATCAATTATGTTCACCCGCTATGCTCACAAAGTAATTTCACAAAAGTACTCTCTCTAATTTCCGCTACTCTCAAAGTTAATAGGCCAATTCCATTACACTAACTGGGATGTTATCGTCCATGTGCATATTGATGCATCAAACTTTGCTATTGGGTGTGTTTTGACTCAACTAGGAGAACATAAAGTGGACTACCCCATTAGCAGCCGCCAATTGGATGATGCCGAAAGGAGCTACACCACTACAAAGCGAGAAGGTTTAGCTATGATTTATGCGGTAATTTTTTTTGCTATTATCTTCTTGCTAACAAGTTTGTTTTTTACGTGGATCATCAAGCATTGTTGTATCTAATAAACATACCATGCTTCATAGGAGGAATTACATGATGGTTATTGATTCTTCTTGAGTTTGATTTCATTGTTGTAGTGAGACCCAACAAAAGACATGTCATGGCTAATTATTTATCTCGCATACCCAATGGTGAAGCCCCTATTGGAATTGATGATGAATTGCACGATATTTCCCTATTCCTAGTCAACACCATGTCAAAGTGGAGTGAGAAGATTGTAAACTTTTTAGTTAATGGTTTTCCACCCAAGGAGCTTCGTAAGGATATAACTTGGAAGCTACTTAAGGAATGCCAACCTTATTGTCTAATTGCTAAAACTCTCTACAAGCTAAGGAAAGATGATATTCTTAGATGTTGTGCTCATGAGGATGAGTATTTGTACATATTGTAAGAAGCACATATGGGCATAGCAGGAGGGAATTTTTAAGGAGAACTAACTTCTAGACAAGTGTTACAGTCAGGCTATTGGTGGCCCACCTTATTTAAGGATGCATCACATTTTGCAAAGGGTGTGATGAATGCCAACGTTACAAAACCACATAACGGAAGGATAAGATACCCTTAGATCCTATCAAAGTGACTCAACCATTTGAAAAATGGGGCTTAGACTTTGTAGGTCCAATTAATCAAGTAGCCCGTAACACTCAATGTCGATACATTATTGTTGCCATTGACTATGTGACAAAGTGGGGGGAAGCTAAGGCAACACGCAAGGATGATGCAAGGTCAAAAAATCTTTGAGAGCATTATTACATGATTTGATTGTCCCTTTGAAATTGTGGGTGACAATGGTGCCCATTTTATAAATGAAGTAATAAGGGAACTCACGAACGACAAGCTTCATGATATCCCACCATAAGTCTACACCTTAGTCGCACAAGAAAATGGCCAAGCCAAAAGCACCAACAAGTCTCTAATCTTTATTTTAACGAAGACAATAGAGACTCATCACACAGATTGGGATTTTAATTTGACGTCATCTCTATGGGCTTATCGTACTACTTATAAAGTGGCTATTAATTGTACACCATTCAAGATGGTATATGGCCAAGAAGAAACTATGCTGTGGGAGTTTGTCATTCCTAGTCTTCGAGTAGCTTCACAAGAAGCTTGGGATGGTAACCCTTTAGTTGAGCGTTTATATATCCTAGAGAGGTTAGATGAAGACAAACAATTGACCGTGCAAAATGCACTTGTGGAGAAAGACAAGATAAGGAAATGGTTTGATTGTCATTCAAAGAAAAATCATATCAAGGTTGGGGATAAAGTCCTTATGTATGGAGTGCGTTACGAGAAGAAAAAGTTGAAATATGCTGGAAAAGGACCATATAGAGTATGGAAAATTACCCCATAAGGTGCCATTCATGTGGAAACTCTAGATGGAGTTGAAACCATTTGATTCCTCAATGAGAGTAAATTTGAAAGATATTATGATCCTTTAAGCCAAGAGGAGCTACGTGCCATCCATAAGAAAAAGGCATCCAAAGCACAAGCATAATTGAAAAAGATACAAGTTCAAGCTGAGGCTCAAGAGAGACAACAACATATTAGGCACCAACGAGGAGAGGCTAAACTTGGAGTTACACATGCATTTCAAGTAGATTTGTTAGACTTTGACCCACCTTTATGATACCCCATTAAATTCAACAGCTCATATGGAAAAGTGCTATATAACACATTATTGGACACATGAGCTCAACCTAATTTTCTATCCTATGTAGTGTGGTGTCAAATAGGAAATCCATCTTTGTTTGAGAGTACCATCCAAGTCAAGGTATCAATAAGAAGAAAACTACTATCTTTGGAATTATGCACACTTCTGTCAATTATGGAACGTAAGGTAGTCTTTGAGCAACTACAAATTGAATGTAAGGTTGTCGAAGAACAACTACAAAGTGAACGTTGAACACGTGAGGTGCTATGTGGTCGTGGCTCAAAGATTTTTGGTCATGCTAGTAGTGCTATGGAGGAACATAAACCTAGGATGTAAGTGGATGTCTGCAACTAAGTGTAATATCGATTTGGGGACCGAAAGTATTACAACACAAAAACCAACTCTTAGCCCTACCAATCAAGCAACAGTCCCTGAGTTACCGGCTCCTAAGAGAACATTGCAAATTTGAGAGGTTAAAACATCCGTACCTGTAGCACAACCCTCTAGAGCTTCAACTTTCATGGCTAAAACAAAGAATGTGGCACCCACGGCTGAGCATGATTTGACAAGGGGAACATAAAAATGGGTCTCTAAAGCTTCGTTAATGACCACTATTTTCGATCCTTAATCTTGTTCAAAACAAAAGCCTCACAAGAGACACTTCACTTGCCCCAACAAATGCAAGGATATGTTGTGTTGGATTCCTAAATGACTATTGGAAGCCCAAGGCTACTATGACAACGATCAAATCTGGGTACCTAAACATGCATTGTGTTCTTCGCTGTCACCTAAAGATCAATGTGAATCAAACTGTATAATTCCAAAGCCGATTGAAGACCGTGGGAAGGGAAAGATCATGGAGTACTTCACACAGGTTCCATAGCTAATTTGGGTCTCAAAGCGAGAACGATTTTTTCCACCCAGGGACGATGTCTTTCCAAAAGGTATGATTTATCCAAGGAAGGGGGGAGTATTTATTGACATCCATCATTCACTTGCTTCCCTCTTAACCTTCCTCCTTGACCCCTTAACTTCCAAATCTTAGGGAATATATATATATATATATATCCTTATACTAAAACAAACCAAAACCCAAAAAAAGGTGAAAAAAGTAAAAGAGCAAGAGCCATTAGAAGATCGGGTCCAGAAACCAAAACTCATAATGATACATCATGCAAAGTGACACAACCCTTATGTTATTTTCCAACTAATCAAAATCTATCTGTGTATACAGATATGGCTAGCTCACTAGAGTCATCCACTCCTACCTTGGTTGAAAGGTATCCTCTATCTTTCTTAAGTGTTTCACATGATCTACCATGTACTTACCTCAGAATGGGACCTTGTAGCTAGTCTAGCATGTGAGCAAAATTTTGAGGAGTTAGAATCGCTAATACGTCTATTGAACACGAGTGATCCCTATGCGATAGAGGATACTGACCCATTGGCACATGATTACCCCTTTGCACAAAATACCTACCCGTGGATGGTAGCATTTTTAACTTTCTTACATGCACAAGATTATGAAGAATAACCAATAAATGACATTGAGGAAGCCTATGGTCTCATTGACGATGACTATATTTATCTTGACGATAAGGATCGAGGCCTAGCCTTAGGGAGTGCCATCCAATCTATACAGTATCTTGTTTCCTTGACCCCATAGGGTGGTGCAAATAGTAGGTTAGGGTTCTTTATTTTGTTTTGATTCTGTTCAATAAGGGTTGGTGCCTCTTCCCTGATGTACCTCCTAGAGGTATTTCCTATTGTTTGATAGTGTGTATAGGAACATATTGCAATGCTTAGCTTTCAACCATCGTGCAATCTTTTTCCAGTCCACCCATCGAATCGAGCACAATGGCCATTACAAACATGTGTTTCTCATCCATTATCATTGTTTGTGTCTTTTCTAGCATCCATGTTTGTCTGCCTTAATTGTGATTGGTAGAAAATTATTTAGCACATTTTCTTAGTATTAGACATTGGATTTTACGTCATTGTCTCTTGTCTAGGTTTACTAATCAAGAATTCTGGCTAAGCTAGGTTGATCAAGGTAGAGCATTAAAGATCTTCTCTTAGTGCCATAGGAGATGCCCTCCTAATTCTCAATGGTTACTTTAGGCTCTTAATCCGTTACTATGCAGCATTGTGTGCAGTGTGTCAGTGCTTTCGAGTGGGCTTAATCCCTCTTGAACTTTAGCTGAAGTATTATCAAGAAAGTTGGACTATTGTGATGAGCTTAGGGAGGTGACACCCCAAAGTTCACAATTGAAAATTAATAAAAGGCAAAGCCACTAAAAACAAAGACAAAAAAATTAATTAAGGCTCTACGTGGCAACAAAATCAATAACACAAACACTTAGGGGGTCAAAAAAAGAGAATTAATTTAGGGGATGATTTCATGTGTGGTTTCCTTTATCATACCTTAACTTGAAGAAGGTCTTTTAGGTATAGCCTCTAGTCAGCCCTAGGATATGAAACACTCTGCTCTTGCAATTAAATGGAATGGGAGCTGGTCTCTTCAAACAGCTTATTCCAGTGTTAGAATTTTGAGCTACTGATTATCTCGTCAGTTCAGTTAGTGAGAATTGAAACAGAGTACTGGACTGAAATAGAGAACTGAACTGAAATAGAGAACTGAACTCGAATGACATACTGAAATGAAAGACAGAACTGGGAGACTGGAAATGGTATTTGAATATTTAGATTAATAACCCAAGGATAACCAGTACAGTGCACAACAAGCTTAAGCTCAGATGATTACAGGAGTGAATGATTACAAGGGTGAATCTAGAAGATAGGAGCTCGTAAACCAAAAGTGTTTAGAAAGCCAAAAGCCAAAATCTAAGAAGCCCAACTACAGTGTAGCGGGTCCTATTTATATCTCTCAGGAGTTACTGAAGTAATAACTACCTGTGGTAATTACTGCCAGTGTAGCTGTTCTCGCTTCCCGCTAGTCGGTCTTCTAAGGGGCAGTTTCCGCCTGCTGGGGCTGTCCTCGTCTTCTACATCCTTCCCTCCTTTCTTGAATTTTGGTATAACTCCAAATTTTTTGAGAAAAGAATCCACCACCTGGTTCTGATTTGGTGTTGAGAAAACCATTTGGTTTTCTGATTTGGCCGATGTTCCTCATGATAGTACTCTTTTGGTATTGCTAGCTTTATACCATACTTCATGCTTGTTGAGTGCTTGATACCCCTATAGTTGTACTTCCAAGGGTGCCCAGTGAAGGAGATTCCAGTGCCTAACTGGGAAAATCCATCGTTTGATTCTGAGATGGAACTACCCAATATCCTTCCACTGAACCCGCTTCCTCTTACCGTTCTTCTGTGTTGGTACCTCAGAAGTCCCAGTGCCAGCATTTTCCTTAAGTCTGTAAATGGCCTCCTGCTCAAGCTGATCCCACCTTTCAGTGGATATCTCAAATTCATAAGGCGTGAGGATGTAGTAGGTTTTGGTGGGATCATACAGACTCCACTTGCCCTTTGTCATACGAGTTCTGGCCAATTTATGACAATGCGAGGCTGTGTGGATCCATCCCTGTGAGAGAGGCTAATTCATCTTAATTCTAGCTTCAAAGAGAATCTCAAACATCTCTCTGTATTGTGGTACCAGTCCTGGTTTGGCAGTGATATCCTTTTCAAGAATCTTTGAAGACTCCACAATCAGTTGAAGTAACTGATTTGTGATCTTCATTAATCCACGGAGCTGGATCTTCCACTGTCCCATACAAGTTTGATCTTTTGCATTTCTCCCTGCAGATCCATGAAAATATCCATTTTAAGAGCGTCATTGATTAGTGATTGCCAAGCTTTCCATTCCATAGTGACTCACTCATACCAGTCCTGGAGTTCATTAGTGATGCTGAAGTAAGTGAGCCGATCCACTGGTTCTGGATGATGAGGACACAATGCTGGGAAATATCTAGGCAATTCAGTCTCTTTAGTAGGTAATGCATACAGGAGAACTCGAGAATCAGACACAAATTCCAAAAAATTGAGCAAAACTTGGTTCTCCTGCTGCATCATCTTCCTAGTAATTCGGACCAGTTGAAAGAGTTTTCGGAGAGCAGTCGCCTATTCTCATACTGTCATTTGAGTTTGGGGTCCTTTACTGCTAGAAGTCTGATCTTCAATGATGGTCTACACCCTCTGATCCAAAACTCCTCTGGCAATTTGCATCTGAAGCAAGACTTCTTTCAGTTAAGTCCTGGCCTCCTTCATACATATGTATGTAGGTCTGTTTCCTAACAGTAGATCCAATTCCAGAGCTAGAGAGTGTCGATCTGCAGTGGACTGTTGCTGCCAATGTGGATTGATTGTCATATCATCAAAAGTTAGCGTCCACTCAGGTACCCTCTCAGTAGCTGGATTCTGCCTGGATGCACAGGTGATTGACACAACTCTTGATCATGAAAGGCAAGTGACTTCTAGTGCTGAATCATTTCTCTAGCTCCCACATGAAAACTTTGGAAGCGTTCTAGATCAGAGATAAGAGTGTCATCCTCCAAATACTTTCTAGTAATAGGAGCTCGCTGATGTCTTAATCTCTTGTTCAATGTGATGAGCTGTATGAGTGTTGCTCATCAGCCCTAAAGGATGCAGTCACAACTTTGGCTTTTCCTTTGTTGCTGTCTGGAATGTGTCGTGACTGGTGTACTGGATAATCACCAATGTTGCCCTTATTGTGTTGTCCACTCTCTTGCTACTGATCATCAGATTGCTGGTCACCCGATTGTTGGTCTTGTTGGTCTTTGTTGGGTTCACTGTCCCTTGTGGTAGCTGATCCACCAGCTCCAGAGCATGAGGGTGGGAAAGGAGGAAAATTATCATCATCATCAGGTTTGTCTGCCAAGTTGTCCTCCCCTTCCTCATCCTGCTCTTCTTCCCTCTCAGACTCCTCGTCAGGATCATTATGCTTACTGATAGAATCGATTATGGCATGATTTACTAAGGCTATGTTGTACTCAGAGAGCTTTTCTTGCAAATCACTCTGCATAGTCTCCATGAGTGCCTTCAAATTGTCCATATCCAGAGCTACATTGCCTTGTGGATTCAATATATTAGCAAGGTTATTATAGATATATCTCTCTGTAAGGGAATCCTTGAATGCAGTGTGGGTTGTCAGCAGCACGTTGAAGGCTATAACTTCATTCGTAGCAGAGTCTGAAATCTGTCAGCATCTCTCAAGACTACTGCCTTGTCTTCATTTAATTGCCAAAATTTTCAGTTTCTAACTTGAACAGCTTTGTTTGCAACTCCTTAATTGTTCTTGTTGACTGATTTTCAGCAATACCATGCCTGAGAGATTGTGCAGCCCCATCCTTGTGAAGTTTGAATCTGCTGCTGGCTGCTTTCCAGTTCGTCTTTCAACTTAGACACTTCTTCATTGGTAGTTGACGCATCTATCATCTGTAAGGCATTGACAATGGTGTTCCATGATGCTTGGATAAGCATCAAGCAACCATCAGCTACTGTAGCTGAGTCAGATTGAGCTGGATCATAAACATGACAGGAGCTATGTATGGCAATGCTGCCAAATTTGGTTTTTGAAGAATCAATCGGCCTTTGAGAAGATTATGCTGTAATTGCTGCAATCGATCCTTCTTGGTTACGGATAAAGCCATTTCACTAAAAAGGACTTTGGTGGCCGGTGAGCTGGCAGGTGCTGGGCCCTTTCCTTTGTCAGTATTGACTGCCACATGTTCAGTGTTTGGTGTTGCTTGCTGGACTTTTCCAGTGCTGATTTCTGTTGGAGTCTGCTCTTCAGGTAATGCTGAAGTCTGGCCTGCAGAGGATTTTTCAGTGGCCAAAGGCTTGATCTAACTCTCCAATTGCTTCAATAGAGCAGTACTCTTTGTCAACATAATCCTTGGTTTCTTTGAACCATTGGCCTACACCTGTGCGGCCTTCCTCTTCTGTCAAGTTAGGGCAAATTGATTGCATGGAGCCTCTTCGTTCAAAGATAGCTCTACATTGTTAGTGGCTGGAATGGGCTTCGGACTCCAAGCCATCTTTACCTGGAAAGAGGCTTTTAAAGTAGTTTCCCATTATAGAAATCGCCAGACATACAAAGCTTTGAATACACTCTCAAATTTCAACTTGACAATCTGCTGTAACACATTGTGAGACAAGATCTAACACAAATTGATTTTTGCTTTAGCATTTAGCCTTTTCGCGAGCAGGATGCCAAACGCCTTTTTTGACACATATGTGGGATTATTCTTCAAACTGACAGCCTCTTTTTGGTTGTTTCATCCTCCTTTAGAGCCAGACTTATCTGCTCTGCAAACATTGTGGTTGGCTTTGTCTCGCTGGGTATTTTGAAAGCGTAGGCAATGTTGTTAGGTGTCATGATTTTTACTCCATTAACAATGGCACTGCCTTCCTCAGCATTAAAAGAATCAAGAACCTGCTTGATAATGGTTGTGTCAAAATCCAACCTTGTAGCCTGTACGACCACATGCAAATCCCCTAGCTACAACAACGATTCTGCCTGCTCGGTAAACATGTATCTGTGTATCTTGCTATGTGGGATAAGTGGTAGAGAGGCTTGAAGAGAGTTGATAATTGCTGCATTTTTAGCCATTGTATCTTGCATCTTCTTTGACATTTTCCTTCTACCCATACACTGTGAGGATGGCAAGTCTGTAGAGGAAGAAGACTTACTTGTATATTCAAAGCCGCAGCAAGGTGTGTCGGGTAGAGACAGACAGGGATCAACAGTCCTTTGACGAAGAGGTTTTTGGTTGAAGTGAAGAGTCTTCAGAGTTGGCAATGGCGAGTGTGTAACAATAGGTAAGCATCACGCAAGAGAATTTTGAGGAAGAATGTCCACCCACCTTACTGCTATACGTGTACGCACCATAAAAGCTCCACTACTTACCGTTCCTACAGTTTTGTGCACCATCGTTGATGTGGCACACATGCATTGGCCAATTTGTCCCATAATCCCTTTAATGATTATCACATGCATTCCCATTGGCCCTTTTCCCCATAAGAAATGGTACTAACTCTACTGACTCTGTCACTGGCATTGTTTTGTCACTCTAAAACTCTAAAACTCTACTGACTCTGTCACTGGCATTGTTTTGTCACTCTGAGACTTTTCTGGCATTGTCACTGTATCTGGTAATGGTTGTACATGGAAGAGGTTTAGAATGGTTGGGTCTGAAAGTCCCTGGTCATCAGTACCCAGAAGACCAATATCTTCTCCTCTGAAGGTCTCTTTTTCATTAGAATAATATAGCTTGATTTTGGCCCCATTATAAACACCTGGTAGCAGTAATCCAGATAAGTCCTTCAACCTTATTGTGCCATTGGAAAATACCCAATCGACTTCATATGGAACAATCCATGCTATCTTTAAATTTGGTTTCTTAGGGCCCAATTTGGATTGATAAAGCAAAACTAAGTCTCCCCGCTAGAACTCTCTAACCTTGATTCTTTTATCATGCCAGTGCTTTCTTCGTTGCTGAACAATCTCCTTTTCCAGCGTGGCTTATTGTCACAACTTGTCCAACTGCATTAATTCTTCCAGTCTATTTTTAAGATTATGATAAAAATCTAATCCATATTCCACCACCATTCTAAGACTGGGAATCACAAAGTCAATAGGCACTATAGCTTCAGTACAATACACCATTCTGAAAGGTGTCATTCTAGTGGTGACTTTTTAAGTTGTTCTGTAGGCCCATAAATCATTTTGGAGCTTAAGATCCCATTTGTGTGGACATAATCTTGGTGAGAATATTCTTGATGGTTTTGTTACTGCTCTCTGCTTGACCATTGCACCTGGAATAATACGGAGTTGATTTCCTGTGCTTAACTAAGAGCATGTGCATCAGAATTTCCATGGTATCATTAATAAAATGTGTCTCTTGATCAGACAAAATCTCAATGGGGCATCCATAGCGGCAGATAATGTTTCCAAATAGGAAAACAACAGTGGACTTTGCAGTATTATCTGGAAGAGCCTTGGCCTCTACCCATTTAGTGACATAGCAGGTAGCCATCAAGATATACCGGTTCTTCCTTGGAGTGACCTTGAATGGTCCCATGAAGTCCAGACCCCATTTCATTAATACTCCCAGTGACTGAACTGGAGTAAGTGGAGTCATATCAACTAATGTTGGTATGCCCATTCTTTGACATATATCACAAGTTTTGCAAAAAATTTGAACATCCGCTATCAGAGTTTGCCACCATAATCCAGCCTGCAAAATCTTCTTATAAGTAATATCAATGGAGAAGTGTCCTCCAGAATCCCCATCGTGTGCTTCAGAGATGACTTGCATCCTTACTTCCATTGGCACACACCTTCGAAGAACACCATCTACAACCAGTCTATAGAGCAATCCACCTATGATGGTGAACTTCAGACTCTTAATAATCAGAGCTTTCTTCTGATTCTGAGTCCAGTTTTTTGGGAATGGATCTATATTTTCCTCAGGTATCACCTGAAATAGATCTGCATTTATTGGCTCATCTCTCATGGGTATTTTGGAGTGGCCTTCAGTACTTCTGGACAGAAAATTAGCACCACAATGAGATTTATTGGGCTTGTGGAATATGCGAAATTCAAACTCCATCAGGAACATCATCCATCTGATCAATCTTCCATAGATAATAACTTTGTTAATAAATAATAATAATGTATGATGATCCACATAGAAATGAAATAATTTTCCTAGTAAATAATGTCAAAACTTGGTGGCACTGAAAACCATCCCTAAGGCTTCTCTCTCCGTGGTACTATATCCTTGTTTGGCTTGATTGAATCTTTGACTGGCAAAATACACTCAATAATCAGTCCTCCCATCTGGTTGAGCCAGCACTGCTCCCATTGCCAGTCTTGAAGATCGACATGCACATGGAATATAACATCCCAGTCCAGTTGTCGGAGTACTGGCTTACTGATAATGGCATTCTTAAGACATTGGAAGCTTTTCTCACATTCAGAAGTCCAGATGAACTTACTGGTTTTCTTGGTAAGCTCATATAAAGGTAATGCCTTGGAAGCAAACATGTGAACAAGTCTTCTATAAAAATTGATATATCCCAAGAATGAACTTAATTTAGATGTTGTGCGGGGTGCTTTGACATGCTGGACACACTAGATTTTATCATAGGCCATCTCTATGCCATTCCTGGACACTATATGCCTCAGTAATTGTCCCTTCTAGACCAGGAAAATAGATTTGAATGGATTCAAATAGATCCTCTTCTCCTTACACCATTGGAAAACCATTTCCAGAAACAATAGATGCTCCTCCTCAGTTGAGAATACAGTGAATTCATCCATGAATATAGCTAAAAATCGGTGTAAGAATTCACTGAATATCTCCATCATGCAATGTTGGAATGTTGCTAGAGCGTTGCAAAGACCAAATGGCATGACTAAATACATCAATGTGTCCCATTTAGTAATAAAAGTGGTTTTTACTCCGATCTTTAGGAGCAATCTTTAACTGATTATAACCATTGTAGCCATCCATAAAACTATACATATCATGGCCTGCAATCTCATCAACGAAGCATATCAGTAAAAGGTAATGGAAAAGGATCTTTGATGGTTTGAGCATTCAAATTTCGGTAATCCACACAGAGTCTCAGCTTCTTATTTGGTACTACCACAATAGGGAATAGCCAGTCACTACTAGAAACTTCTGTGATGAATCCAGTCTTCAGAAGGTTGTCAATTTTCTCAATGACCGTCTTAGCATAGTTTGGATGCATTCTATACCTTTGCAGATGCACTGGTCTGGCATCTAGCTTCAGAGGTATTCTGTGTTGGCAAACCTCTGGATCTACACCTTTAAATCAGTATGTTCCCATGAGAATATGTCTTTGTATTTTTGGAGCATAAGTCATGCTTTTTCTTTCATTTCTGGGTTCATATGCTTATTTACTTTGATCAATCAAGGACTTTCTTCAGACCCCAGATTCCATTCCTCAATTTATTGATCATCTAGAAGCAACCAATTCGGCCCACCTCCCTTTCTTTTGGTTGATTCCTCAGCATAATCTCAGGACGGACCTGTTAGTTCGGACGTTCATTATGAACTCCAGTAACTTCTTCAAAGTGCACCTCTTTAGTGGGCGTTGGTGTACTGGAATCTGAGCATTCTTCTTCGGAGTCAGCTAGTTTCTCTGGCCTCCAATTAATTGGATTGGTCTTTCTCCAGGATTCAGTTCAGTGAAGTAATCCGGAAATTGCTTCCTCTGCTTTTCAGCTTGATCCTTGTCGAATAATACTGCATTCAAATCTATTTCAGCCAATGGAAAAATATTCATTGCTGTCAGCATCCTCTCAATATTCTTAACCCCATACTTCTGGCAAAGCTCTTCTAGTCGCAGTGCCTTCTTCCAACTTTTGGCGTAATTTTTTTGGATCTGAATTCTCCTACTAGTGCCCTGTATTGTCAAAGTCTGACATGAACAGCCTACATCGTTGTGCGCTCCTTGCCGCACTGTCGAAGCAAGGGACTTGCCAATACACCGTATGCGAGCCACAAACGGCTCCAAGCACACAACAAGCCTAAACTAGCAAGCTCAAGAAAACAAAGGGTGTGTCACTCACCGCTCTACGCTCGCCTTCGTGGTGGATTCCTCGCCGCGATGAAGAAGAAGCTGCAGTCGTGCCGCGCTCAACCGCTTCGCCGCCGTCGTGCCTTCGCAATGCTCGATCGCACACACACTCTCCCTCTCTCTCTCTCTCACACACACACACAAGGAGGTGAAGAAGAAGAAGAAGATGGAGATGGAGCAAGAGCACTCTTCAATTGCACAAATGAGAGAATGAGTAAAAATTAGGTTTAGTTGGCTTTTATAGGAGCTCACCCCATTCACACTTGGGCGCCCATGCTTAACCAACTAATCCCTTGAATGTCCAAGTTAAAGTGCGCCTCTCATTGGCGATCACTCTACCTTTCCTTATTGGTCCGACAAGCCCGGTACCTGACTTTACCAAATACATAATACAACGTTTATAGATCATAGGGTGTCCGTGTGCCGTGAGGGTTAACATGCCCCCCTTCCTGATGTAGATTCCGTCCTCGGAAGCTATTGAGTTGAAGCTGGTTCGTCGAGGTGGAAGAGCATTTGAGATGAATGTCCTTAGCCTTCTTCAGTCACTGCAAAATCAAACAACATTGGCACAGTAATTGCATTCTCTTAAAAAGCATATGCAGTTTTAGGTAGACAAATTGATTGGTAAAAGAATTTCAAACAATTTGTTAGCAATGAACATTAAATTGCAATGTAATCAAATGCATAAACAGATGTAAAGGCAAAAAATTAAACAAGTCTGGGGTCGCTAATTTGACGGTCGAAAAGCACTAGAGATCGAATATTAATACCATGGGTAAGCTTCTTAATTTTTTGTGGTCAATTAAGTTGTTTAATCGCGAGAGCCAAGTATTCATGTTCAAGGGCTGACTAGAGGCTATACCTAGAAAACCTTGTAGTTAAGCTACCATAAAAGGAATTTCTCATGAAATCATCGCCTGACTGATTACTTTTTCTTTGACCCCCCAAGGTCTTTTCACAGTGATTCAATTATGATGTGTGTGCTTATTTTGTATGCCTTGGGTTTTTTGCTTTTCAAGGAAAAGCGCCCACACTGGGAACCTCTAGGGCTCTAGTACCATAGGCAATACATGTGAGTGAAGTACCAAATCAAGCAGGGATTTCTCTTCCAGCTTAAAATTTTACATTGTGGCACTTTGATTTTTTGTTTGTTCATTTTCAGCATTTTAATTTTGTAACTTTGGGGGGTCATATAACACTGTTACATTCCCCAGGCTCATCACATTAGTAAACTCCCTTTATAATACTTAAGCTAAAGGTCAATAGGGTTAAGCCCACTAGAAAGCCCTAGTACATTTCACACAATGCTGCCTAAATCGGATTAAGAACCTAAGTAACCATTGCTTATTAGGAAGGCATTCCCCATGGTATTAAGAGAAGATTTCTAATACCTAGCTTGGTCAAACTAGCTTAGTCGGACTGCTTGATTTTTACACCTAAACAAGTGATTATGACAAAAGATTGCATTGAATTAAATGTTTGATACTAAGCCAATGCGCTGAATATTATGCTACCAATCACAATCAAAGCAGACAATCATAGATGCAAAAAGATAAGGGCAATGCTAATGGACAAGAAACACCTGTTTGTGTTGATGGTCGCGCTTGATATGAAGTGTGAACGAGAGAAAGGTTCCATGAAGGTCCAAATCCTATCAATAGCAACACGCTCCTGTACACACTAGGAAACAAAAGGAATACCTCCAGGAGGCACATCAGTGGGAAAAGATAACTTTTCTAATCACTCAACTCTAAAACAGAAACACTCCTATCGTACTAATCTTACCTACCCTCCATCACTCAAGTGATGAGGATCAAAGGTGTTTCATGGCATAGGTTTCTGTTTCACTGTACCAGATGTGACATGTGTAGGTCTGAGTCAATGTTTTGACTTTTATTGTGCATACTCGTTTGCTAATTGCTCTTGCTCTTTTTTTTTTTTTTTTTGAGTATAAGGCTATATATATACATTCCCTAAGATCGGAGATTAAGAGGTCAGGGAGGAAGGTTGAGAGGGAAACAAATGAATGATGACTGTCAGCAAACACTCCCCCCTTCCTTGGGTAGATCATACCGTTTGAAATGAGCTTGTCACCCTTTGAAACCAATTGTTCCAGTTGGTAATAGGTGAGGATTTTTGCCAGTAGTTTTCTATTACCCTAGGTGCCTTGTCAAGTTGCAACGGTGGTAAGGTACTCTCCCAGGATCGAACTTGAAGTGGTTCATCAGGTGATTCTTGAACACTAGGAGGTGTGGATTCTTTTGTAGCTTCATGGAGGTCCACTACTATAGATGGAGGCTGTGTAGAAGCTTTTACCTCTATGGATGTATTACATGAAGAGCTAGAATCTTCATGGGACTCCCCCCTTCCTGAGCTAGGTGGAACAAATCGTTCTTTCTTTGGTACCCAAACTAGCTCGGGAGCGGGTATGTAGCATTCTGTGATTTTTTTCTTTCCACGATCATTGATTCGTTTTGGAGCTACGGGATTGGGCTCACTTGGGTCAGGTGATAGGTAAGAGCACAATCTACGTTTTGGCACCCAGATTTGATCATTTCCTTGATAGTATCCTTGGGCTTCCAATAGTCGTTTAGGAATCCAACGCAACGTTTTCTTACTTTTCTTGGAGCGATTGGTACGTTTCTTACAAGGCTTCTGTTTTTTAGCACTAGCTATGGTCGCTAAGGAAGCTTTAGGGACCCACTTGTATGTTTTCTCTGTTACCTTAGGATGAGTCTCGTCGGAAGCGATATGCATTGCTTGTAGCATATTTAAGGGTATAGGCATTTCATCCCCCTCAGGTGTTACCCAGGTCGTCCCCCTATTTCCCCAAGTGTCTATGGTTGATGCTAGGTGGACCCAATCCACATTGTCCGACTCAGTCATCCCAGGTAGGATATCCATATAAGGAGAATCTTGGCCAATGTCTGTATCCTTTTTACAAGTGTAACAATATTGTAGTGGGGCCGAGTGAACTGTGGTGTCAGAGCGATGATCAATAATGGTTTTACTCCCTATGGGGTGTACCTTACCAGTCACCAAATCCACTCTAAGGACAGAGTCTTGGAATTGCAAATAGACATGATTTTTAGACCAATCGTGAACCATTTGTACTTCCCTCATGAATGGTCGTCCTAAAATCATTTCATATGTCATAAGGTGTTTAGAGAAATCCATTACAATGAACGTATGTCGTACCTTGTGTCCTAGAACTTTGATCTTAAGATCCTTGAGCATCCCCATAGGTTTGGCTATGGTACCATTTGCCATCTTTACCACAATGTTAGTAACACTGAGGCGGGGTTTTCCCATGGATTCCCAACAATCTTTTGTAACGATGCTAACTCCCGCACCACCATCAAGAATTCCCTTTATAGTTAATCCCTTGGTAGTGATGGGTAGGGTCGCATTAGACTCGTCGCCTTCAAAATACTGGCCTAATTCGTTAATGGGTACCTCGATCACAGACTCGTGTCCATCTAAGTCAAGTGATTGCACATGATTTTCCTCATCAATCATAATCGAGTCAGGCCTATTTGGTTGCACAAACTGCGGTAATCCCGTTCGTAGCTCTCCGGTAAGGAATGCTCGAAGTGCAAGGAATAACTCAGGATCTCCATACAGCTTTGCTATGATCGTGGTTCGGACCTCAGAAGACATGAAGTCCACTAGTTTGGCAACATTCATTGGCGTTTTGCAGGGTGTAGGTCCTTGACTAGGAACTGGTGAGGATGGAATCTCATATTCCTCAATGGGATCAGGTATTCCTTCGTTAAACATCCTTTCCAACAAGAAGGGTGTATGCTCACTTTCTGATGTCCTGTCCTCACTCCCTTCTTGGATGATACTAGATATGGCTAACGGTCTATGGTTCATGTGGGGTGGATGAACTTGCGTGGGAAACACTGTGTCATGAATTTTTACATGCATGAGTTCTGGTTCTAGTTTCCTTTGAGTCTCCTCCACTAAACCTCTTAGATGTTTCACCTGCTTAATCTCGTCTACAGGGTTTGGATACGTCCCAATCTTCTTTTTACGATTTTTTCCTTTTTGCCCCTGCGGTTTATCTTGGGGGTCTTGGATTGGATTTGGAAACACTTGTGGTGTTTTCAGAGGCTCTTTATGGTTTTCTCTCATTCGGTTTTCATTTGGTTCCATGTTACGGTTTTCTTTGTCGGTCTTTCCCTTTGTGGTATTGGTTCTAGTCTCCATTGTCTCGACTGAATCTGAATCATCCTCGAGGTCATTCATATACACGGGGTCATCTCCTGTTCCTATGTTTGTTTTGGAACTTGGCTTTGAATTTTCCGTATTCTGCGACTTCTTCCTTCGTGTCTTCTTTTTCTTTGCTTGGATAACTGACGCGGTATCTCTCTCTTCGAGGATATGTCCAGGCCCTTGAAGCATGGACCGTGTAATCGCATAAGCGGGTGCGACGGGTGGTATTGGCGATGTCACACTAGCAATTTCGACCAAATTCAGGGGTGTGATTTTAGGCGCATTTGGGTTATAGGGGCATTGGGCAATCAAGTGATCTATGCCACAACGATTACATGTGAGTATTGGCATTGCAGACGTGCTCCCTTGATTCATTTGCATCTGTGCAGCATTCTTTTGCAGCCTAATAGGGCACTCCGCTACTCGATGTGGTCCACCACACTCGTAGCATTGAAGAGGTGGCCTCCTAGCCTGGGTGTTGATATTTTGACCTCTGGATGCGAGAGCAGCAGCTTGATAAACCGGCTTGACTTGTCCCCAACAATCTTCCATGTAGTATATAGGACATTCTTCCAATGTATCAAGTCCGTAGGCAATACTAGTGTCTATTTCCTCCTCACAACCATCTGCATAAACATTAGATGGCTCGCAACCCACTTGGTTCATAGGGGCGACTCTTGGATGCGGGGGCTGCGGTCCTAGCACAAGAGGTGGTAACGGTGTAGCTTGTACAACATTTTGAGATCTAGGGACCATGTGTTGCGGTAGTTGCTCAACAGGTGGAGCAGGCATCAATACAGGAGCTCGAGGCGCATCCGTCCAGGCTACAGGTGGTCTATTTGCCATCATACGTTTGATCATTAAACAATCCTTAGCTTGGTGACCATACCTACCACATGCGTTGCAAGTTCCATTAAATTTTACTCTAAACGTAGGGCACTCACTAGTGCTATGTGGACCTAAGCAAATGGAACACCATTGTTGCTCCCTTCTTGGATACATGTGACTATTTTGAGGGGGTCGATTATCCTTAAGAGACTCTTGGATTGCCTTGGTGAGGTCTGTCAAGAATGTCTCAAATACCTTTGGCTCATTGGCAATGGGCTTTGCAGTCATGGGTTCATACTCAATGGCTTGTGAGCTAGTGGATCTCGTGTCGGTAGACACCCTCATGCCTGCTATCATCAAGTTGTCCTCTAATTGGATTGCATTGGCAGTGACATCTTCCCAGGTTGTGATACCTCTAATCACTAGTCCATTATAGATTCCTTCATTCCTCAACCCTCGAATGAATCGATCAAGCAGTTGGTTATTGTTGAAGCGCTCATTTACAGGGCAACGAGAGTTTAAGTGCTTTAGACGACTAATGAAGTCCCTTACTGACTCTCCTTCCTTACGTTCGGCCTTCTGTAGCTGAGATGCTACACCCCAAAGCACACCTTCTCGTATGTACTCCTTTAGAAACAACCTTCGAAGGGTAGCGTAGATTGTTTTCTCGTCCACCCTTAGGGTCCTATACCAATCTCCAGCCTTCCCACTTAATGTCAAGCTTAAGGCATTGCACTTATGTAGTTCGTTGCGTTCCCCTAAGGAATCACATACTTGTTCAAACACTTCAATGTGTTTCCTAGCATCTTCGTCCCCATTGAATTTTTGCGTGAGTTTGGCAATTTGCACTGCCTTACTTCTAGGCTCTCTATCAGATGCATGACGCATATTTTCCGCGATAGATCGACCTATGGTTTGAGCAAACGCTGCCAAGTCACCTATGTGAGGAGGCAGGGCCGGTGGAGGTACTCTTGGAATCATATGTGGGAGAGGAACGGGTACCGGTCTTGGCATATGTGTGGATGATGCAGGATATGGAACATAACCGGGCATAGGTCCACTCGGATAAGAGCTAGGGAGCGGCACTCGAGGAGCATAAGCAAGTGGTACAATTGGAGGTGTGGGGGCCATGTGTGCATAAGGGGATAGAGGCACATATGGTCGAGGCCCCATATTAGGTACTACGACACTAGGTAGTGGCACTGCGCTAACCGTAGATGTCATCGGTACATTCTCTGTCAGGCTTATCCCTGGAGTGAGCACTGTGTTTTCCTTAATAGAGGGTTGAGCCAAGTTAGGGAAGCTAAAGTTTTCGCTCGGAGGCTCAGATTGCATAGAGACCCCAGGTGAAATGACGTAAGATGGGTCCATGGGGCTCATTAGAGGAGTCTCCATTTGTGATAGAGTAGGCTGTTGAGCCTTGCTCGTATCCAGAAATCTCATGGGGCCATTAGAGAGTATATTTACCCCTCGGTTTTGCCTTTCTGATTGAATAATGCCATGGATAACATTACAGATCATTTTCTGTTGATCTTCGATGCTCGTGGCACTAGAGGTGGATTGTACAATCTCTATCCATCCTACATGGTAGGCGTGGCCAGAGTGTAGATCCGTCAACACCTCAGTGTGGAGGTCGTATGTCCAATGATCATTAATGAACAATCCTTCTAGAGTCGACGTGTTAACGGTTTCTTGTGAGGTAGAAGCAATGTTGCTCCCCGTGGTTTTACTTGCCACCAACGGTACTCTAGAGGGAACTTCTGAAGGAGGCAGCTCAACAGGGCCTTCTTGGTAAGAAGTTGGTAGGATATCCACATGGACACTCTTTGGGGGTGTGGGGTCCACGTGCGATGTGAAAGGAGATTCCACTTCCCCACCCCCTTCGTGTGCTTCATTTGCATCAGGTTCCGAGCGAGTAGCTCTACCTAACGTTTCCATGAAACGGCTAAACATACTAGTACTAGGCTGTGGAGCTTCGGGAGGTGCATGGCCTTCTCTCTCAGTGTTTTGGGTAGGGTATGCTTCCATGATTTCTGAGTCGGAGGAGGAATCACTAGCGGCTATTTTAGGGTCTTGGGTGGTGCTACCTTGTGTCCCCGCTGAGGGTCTAGAGCTTATCGTGGATGGGTAATGGGTGTCCGTATGAACAGAGGCACCCTCAATATGCTCGTGTTCTAGCACCCGCCCAGAGCGTAAGTGCATGTGCTTTTGATACCCTAAGGTGTCAAAAAGCTGCTCTAGGAGGCCTTGTGACTAGTTTTTAGCGTGTTTTTTGTTTGTTTTTTTTGCTAGATTTTTTAGAGCGTGTCGTGGAATGGGCCGTGTGATAGCTCGAAACAAGCGTATCGGTCAGAGGGTCGTGCCGTGCTTTACAGCCCTCCGTTTGGTCACTCTATGCCCTCGGAATCCCTAAAACTGTCAATTTCCGGTAGGGAACTAGGCCCAAACTAGAAAGTCTAAGGGTGTAAGTGGGAAGAGAAAGGAGGAGAGTGGAGGACTTGTCCCACATGCTCTCATTCTCTCTTGAGGGAGTAGGGTATATATATAAGAGTGAGTCTAGTATATATCATAAGACTGAGGCTTGGGCCTGGGCTTGGGCTTGGGCTTGGGAAAATGATCCCGATCCCGATCTATCTTTTATACAAACCAACCCGTCCGTTTTAAGAGTCACGTTTTTTATTTTCGAAAAATTTCGCCACCCACTCGCTCGCGTTTTTAATTTCCGATTTTTTTCCCTTTTAAAATTTATTTTTTTTTTCAAAAATTTTTTATTCTTTTTTTTTATTTATTTATTTTTTTAATGCAGAAAAACGCAGAAATTGAAAAAAATGCAGAAAACCGCAGAAATTGCAGAAAATGCAGAAAAAACGCAGAAATTGCAGCAAATTGACAGAAATGCAGAAAACTGCAGAAATTGACAGAAAATGCAAAAAAACGCAGAAATTGCAGAAAATGCAGCAAAAACGCAGAAATTGCAGAAAATTGCAGAAATTGAAAACGCCGAACTTGAAAATGCAGAAATTGCAGAAATTGAAAAAACACAGACAATAGCAGAAATTGAAACTTGACAGCAATTGCAGAAAACGCAAAAAACAGAAACCTTCCACACACTCCTTCCCTGCCTTTCCTATGATAGAGATTGCACCACAAGGAAGCGTAAAGTGCTAACCGAGCTTAGTGTAGGGCATATCCCCGGCAGCGGCGCCAAAAATGTGCGCTCCTTGCCGCACTGTCGAAGCAAGGGACTTGCCAATACACCGTATGCGAGCCACAAACGGCTCCAAGCACACAACAAGCCTAAACTAGCAAGCTCAAGAAAACAAAGGGTGTGTCACTCACCGCTCTACGCTCGCCTTCGTGGTGGATTCCTCGCCGCGATGAAGAAGAAGCTGCAGTCGTGCCGCGCTCAACCGCTTCGCCGCCGTCGTGCCTTCGCAATGCTCGATCGCACACACACTCTCCCTCTCTCTCTCTCTCACACACACACACAAGGAGGTGAAGAAGAAGAAGAAGATGGAGATGGAGCAAGAGCACTCTTCAATTGCACAAATGAGAGAATGAGTAAAAATTAGGTTTAGTTGGCTTTTATAGGAGCTCACCCCATTCACACTTGGGCGCCCATGCTTAACCAACTAATCCCTTGAATGTCCAAGTTAAAGTGCGCCTCTCATTGGCGATCACTCTACCTTTCCTTATTGGTCCGACAAGCCCGGTACCTGACTCTACCAAATACATAATACAACGTTTATAGATCATAGGGTGTCCGTGTGCCGTGAGGGTTAACAATCGTCCACAGCCATGGGCATCCCAATAGAATCCCATATGCTCCTTGAACATCCAGTACCAGAAAGTTGGTTTTGAATTTTTCTTTACTCACCCTTATTTGCATATTCTCGATCATGCCAATTGCCTTAACTACTCTATGATCAGCCATACAAACCTTAAAGGGTGCTAGTTTCAAATCTATGATACCCAGCCTTTGCTGAAGATGTGCCCCCAGGAAATTCACACCTGCTCCTCCATCCAGTATAACACTGGATAGCGGCTCCCATTGTTTCTTGACTTTGTAGTTTACCTGGATTACCAGCACTTCATCATCTCTGATAGCTGCCAAATTAATTGCTCTGGCATCTGCTTCAGCTTTCTTCGCTGTTGATAAATTTTACTGCTTCAGGCAAAGTCTTCCTGATATCTTCTAATTCAACTGTTAGTTTTTGAATTCTTTCACATATTTTGACATGAATTTCTTCTCTCTTGATCAGAGTTATTTTTTCAAAACTCGAGGAATTAGGACTATCTTCACAGTGCCAATCCTCTTTCTGGTGTCTGCTTTCCCCAATTCACTATTTTCCATTGTAGTCAAATCTGATTTGACGTTCCCTAGGTCTTCCACCAGTCCTTGCACTACAGCAAGCATAGTCTCAGAGATTCCAGATCCTGACTGATCTGGCTGCCTTTTCTCAAAAGACTGGGCTGGTATCTTCTGAATAACTCAAGCATCAAAACTCTAAGGCTGCTCCGGTAGCTTCTTAGCTAGATCTTTTGTGATCTTAGTTGCCAGTTCTCGCTGCTCTTGCCATTCATCGACTACCTTCTCCTTGCCCTTAGCCTTCCAAACCTCTCTCTACTGAGTCCATTTGCTAGTTTCAGGATTGACTGGTTTCACAGGCTTATACACTTTACTGCAAGTGATTGCCCGTACTGGAACTGGTTCTGAGGCTTTCGCCTCAGTAGCCGTAATACTGGGTGCTTCTGGACACTGAGCCGCAAGGTGCCCATATTTTCCACAAGTATAGCAGTTAAGGCTTCGATTTTGAAAATTAGCACGACCTCGGCCTCAGCCAGTACCCCCTTGGTATCTGCCGCACCCAGTACCAATGCAATTGGTACTTGATTTTTCCTCTTGAGGTACACTGGTCGTCTCTACCTTAGCTGGTTCAGCATTGGTAAATGCCATTAGAGATAGATCCTTTCCCTTTTTGAAATGATGAATTTGAATGCCACGGTTGTTCCATAAATGGCCATATGCTTTGCAGTAAGTACACTGTGGGCATTCATTGGAAACATGATCTTTAGATTTACATTTGGAACAGTAGGTTTCCATTCTCCTAACTGGTTGTCTGGTCTGGCTGATTTCAGCAATTTGCCTGGCCATTTCATCAAGCTTCCTGGACCAAGACCCTTTCTTAGCCTTGTCCTTGCTTCTTTCGTTTGAGCTACTGTCAGAGTTGTTGGAGGTCTCACTAGAATTGGAATAGTAGAAGAATTGCTACTACTAGACCTACGGTTCTTGTGGCTTCTCTCCTTCTTAGCTTGTTGTTCAAGCTTTAGAGCTCTCTGCACCAAGTCATTGAACTTCTTTGCTGGTGCAGGTACCTCTTGCTCTCTCAGTTTCTTGCTGCGGAACCCATTCAAAACCCATGCGCGTAGTCTGTGGCTCCTGCAACTGCCTGGTTAACTCCTTGATCTTTTCAACATAACTTCTCATAGACAATTTCCCTTGTCTGATCTTGTCTAGCTCATAGAGGATGTCTTCATCTCCTCTGTTGTGTGAGTACTCAAGTCTGAAATTCTTGAGCATTTTGTTGTATAACCTAAGCTGGCAAGTTGGGTAATGGTAATACCATTTCCTTGTCGTATCCTTCAGTGTCTGAGGAAAATATTCTCCCTAGTCGTCTTCATCAATATTCTTCAACTCAGCATACTGCTCAAAAGCTTGAATGTGAACATCAGGGTCATCTTTATTTCTACCTTTGAACACAGGAAAAGAGATCTTTAATGAAGAAGTATAATCATGCCGGTCGGCATCGTCTTGGGAGCCTGATAGCATCTGAGGACTTCCTGTGGTGATCAGCATCAGAATCCCATGTACCTTCCTCTTAGGTTTTAGTCTCTGTCTCTTCTTTGTCTTTCTTGCTAGAATTGTGACGACTGCCCTTGCTACCCTTGGCCTCAGCTGCCTTGTGTGTGGACCGAGAACTCCTAGTTTTGCGTTCCTCATGCTCAGCCCTTCTCCTCCTGGAGTGACTGGAATGCTGAGAGTCTCTGGCCTACTCAGCATTACTGTGCTCCTCTTGAGCCTCAGTCTCACTCTCAGGGTCCTTCTTAGTATCAGACTCTCTTTTTGACACTTTAGGAATAGGGTCGACGCGGGTGGAATCAGTGCCCAACCGGGTTGATGGTCTGCGACCACGACTGACTTTGGACACCATGTTTGTAGCTGAAAATTCTAACTGGGAGATAAAGTTTTCTGGTCGAAGAGTGATCAACTCTACCCACCGTGATCGTCAAAATGGAATGGGAGCTGGTCTCTTCAGACAGCTTATTCCAGTGTTAGAATTTAGATCTACTGATTATCTCGTCAGTTCTGTTAGTGAGAACTGAAACAGAGTACTGAACTGAAATAGAGAACTGAATTGGAATGACATACTGAAATGAAAAACAGAACTGGGAGACTAGAAATGGTATTTGCAGATTTAGGTTAATAGCCCAAGGATAACCAGTATTGTGTACAACAGGCTTAAGCTCAGATGATTACATGAGTGAATGATTACAAGGATGAATCTAGAAGCTAAGAGCTCGTAAACCAAAAGTGCTTAGAAAGCCAAAAGCCAAGAAGCCCGGTAACAGTGTAGTGGGTCCTATTTATAGCTCTCACGAGTTACTACAGTAATAATTGCCTGTGGTAATTACTACCAGCGTAGCTGTTCCCGCTTCCCGTTGGTCGGCCTTCTAAGGGTCAGTTCCCGCCTACTGGTACTGTCCTCGCCTTGTACAAACAATTAGGAAGCTTGCCCATGGGATAACAATTGACCTTTATTGCCTATTAATAGTTAAATTTACAATGCTAGAATTTTTGATTCGTTGACCTCTACAAGTGTATATTGCATTTTAACGTTTAATGCTCAAAAGATTTTTTAAATATTTTGTTACCAATCATTCCTTGTGCTTATTCATTGCAAAAGATTTTTTATTTTTTATGTTCTTATGAGAATGCAATTACTATGCTATTTCTTGTTGATTTTGTAGCGTTCGAGTGAATATAAAGAGTCGAGCTCTTACAGAGGACAAGTGCAACCTCTTGTAGTATTAAACTTCTTGATTGAGAGCACATCCACGGGCCACTACACTCATCAAGATGTTTAACTACTACAAGACCCATACGAGTGGACCCACCAAGTTCCTGCTTTTCGAACACACCTCCCTAAATTTTGAGGATGGAATTTACATCAAGAAGGGGGGCATCTTAACTTTGATATCACATGTGTAGCCATTGGGTGATCGTCGAGGATAGACACACACCAAATTTACACGCACACGCACGCGCACGAGAGAGAGAGAGAGAGAGAGAGAGAGAGAGAGAGAGAGAGAGAGAGAGAGAGAGAGCATGTTGGACTCTCAGCCAAGTGTGGGCGCCCATATGTGGACGAGACAACCCACACATAATTAGTATGTAACCTATTTTTTTCTTATTCTCAAATGTATGGTTTTGCTCTTGCTCTCCTTCTCTCATGTGCTATCTCTTTTGTTTGTGTGTGTGTGTGTGTGTGTGTGTGTGTGTGTGTGAGAGAGAGAGAGAGAGAGAGAGAGAGAGAGAGAGAGAACATAAAATATGAGTGTTAGGCTAAAGATTGATCTCATGAAAACATAAAGCATAAAACATATTAGTGAGAATTTAAGAATTGAGTTAATTTTTGTATAAATTTATCAATCAAATAAATTATACAATAAAATGGTGCATGCTATTAGATGAAAGAAATCCATAATATCTTTAGGATAGGATAAAAGGAATTATGAATGCTTGAAAGAATCTTACAAAATATCTTATGATGGCTCATTTTGAACAAACAAACTAATCATCATTTTTTTTTAGTAGTTCCCCTATTATGTGGGATTTTTGTATTTAAAAAAACAAGAAAGATACAACATAGCCCATGCAAATTTTCCTTGACATGGGTGCATAGGAAGTACACTTACCTAGCTTTTACAAGGAGCTAGCAACCAATACAACCATAAAGTTTATAGCTCGTTAATAGACTGAAGAGAAAGTCACTATTCTTTTCTTCTTTTTTCTGATCAAACTACTATGTGTAGATGAGTTAGAGACACCTATAAGATGGTTAAGAAGATTTAGATTGTGCCATTGAGTGGCTTCACTGATGACGTTATGCACTTTGGTTTCCTCGATCATCAAGACCTCATATGAGGAGCCTTTGAGCTTACTTTGTTCCTCCCAATCTTCCACATTATGTTGACTAACCAATGCAGCAACAACTCGATCTTGAATTTTATTCTTTGACACTTCTTTGACATGCATGCATTCCCTGCCACCATAGAAGACTCTACAATAGGATGACTACCTTCCTCAATCAGTACATGTGCATCCCAATCCCATAATTTCTCCTCTTGTGTGCCTACATTCGCTACCTTGGTTGGTTGGACCTCTGTAGAGACACGTCTCCAAATTCATTTACCCACTAGCTCGTTGATATTCACAACCTCGGGGTAGTGCCTAGCATAGCGACCAATCTTGTAACATTTTTAGCACGCGTTGGGGAAAGAGGTCAATGCCAACTCTTGTCGAAAGGCTCCAAAACCTCCCATGTTAAGATCCACATATTTAGGAGTGAGCTTGGTCATGTCTCACAAGATGCATACCTTAAAATCCAATCCCGACCTCATCCGCTAGAGCCTTTTTAAGGATAGATGCCCCATCATAGAGGCACTGATGGAGTAAATGTCAGGACAAGGGTCCTGCGGGGCAAGGCCCAACCTAGGGGGTCAAGGACCTAGGCCAAGGGCCTGGACTGGACCAGTGCGGACTGGGGATCTGCTTAGGGAAAGAGCTAGGAGCTAGCCTATATAAGGGGCGGTAGGGAGGAGGATCCTATGTTCAATTACCCTAGGTCTTATGTTGGTATCGGAGCTCAGGGGGGAGAAGCCATGGAGGAAGGGGGAAGGAGTTCGATTGATTGCGTAGGCATGGTTTCTCTCTCTCTCTCTCTCTCTCTCTCTCTCTCTCTCTCTCTCTCTCTCTCTCTCTCTCTCTTCCCAACTCTCTTTCTCTCTTGGTGGGCTTGGAGCTCGTGGAGGCCGTGTGAAGGCACAGGCCGTGGGCATGGCCCCTTGAAACCACAAGCCGAAGAGGGTGAAGCAGGGCCGTGGGCATGGCCGCTTGAATACACAAGCCGAAGAAGACGACCGTCGACACAGCGTGGGAGTAAACCCTTGCATGAGGGAGGTGGCCAGCTTCGACCTGCACGAAACGGGTGGTGTGGAGCGCGCTGGATTCGCCCTGGCCTGAGGAATGCTTTTTGACACTATGCCTTGCCCCGAATCCGCATGCAACGGGTTCCCTAAACCCCTTTTCTTCCTGCGTAGGTGGCAGAGAACGCCATAGCTGTGGAATCGCGTTTTTCTGACTTGGACGCCCAAGGCCAAGGGGTGGAAAACCTTAAGGGGGGATACACACCCTATTCACAGCGTAACAAAAGTCGAGCAAGGCTTGAGATTTATCCTGGCGTGACACCTTCAGTCGTTTGTTTTCGAGTGATCTGTATTCCAAGCTCGACAAGCAACGAAAATTCCAGGGTATTCATAGTTCGACAAGTCAACAATTGGACATGGCCATGCAAGGAGCCCCACTTACGATCTCAAAGCTTCATCATGAGACTACTTGAAGAATTTACCATGCGGACTGGCCTGACAGCTTAATCTTTTTTGTTTACAAAAATGGCAGCTCAGGTATGCTTTGTTTGTGCTATTGATGTAAATGTTTTATGCTTTGAGTATGGAAACTATTAGGGAGCACATGTTCAAGTGCCCTCGAGTTGACAAGGTCGTGGGCCACGAGCTAGGACTTGAGGATGAGGTAACTTCTTTTAGTTTCTCTTTTTTAAATCCCTCAAATTATAGATAAGGCCTATAGACAAGGTTGCCTGGAAACAAATGCAAGCAATGCAGGGCCTGTGACTTGTCCGATCAAGTTATGCGACAAGGTTGATCAATATTGCAATTTCAAGAAGTCGACAGGGCTCTATTTCCATAGTTCGGTGTTTTCATTTTTCTAGGGCATAGCTCCTAAGCAAATTTTTCCAGACCCGATACACTCTTGCTATTCCATTGTTCTCCAAACTACATGGCAATGGGTGCACATCGCAAGAGGCAACTACATGCAATCAAGAAGGGAAAGACATGCAAAGGCTATGAGCTGAAATCAAGATGGGAAAGTCCCCATCTTGAATTTGTAAGACATGCCAAGGCTAGGAGCCGCATTTGAGACGGGAAAAGTCCCCGTTCCAGCTTGAGAAGTCGACAGGGGTTTCTCTCTGTCGCATTCTAGATCTTCATTGTTGCTCATATATGGTTCCTCGACAAAGTTTTCCAGAGGTTCCGTCAATTGAGACAAATCTATCAGGTCAAGGACAACCGAAATCAAGCCAAGCAGGTACACATTACTTATTTTGCAAGTTTCTCTGCTTTTCAGTACATGGGGCCAATTCAACAAGGTCAATTATCAGTAAATGCTCAACAACGTCGACTTTCTTTTGCTCTGTAAATTGGCAAGCATATCTCTACGCTATGAGCATAAAAGTATTTATGTGAAGCACAACTTTCATAATTGCTCAATTTCGTATTGAGACTTCGCACGTTCGGCATATGGTTTGACCATACAAAATTGCAAAGAAATAGGCAAGGTGTTTGCAACTTAATTCATATTGCAGGTTATTTCATTATGTACCAGACATATGTATAGGATATACAATGGCGTCTATGCAGATATGGCTATAAGCCGTTTGGAACGAGTTTTTCCTTCCAAATTTCATGAAACTGGTTACAACAACGACCAGGTTAGCCAAGTTTAAGTTTATTCCTGCTTACACTTTACTTGGCAATTACTATCGTTGTGCAAAGCAAAGTGCTCTGGAAATTTTATATGAAACAAGGATTCAGGGAATGACAGCTCACAGAACCCCTACCAGTCTAAACTGTGCACAACACTTATGGTTTTGGTTCTCACGGTTGATGCCATCACTCTCCGCAAGGGCTTACAATTCTGCATGCAAGGCATCCTAGTGAGGTGGACTCAATTCCCCCACTTCATGCAATTACACTTTCGCTATTACACTCGCAACACTGTCAAGGACAGATTAATGATAGATTGTTTAATATGATTGTTGGTTGCTATCAACCCACAACACCAAAAGGAGCCTAATTCTAGGACTTATTTCACGGGCAATCACGACCCTTGCAAGGTAGGTGGATCGGAATGACTTTCGTGTTTTTCTGTCACCTCTCTCGATGCGAGAGTCATACCAGAAAACTGGGGAATGCTTATAGGATAAGCTGCCAGTCAAGCATAAGATGTCTAAGAGCACACATTCTGGGCACACACACTAGAAACTTAAGGAAAGTTCCTCAATCCAGCATGCTACTCAAATTAGTCTTCATCAGTTCGTCGATTGAACAGTATTTTGCTTAATGGCTATGAGCCACACCGGCTAAGAGCCATTGTTAGGACAAGGGTAACACCTAACTATTGGCATTCTTCGGATAATTCTTTTCAAGATCAACCAGATCTACCTAGGGAAGTACACATCGACATTCCTGGACAAGCAAGAGTCTGGTCATTACGGATGTCTAGGGTGTCATTTTTTCACTACATGTTTTCAGTGCGACACCCAAGTTGAGTTTTTATACTCTTCAACTCACAGCAACTGAGCTTTACAAGGCAATATCGATGCAGCAATCAGTTGCGACAGCATGACTGTCCATAAGAGCTCGGCACTTCACTTAAATGTGGATTTCCTGCTCTCTCTATAGCACTACGGCATGTCTATGAACATACTATTTTGGGGTAAGACCCGGCGGGTGATTGTTATCTCACCGCATAGGCATTAAGGATCACAGTTTGATCTGCATTGAGGATCACAGTTGATCTCTCCCACTTATACTTTCAAGAAAAGAATTCTGCTATCTACCATGCGGTAGCAGAAAAATTCCAATCATTTTGTACACGGTTGACTATGTTGGTTACCGTTATCTGCTAGTTGAGCAGTTTCTACAAAGAGTCTTACCAAGGGGTTTGACTACGTAGATTCTAATCCAAGGGCTTGGATTGCAAGGACAACACCCAGGGTTCCCAGTGCGATGCTGTTTGTTTTTTCAGGTAGGGGACGTGCTCCTCTCCATCTGAATACGGTAAGTGTACATTACTTTCAAATCTCCAGGTACGCATCTATTGATTTGGTGTTATTCCATTTTTAGTATGCTTTGCTTGGTTTTTCAAGACGTATAAGTACGTTTGCATGTTACAGAGCCATGCCAAGGGCATGTCGGCACAAAGTATTTTGGGCCAAGTGTCCAATCTATCTTTCTACCTTATGTTGTTACGAACCTACTTGTTGGGTTCAATTTGGCACATGTTGTCACATGGGATACAACATGGTCTCAAAACTCAAGGAGTTCGGTTTAGCCAGTGTGGAGCAAGGCAAATGAGGGTCCCTCTCACTCACGTCATAGAGTGTTTGCAGTTACCTCCACACACAAGTACATCTTGTACTTGAAGGATGTTTTTTTTACACATCCTTACATGAGACATATTCCACATGTGGAGAATATGAGTCTCTGGACTAACATTGGCACCATTATTTCAATTATGTGTCACGACAAAGTCCCTAGGTGCTGGTCACATCTGTTTTCTAGACCATTTTTAGCATGACGTATCAGGAGCGATTTCGTGGCCAAAAATTGTCAGATACTTAGAATGACTTGTTAAGGTACAAGTACTGGTACAAAACATTATAGATGGTTGTTTATACATATAGCAAGGCTATAAGTTGTTAATGAAAAAGTTTCATTGTCTGTACCTAGAAGTGCTCAATGTTTCACCTTCTATTGTGATTCAGACGTTTCAGCAAGGCTTGCAAAAGATTGCAACTAAAAGTATTTAGTTTCTTTTCAAAACTATTTACATTCCTTTTAATGTGTGCTAGGCGCATCACATTTGTCATAAGTATTGGTAAGGATCATTATGGATATAAAGGTTCGGATTAGTTTTTGCTAAATGCATGCACACTAGGTGTTATGGGCCCTAGCGTTTAGCAAAGGCTGATTTTGAACGGCATGCATATTCCTCAGGTTGTTGCTTATGAAGCATTTTGCACTCTATGTGCACTATCTCTATAAGATTACTTTTGGGTCTACTAATCACCAATAGAGGTCATGGCTCGGTTTGGGAGTTTGTAGATTTTTTTCAAGTTAACCATGATGGTTATTTTGGACATTGTTGATTCCTCACCAATGTTATACACTACTGTGATTCCCCGTTTACCAGTCATCTGGGACGACTGTCTGTAAACCGTGAGGAAAACACACCTCAATACTGTCAGTTATCCAAGGGGATAGGCAGATTACAAAGAGTAATCTTGTGCTAAAGGATCTGCTAAGAGCATACGCTAGCACAATGCATTTCTGAATAGATGATTTTCTCCCTATTCTAGAATTTGCTTAAGTACGATTTTCGACTTTAAACACCTCTTGTGGTGAGGTTGGAGATTGTGTCAATACTTTCATACATCAAGGACTTACCAGGTGTGCTGACAAAGTATGTTGGCAAGTAACCTTCATTAGGGATGAACATGTAGTTCTTTGTGTTCCAAAATATTCAAAATTCTAACACGAGGACATTCCCTATCCACGGACTTTTCAAGATACTCAGGTGAGTAGGAAATCTGGCTCACAACTGCATGGAAAGTTACGCCAAGGTTTCCTTGCATTATTCCAGTACCTTCAGAAGATCTAAAAACTGGTTATGCCTTTGAACAACTCTTAGTTGTGGTTACTCCTTTACAATACTCAAGTGAGTTATAAATGAAGTTACCATTTAGACCCAAGTGACTCTTAGTTGTGGTTACTCCTTTACAACACTCAAGTGAGTCATAAATGGAGTTACCATTTAGACCCAAGTGGTTGCAAACGGACAACAATGTTGAAAATCAAGATGTTGCTCTTGGTTTCATTGAACCTCCTCACTGCACCAATTATCGGTCATACAGACAATTGCCTCACTTATGGGACGTCAATAAAGAAAACATCAGTATTCTTAAGAAGATATTACTACTTGTGTTTTCGAGGACGAAAACTCTTCCTTAAGGGGGGAGTAATGTCAGGACAAGGGTCCTACGGGGCAAGGCCCAACCTAGGGGGTCAGGGACCTAGGCCAAGGGCCTAGACTGGACGATCCGCTTAGGGCAAGTGCTAGGAGCTAGCCTATATAAGGGGCGATAGGGAGGAGGATCCTATGTTCAGTTACCCTAGGTCTTATAGTAAACATGATCATGTAGCCAAAGGGGTAGGCTTTTAAGCATGAGTCGTGACAGGAAAAAAATACATAAATTCCTCAAGTGAATAAAAATTTGGTGTCCATGGCCTAGCATACGCAAAATATGAAGCCCCCCAGACACCTCCTCTTATGACAAGACCATGAATCGCTTGCTTGGGTGCACAAGCAACCATATAGAATCCTTTGCCCACCAATGTGCAATTTTTGACCTCATTTCTACTATTGAGCATAGCTGCACCCCAATCCCATAAGCCTTGATTCATCATTCTTCTACCCATAAAGTATAGCACTATGGACTTTGCATAGCATGCCTTCAGATTCTATAGAGCAACTTCAAGACTAAAGACACTATCCATCACATAAATATCCAAGGCCTTGCTCTGCATAAGAATATTCACCCCATGTAGAGTCTCTTTAGTCAAATTACGTACACCAAAAGGCTTCAAAGCTTTTGCTTGGCCAATTCTATTCACACAATGATCAATGGCTTGTTTTTTACTTTCAACACCAAACTCGAACTCTTGACTTAGCTAAGTTGGTGCATGAGAATAAATGCCATGTGGCTTAACTCTTGACTAAGCAGAGGTTTGTTGGCCCCCCGTCCCCCCTCCCCCCCCCCCCCCCTTCACAAATAGCTCTCCCCCAATGTAGCCAACAATTCCTTCTTAAATCCAACCATTGCTAAAAACTATGGGAACACCACCTTAATCATGATTTTTGAAAATTAAGCTTACATATTAAAAAAACCAAGACCTTCGTAAGAATAGGAAAACAAATGGACTATTAAGCCTTGCACCCCAAAATAATCATGTAGATTGACAATAGACTTGTAGGCTGTTTTTTTTTTTTTTTTTTTTGGGGGGGGGGGGGGGGGGGGGGGGGGTGTGGGGGGGGTGTTGTGGTTTGTTTTGTTTGTCTACTTATCATAAGTGTTGAAGAAATATTTATAAAACCCCTTAGCTATGAAATTTTGCCTAATAAAAGGTTCTTTTTCCTACTCTATTATTTTTTTTCGAAATCATTGTTTCAACACCCTTCTGAATGAAAAATGTGAGAAAATATAAAATAAAATAATCCCTACTTTTGAACCCAGGCTCTCAAACAAAGCCTTGCATACAAAATAATTGCACATTTTCTTAATCCGTGGAAGTGGATGGGTTTAGGCCCATGCTAGTGGATCAAGCAAAGCTCCCACAACAGGGAGAAGAGGTGTATAGCTCACGAGCTCTAGCTGCCATAAGGCACACGATACCAACGGCTCATAGAGTCTTGCTACAAAAAACCTTCTCCTAGAAGCTTCTCTCACCATAAACATGCGAATTGTCTGCTCCAAGTTCATTCTCTTGGACCTTCGCCCTCGCTACGTCATGTGTCCCTTATACCTTCTCCATTGTCATCGCGTCCTAATATCCAAATTAATCATCATTTTTTAACTCACATCAAACTAACCATTACTTTTTCGACTCACATTAAAGACTAATCGTTTATGTCTACTTAGGTAAACAAGTTATTTATAAATGAAAGTAAAATAGCTTTTTTTTAAAAACCATTTCCTATAAAATATTGGTTGGGCTATGTGGCTTTACTTGTAGCGATGTTAAATGAGGAAGACCCTGTAGGTAGTGAAAGCTCGATGTCGGGCACTCCAGAGAAGCCCCCACACTCTCTGACCACAAACAACCACCCACCCTCATCCCACTACACCCACCCACGAAACGAAAACTAATAGAAAGCACTAGGGGTCAAACCCTCACAGGAGAGAAAACGACCACCAAACCACTTTCAGCTTACATGCAGACTCGAGCCCAGTGTGCTCCTGCTATGCAATCACCTTGCACATCGTTACCCTGCTCCCTCTAATAAGTACGTACACTCCTTGCTCAAAAGAATTATATATGATGTTAATGCCCGTGAGTTGGAAGGTATTGTTCTCATCCTCACCATCGTCCATTTTGCCAAACACAAGATTGCACCAAAAGGAGCAAGCAATTTGGCTTCATGAATTGGTAGATGACGAGATTGAGAATGTAGAGTTGAAGTCAAGGTTCAAGCACATGCATTATTCTATGCATGTTGATAGTGTAGATGAGAATGCACAAGACTAGGCTCATAGTGGGTAAAAATGTTGCTCCCATTGCTCCATTAGGAGAAGATGGTGCCAACACCAAGACAACACTCTATTAGCGTTGGAATCTCAACCTTGTCTCAAGAATTAACCATTCGAAGACCTCTCTAGAAGAACCCTAGAAGAGCTAGAATTCTTACCTTGTTTCAAGAACTGTCGAGGGTATCGATGGTACGACGTCGTGCCGAGGCGAGGTGCTTACTGTTTCAAAAACTAGAATTCTAATCTTCTTTTAGGGGGGGGGGGGGGGGGGGGGGGGATCGTCGCAATCAAAAGAGAAGAAGAAGAAGAGAAATTTAAACGTCGCAGGAATACTTCTAATAGACCTTATAGATCTATTCGGCGAGTAGTGAAGTATCGGGCTGACATGCCCGATACTTCTATAGATCCCAATTGACCTTATAGATCTATTCAACAAATAGTGAGGTATTGGGCTCACATGCCCCACCTCTTATAGTGAGTGGTCTTTTGCTTCGTGATAAACGTAATAATCACAATGTTGTATCAAAATGTGGAAATAGCAGAATCGAGATCTGGATGTTAGGGTTTATGAGAAGGATGAGCGAGGATGGTAAATGCGCACGATACTATCGTTGCTGTCTGCACTTCGACAGCTCAAGCAGGCGCCATAGCCGGCACTGCGAGGGGTCTTCTTCTGCTTATTAAGGGCCGCCGACTGCTGCTGGAAGCTAGCCACCATGAAAGCAGAGTGGCCCTCGTACAATTTAGCTTTCATGGATCCGCCATCGCCGTATTTAGTACTGCAGCTGACCTCCTTCTCCATCATCGTCCTGATCATTGGAGCCTTTATTGTGCCACAGCTGCCTCTTACGGTTGTTTTTCCTGCATCTTCTGCTACCCCTTTTGTTGCTGCAGAGTTGATATCTGAATCTTTCGCCATAGCCGGCCGCTGCACGGTATAATCTAAGCTCTTATGTTTGCTATATTGTACCTCATTCCCTGTACTGATGGCTCTGCCTATATCATTCTTAGTAGTCCTGCCGCCATGGCTAGTTGCACTGCTATTCTTAGCATTACTGCCGCCATTGCTAGTTTTACTGCTATTCTTAGCAGAACCCACCAAATTCTTGTCTTCAATATAGTCACCCATTTTGGATGTCTGCGTGCATGCTTGAATTGCTCTCAAGAAGGGGTCATCCTTGAGGTTGAGGTCATTATTAGCCTTAACCACACAAGTGTGAGAAGAGGAGGAGGGCTTGCTCACATTGAGAAATGGTGGGAAGGAGCTTCCTCTGTGCTTTTTGGTGTGCACAATGGCGCGAGAATTGATGTGCGTAGAAGGAGTAGAAGGGTTAGAGTAATCAGAAGCTGTAGTAGCGGTAGTAGTACTGGATAAAACACCCACATCATGGGTAAGCTTATTTTGCAGGGAAGAATTAGGGGGTGGAGGCAAGGGGAAAAGCATATGTTGAGAGAGTGCAAGTGCTTTTTCCTCATGATCACTCCTAAAAAGCTTACTGCCATGCTTTAATGGTGCAAGTGCAAGTGCTTTTTCCTCATCTCTCTTAAGAAGCATACTACTACCATATTGCTTCAATGGTGGAAGTGCTACTAGGGATTTATCCTCATCACTCTTAGAAAACATACTTACTAGGGATGTATCCTCATCACTCCTAGGAAACATAGAAAACATACTGTGACTACCAAATTGCTTCAATGGTGTAGTACATGCAAGGGATTTGTCCTCATCACTCCTAAGAAGCACATTAGTACCATGCTTGAATGGTGTAAGGACATGCGCTTTTGCCTCCTCCTTACTCTCACAAGCCGATGATCTCTTTGCATTGCTCATGTGAAGGCCTTCTTCTGTGTTTTGAGGCTCCAACTCGCCCTCTCTAGTCTTCTTCCCCTTCATGGCCTCCATATGATTACTATTATTGTACTTGGAGTCTACTATCAAGGGCACCCTTGGCTTCTTCTCCCAAGAGAAAGGCACCACAGCTCCTCCACTCACGTAAAAGCTCTCCTCATTATGATTATATATGCATGCATCCTCTCCATCGTCTTCACCACATTGATGACTTTGTGGAGCACCTCTTATCAAAGTAAAGGTGCTAGGGCTCACCACCACTTCCATTCTTGCTTCACATAGTGATACCTTTACATAAAACAAGCAAAAGTTTGTCCTTTCAATTGTGTAATAGCACTACCTTGTACTTTATAGAAAAGAAGAAGAAAGCCACTAAATGGATCTGAGTGTACCAAACTTTGCATTTGTAAAGAGAATATAAGTTTCTCTCTCCCCTCTCCCCCCCCCCCCCCCCTCCCTTTTCTCCGGGTGTGGAATCAAGTCTTGAGTTCATGCCTAGTCGGAGATTGCTAAGGTCTCTAGAATAACCCTTTTATCACCCAAGTGCGGGAGATTGCTAAGGTCTCTAGAATAACCCTTTTATCACCCAAGTGCGGTAGATTGGATATCCCAATTCCCTTTGCACTACCAAGTCTTGATTTCAAGACTCATCAAATAGATCTAGGGATTGTTCCTACCACGTAAAAATCTTTCTTCTTCTAGGGATTGTTTCTTCAATGTTGCCAAGCGCCCCGCCCCCCCCCCCCCCCCCCCCCCCCCCCCCCCCCCTTTCCCTTTCCCTCTTCTCTCTCTCTCTCTCTCTCTCTCTCTTTGATGGAAACCCACAAACAACCCATTACTTAAACTTGCACTCATTCCCCATAACTTGCCACATTGGCCTTATAAAAAAACACATAAACAACTCATTGAGCACTTCTGTTACACACTCCATTTTGTGTATCACAATCAAAGATACTGTCCTTCTCTTTTGATAGATTATATAGTCCACATCAACTGTACTATTCTTCTTATTGATCATCAAGGAATCCATGAAAGAACTGTTGATAAACAAGCAACATCTCTCCTGTAAAATATCTCTTCATTCATTCAAGTCAAAGCAAATGCCCAAATCATTTAATCCTCTTGAAGCCTCCATTTTTCCTCTTTGTACTTGACACTTAGGGCCCATCATTTGCAAGATTTACATCCATTAGAATCAAAATTATCAAGTAAAGCAAAAGTTGGATAGGCCTTTCTAGATATAAAGAACAAACTTCTTAATATTCTATAGGTACTAATTAATAATTAATCGCCCTTAAAATAAAGTAATGCAAGGCTCTAACACATGTTTGCATTCATATTATTGGTGGAAACATCAAGCTCCCAATAAATGCATAAAGCTTCCATTTAATATAATATCATATTTATGTTTGTGCGAGTGCATATAAAACATATACTTCTTGCTAAATGGGCCCATAATCGTGCCAACATACTTGTTACGAGCTTTTTACTATTTACATTACAGCTTAGGAGGCCCTTTCACAAGAAGTTTTGGACAAATTCTCACAATATTTCCCACATTGTGACTTACCTCGACATCATGAGCTTCTCTGAGGGACGCGCCGCATACCTAGCTAGGTACGATTGGGGGTAGGGGATTGCCGGCCCGGTGGTGGGGCCGGCGGTCCCCTACCCCCAATCGTATCTAGCTAGTTATGCGGTGCCTCTCGAGCAGAAGCTCATGATGTTATGCATTGTATGAAAAACAATGAGAAAGACTCCGTTTTCCTGCATGAGAAAATTTATAAATCTTCTTGTGTTTTAGCCCAAAGGAAGGGCTACGTGAGAGGAGGATTTTTTTTTTTTTGCTGAATCTCAAATCATGATGAGCTTTTGATTTTGAGGTCTTATCCCAAATTACAGGAATGATCTATTTGATATGAAATTGAGTGCTTTAATGGTTCTCCCAAAACAATTAAGATACCTTTTAAGATTTTATAATAATTTTATCTTGGCTCACATTTATGATTAAGTTTAGATTGAATTGGTTATTTTTTAAAATGACAAAAACATTAATTCTAAGATCTTATTGGACTCCTTTTAAGATTAGATTGCTAATACAAATCTCAAGTCTACCACATGTATGAACAATCTATAATGTATATTTCAACTCTCTTAGTATGTTTACATTTGTCAAAAAGGTAATATTACAAAGGATCTTTTAAGGTTCTCTCTCTCTCTCTCTCTCTCTCTCTCTCTCTCCCCTTCTGCATGGCAGTCTAGTGGTAGTCCGCATAACAATGTAGTTGAGTTTGCATGAGCGCATGTTTTGCGGATGATGAGAGTGCCTACGACCATCATCCATAGCATGGATGGGACCAAGGGAAGAGGGCAACAAGGATGCAAAGGACCAGTAGACGAGTAGGGGGTCTATGTCGAGCATGAAAGGGGGCAAGGCAAGGTGGGTGAAGTAGAGGAGGGTCTTCGTAGAGAACGACAACAAGGTAGGCACTGAGGGTGCTAGCCAAAAATGGCACAAGGGGGAGGGAGATGGCATAAGGGGGAGCTGAGGCCAAAACATCCTAGCTTGCCGTTGCAAATACTTCTCTAGCCAATTATGAAGCGCATGTATGATTTGGATGGCATAGAGAACGGCACCAAGGTAGGCAATGATGGTGCTCACCAACGATGGCATAAGGGGAAGGGGGATGGCATAAGTGGGAGGGGAGGCCAAAACATCTCAGCTTGCCCTTGCAAATACTTCTCTGGTCAATTATGAAGCACATGTATGATTTGGATGCAATTAAGTTACTTATATTTAGCCACCCATGCAACACATTGACTTCATTGGTAATGTTCATAAATGGTTTCTTGATGTTGCAAGGAGATTAACCAACCTCTATTGGGAGTAACGTCGAGTGTGCACCCAACAAAGTAAGATGGGCTTGCCATCTACAATATTCTTCCGGTACCACTTTGCTCCTACTGATAGTCTCATGATGCCCAAAAACCTAGCTTCGGCTACCCCATTTCTTCAAACCAGCCTTTCTGGTTAGGAGTATGCACAGCAGCAACCACTGTGCCCATTGCTCTTGACTTGCATCGTCCCTCTAGCAAGTCCTCTTTAGGGTGCTCCAATTGATTGTGTGTGTGTGTGTGTGTGTGTGTGTGTGTGTGTGTGTGTGTGTGTGTGTGTGTGTGTGTGTGTGTGAGAGAGAGAGAGAGAGAGAGAGAGAGAGAGTTTAAGCATGCAAGGCTACAAGCCTCTACTTGCATGCAAGGCTAGAGTGTGAGAGCAGAAACCTTCTCCGAATTTGCTTGCTCTACATGTTTTGTTTGTGCATTTTTGCCACAAATGTGAATGGCACTCATAAACAAGAGAATATCATCCACTAGTGCTAATCACTATTTTCTTGTCTCTAAAAATTTAAAATCACTCTAAGAGTGTGTCGCTTCTAAGCTATCAACAGGCTCATGGTGCTTCATCATTTAATCGAGAGGGTTTCTACCACATGAGTATCCACTAATCAAGGATTCTACAATGGCCCCACACTAGCACTCAACATGCATTCTCTTGCCCTACGGGTTCTCTCCATCCCATCTCTCCACCTTCCCCCCACTTCCCCTCAAGCAACTCTTCCCTTCGCATGTGAACCTTAACAAAAATCTGTTGCAAGGAAGCATCCCCACCTCGGTCCTGTAGGCGCTGGACCTCATCTTCTACTGCCTCAAGGGCACCATAATTGCTCAGCTAGGGCTTGGACAACCTCCAATTCTTGGCTTTGAGAGAGAATAGCTTCACAGGCCTGCTGCCTCCTTCCTTGTCCAGGATGACAATATGCTCCATGTGGTCTTGCCCCCCTCTGTGCTGGGCAGATGGCCACAACTGCAAGAGCTCAACATGGCACACTCCTTAATGGGGCATGTACACCACCAACCTACATGCCCTCTTCAAGAGCATCATCAACTTGAGCAACAACAAACTAGATGATAGCCTTCCACTACCTACTTGATAGGGATGGTAAGAGAGAGAGAGTGTGAGAGAAAGAGAGAGATATGTCACCTCGGAATAGAAAAAGTAGGCTATTGAATTATGAGGTGAAGAAGTATGAGTACTTGGCTTTAAATCCATTACATCATGAGATGTCCCTCTGTCTACATAAGCCAATAAAAATTTATGTTAATGTTTATGAGTCAAAATTAATTCTAGCAAAAAAAGAAAAAAGAGAAGCCAACTCTAAATATTAGCCCTTTGGGCAAGCCAAAAAGTTAGATTGTTGAGAAATTACCTCTCTTTTGTTTAGTCATGAGCTCTCTTTTCTTCCTTCTTGTTCTTGTTGAGAGAGAGAGAGAGAGAGAGAGAGAGAGAGAGAGAGGGAGGTTGTTTACTTTTAATTTTATTTTGTTTACTCGTTAAGTTTTATTTTGTTTTTCTCACTTCACAAAAAAAGCATGTCAATTTGATTTTTGATCAACTTGTTGTGAAGGTAGCTTTTTAAAAAATAGCAATTTGTTTAATTACAAGCAAAATTATCTCCATCAACTAATGCACATACACATACGTACAACATTATTCATATGTGTATGCCATGTGCATGTCAAACATATGCATTTCCACACACAATATTCCCCAAATGAAACATGTTTTCAAACAAGGTGGGAAAAAAGAAACTCGTACAACTACCTTGGTTTTTTGTGTCAAAAAATGAAGGGTTTCCTAGTTTTTATACTAAAATGTGAAATTTGATTGACTCTTTTCCAATCTAGGTGCAAGTTTTATGTATGCTTTCTTGGTGAAATCTAAAAGCAAGCAATGAAAAACTTTGTTCAAAATCTAGGGTAAAGGAGCCAATTTAGAGACACTAAAAAAAGAAAAAAGTGTAATTTTGGGTGAGATTTTACAAATTTGGTCAGATTTAATTTTTGAAAATTGCATGAGATTCCTCATGCAAAGGCGGATTAGGTAATATCAAGATTGATATTTTTTTTATTTAATTTGAGCAATCAAATTGAGAAAGTTTAAATTTTGAGATCTTTTAAGGGTTGGAGACACCCCAAGTCAAGTAATGAGACAGTCTTCAGCAAATCACAAGTTGACAGAGAAACAAGATTTCTAATATATTCTAAATTTTTTGTCTCTAAATTGGAATGTGTATGACTTTCAAAAGGCACTCCTGTTACAACTGGCTTCGTTACCCTAGATATATAGATAGCAAGGTAGGGTGGTAATAGGATGCTTTCAATTGTTTTCTTTGTGATATGAAATTAGGAATAGATAGAAGGAGTGCAATGAAAACTAAGGAAAAGTCATATCCCTATATACTAATATAACACCGAAGAGAGTACTTGTGTGTTGCTATGATTCCTCCTTTTGACAAAAACAATTGCCCTTGCCAACAAACTTGCACCCATCACTCGTTCATCTCCTCCTTTTGAGATTAGTATTTTGCATCTCTCTCCACGTTTTCATTCTTTATTGCTATGCTTTTCATACTTCAAAGATGCATGTTCATCACTTTCTTGTGAATGATTGCATGGCCCTCCCTTGTCACTATCTCACTCGCGATTGGTACATAGGGGATCTAGGGTTGAGGGGGTACTTGCGGCTTTGATCTTTGTCGTCTGATCATCACAATGAATTACAGGTGAACTAAGGGCAAAAAATGACTTCATGTTGAGTTCAGCCACCTCGAGTTCATCGACCTCGAGGGGCGTGAATCGAGAACTCAAAACCTCTTGATTGCCATACAAAAACCGTATTGCCATGCTAGCGTGTGTCAATGACCATGCTGGCATGACAAACGGTGACAATGTTGGTTCACCCTAATTTATTCACCCCTAGTTCACTCTAATTTACCCCTACTTCACCTCTAGTTCATGGGGCGATCAACTAGCTTTGTCTGGAAATGCATATATATATATATATATATATTTGTGTGTATATATATATATATTTTTGTGTGTGTGTGTGTGTGCACACATATGTTTGTTTCATTGTTTGAAAATTAGGAAAAATCATTTCTAGGGCCATACATGCTTCTTTCTCATGATCATCTTTAAATCTCAAAGCCACACCATTGTAAGATAAGACACAAATTTCCCAAGCACCGCTATGTATAATCTTGTGTCCACACCTCTAGATATCTACACACACATATAAATAGTTGTATAGGTATATCCACAAATATAGACATGTGTGAGTGTGTATGGACATAATATACATATTTTCAGGTATTTCTTTTGGTGTGTGTATATATATATATATATATATATATATATATATATATATATGTGCAGAGATAGCATGCATAGATAATAGACTTATACATACACACGCACAAAAAAGGTAAATTAATTGTAATAGTGTATGTATATATGTATACAATTAAATGTATATGTACTTAAATCTATGTACACATATAAGAGAGAGAGAGAGAGTAAAATAGCATGATACGACTTGTATCATGGATTTTTGGCCCACCAAAAAAAAGGCTTTAGAGAACTCACGATAATTGTTGTGCATTATAAAAAAAAAGCCATACTCACAATTGTGAGTGGATAAATGTATATTAGTCTTTAAAAAATACAAATGCCTTCAAGCACGAAATGTGCCTTGAGGTGTCAATGGTTCCAATAGGTCCTCCCAATTTTCGTTTTGGGTTGCATTAAAGGGTATCTCAAAGAGATGCTCTTATGGCTTTGAGGGGGGGAAAAGGAGGAGGCAGCACGTGGAATTGCTATAGATTAAAAGTGAGGAAGCTCGGGCCTCGGGGCAAGGTCGATTTGAAACGGAAGGGGAGGGGAGGCACGTGGAGAGAAGAGAGAGAGACACAAAGAGGGAGATTTTGTTGCGAGCATCGGACAGAGAGGGAGAGACTTTGTTGCGATGGTTGCTTCGCCATAGCTTCTCTGGTTTGCAAAGGAGCCATCGAGTGCGGACGACCTTCCTCCTTCTCTCTGTGGCAATGTGTGTTGAGTGTCGTCTGTAGCTTGTCAATGCATTATAAGATATTGTACGACTATGAGCGCATTGTTGGAGATAAAGGAGAGAGATTGGTGGTTGTTGGAGGTCGGAAGCCAGGTGCGATGTGTGTAGGGATGAGTAGGCTGCCAACCACATGGAAAAGCTCGTGACGCACGAGCAAGTGCACAGGCCTCAAGCCTCTCTCTCTCTCTCTCTCTCTCTCTCTCTCTCTCTCTCTCTCTCTCTCTCTCTCTCTCTCTCTCGTTTTGAACGGAAAGCAGGCCGGGGGCCGATGCTTTCTCTCTGCGCCTTGGTTGGTATTGCATTCATGTGTACTCAAGCACTGTAGTCAGGTGTACTTAATTGAGGTTCATTGAGCTTAAAGAGGTTTGCAGACTTGCACGCCTTGAGGTTGCCCATCTTAGGAGTTGTTCAGATCAGAGAGCGGGCAAGCTCAGTGCGAAATAGTGCAGCCAGTGTGTGTGTGTGTGCGTGTGTGTGTGTGTGTGTGTGTGTGTGTGTGTGTGTGTGTGTGCGTGTGTGTGTGTGGGTGGGTGGGTGGGAGAAGGAATCTGCACCTTGTGCGAGGCATGGAAGGAAGGAGGCACGCCTACATGGGGCAAACCAGTTTGCTTTGTAAACCAGCTCAAAAATATAGGCATCCTGGGTCTTAGGGAGTGCGAACACTCTATCTTTGGGCCAATTCCATGCTTTCCAGTCCGACTCAGACTCGCATACTGTTAATGGTATAGAAGAAAACAGTTCCAAGAGTCTACTAAATAGAAGCCTTTCATACAATCCCAAATTATTTTGCTGCACTAAAAGCTCTACGTCCATCCAGTAGAGGTTCCTACCATCCCAAAGGTGAGATATTTTAGTGATCCCTTTGTTGCTCACCTTGTGTGCATGCAAACATCTTTGCAAGCAGTTGCTTACCTCCAGAAAGTGACATACCTAGAATCTCCCCTTTTGTCGCACTGTCCTCGAGCAGGGTTATCAGAGGGTGAGAGCTAATGGCAAAGAAAAGGGGAGCAAGGGGGCAGCCTTGTTTAATCGAGCGCTTCGTCTCAAACATTCCCGCTATCTTTTTGTTGAAGAGTATCTCAGAGTAGCATCCCTCCCCAAGCGTGTGTACTATATCACACATTTTGGGTCTAAATCCCAGAGCCTTCATGACTGCCACAATGAATGACCAAGAGATTCTCTCGTACGCTTTATCTAGGTCAAGTTGAAGGACTCATGATACATTCTTGCTAGAGAACGCCACGTATTCAATGCCAACCATGGCATTTATTGGAGTTTGATCCATGGTATGAAGTATTGACTCAAATAAATTTTTTAATATTGTAGTTTGTGAAAGAATCCTTTCATTTAAGGACCTCCTAAAGGTTCATTTCATTAAATTGTTTTATTGTTTTCTATGCTTATTAGACCTACCTTTTCTTACGAAAGCATTAAAATATTCTTTTTCTTTATTTTTATTATTTTTTTAAAATTATGTTTTAGCATGCCAATGTGAGCCTTTCACCTTGTTGTTTAAGTCGAGCCTTTGGTAACATACAAGGAATTTGTAATTATGTGTGTATAATAAAAAATACAGGTTCATATTAAAACGCAACAAAAATGGCATGTGATTGTAGGTGGTTGTTTAGACCTACTCCCCATAACTCTCATTCCTCCTTTAACAATAGTTTGGTAACCTAACATGACATAAAAGTGTCCTTTTAGTAACAATAGTTTGGTAACCTAACATGACATAAAAGTGTCCTTTTAGGGTTTTGAAAAAAATTCCAAAACCATAGTAAATCCGCTCAACTTGAAAAATCCTTTCATGAGCTTATAGTTCACGGACAATATATGACAAAAATGAGAAACTTGTAAAATTTCTCATCTCTTGGTCACAACAAGACTCAAAAGTTGATAGACCAGTGCATTTTGCCCAAAGGCTGATAGCATGTTTAGGTGGTACCAAAAAGGAGTGTCTTGGACACTCCTTTGGCAGGAGATGAAATGGATGGTGGGTTATTGATTTTCATTTCATATAAAAGAAAGAATTTTTTTTTTTGGCTGAGAGGTTGGAATTTAGGCGGGCTAGAAATTCCATTTCTCTCTAATACTAAAGCTTAAAGTAGCAAACTTGCTGAGCATTTAAATTCCCTCTCGCCACCACTCCTCTGGGCTCTCTACAGTGCTGCCTCAATGGGTCCCTCCGCCTCTTGTGCCCATGGATCTCTCTCCATCTCTCTCTCTCTCTCTCTCTCTCTCTCTCTCTCTCTCTCTCTCTCTCTCTACTATGGCACTGTTTTGACTGTCATTAGCATCCTCGCACGTTCCACATGAAATCACATAATACTCAGAATGGCAGTACAAACCCCCTTTATCTTCCTCCATTATCTACTACACAACATATCCCAAGGGATCTAGTGCCGAGTTTACGAAACTATTGGGTTGCAAAGAACAGAGAACAAAGAAACATGCAAAAAAGGATGGCACGAGCGCGAGAGGATGGTGACATTGATGAGCAGGAGGCAAAGAAAAGCTCTAGGGCAGTTGCTAAGTGTTGGTGTAATCAAACAAACGGGCTTTCCTAGGGTCTCCAATGGAGCATTCTACAACAATTTCATAGTCATCCAACGTTCTCAGTGTTGCAACCCACATTGGAGACAGTTGGGAGGGTGATTTTCTCTAACATTTGTCATACATTGTTTGAGGTGAAGACTCCTCGTTCAAACAATGAGCTATTTTTCAAACGGGCTACTGTCATGGCATGCCTCAATGGAGTCAATGGGGTTGACAATGTAATGAGCAATAATGATGTTGCAAAGGCATTAGGACTTCATCGAAGAAATGTCGCAAGAGCTAGTTTTCGACTGCAAACTATTATGGAGGAGGGGTCACTTCCCTTAGACACGTGTCAACCTCAACGGCATAGGATCAGTACCATTACAGTCAAAATTAGAGAAATTGTGTTTCAATTCTGGGCAATGGAAACCCGCATCTCCCCAACAAGAAAGATGTCGTTCGAAAGAGAATCAGCAAGAGGGCACATGTGGTGCATCCGATGCATCTTCCTCGATTTACCTCAAATATATCAGCGAGAACATCTTCAAAGTGTGTCACAATGCTTATTTAGTAATTTTGGGTGCTTGCAAAAGCTTTGAAATGTTTTATAAGTGTCTCAAAGTACTTCAAAGTGCATCACTTAGAGCCTGCAAATGCTTGAAAGCGCCAAAAAAGTGCTTCAAAGTATTTCAGAGCGCTTCCAAAGTGCACTAAAGTGCTTCATGGTGCTTGAAAGTGCCACAAAGTACTTTAGAGTGCTTTCTAAACTCTAAAGTGCTTTGCAGTGCTGCAGAGTGCCACAAAGTGCCTCAGAGTGCTCTTAAATAGCACTAAAGTGCTTTCAAAGAGCCCTTAAAGTGCACTTGAGAGTACTTTCAAGTCCCCAAAATGCTTTAAAATGTTGTAGAGTGCTTCAAAGTACTTTAGAGTGCTTGAAAGCGTCAAAAGTGCTTCAACGTGCCACACAATTCTATTTAATGCACCAAAGTGTCCCAAAGTGATTCATAGTGCGTTAAAAGTGCTTCATAGTGCCACAAAGTGCTTGAAAGTGCTTTTAAAGTGCTTCAAACTGCTATCAAGTGCCACAAAGTGCCTCAGAGTGCTCTTAAAGTGCACTGAAGTGCTTTCAAGTGTCCTAAAGTGCTTTACAGTGCTTCAAAGGGCACCAAAGTGCATGATAGGTTGCTTGAAAGTGCCTCGTAGTGCTTGAAAGTGCCACAAAGTTCTTTCAAGTGCCCCAAAGTTCTTTAAAGTGTTGTAGAGTGCTTAAAAGTGCCCCACAGTGCTTCAGAGTGTTCTCCAAGTGCACTAAAGTGCTTCACTAGTGGACTGAAGCTCAACAATACAAAAAATTGAAGTAGAAACTGTGAATTTCCAAAAATAGACACCAACTCCCACTCTTCACCAGCTCCCACTGCTCAACCAACCCCACCTCACTTTGGTTGAAAAGGTGGAGAAATGACATACCAACTTTTTTTGTGGACAAAAGGTGAAGTCATACCTACTTTTGTGAAAATACACCCTGAGGTGGTAGTAGGTTAGTGTTGCAATTAGATTTCAGTACTTTATAGTATTTTTAAATGTCTTTTGTGTGGCAAAGGGATTTGTACATGCGGTTCCAAGAGGCTCATCCTAACATTAGGATGTCCCTTAGATGCTTTGAGGATCTGAAGCCATACTTCGTACGCAAGTTGAAGGACCGCAACACCTGCTGTTGTGAATACCATGTTCAGCTTGTTTACTTGAAGGAAGGCTTAAATCAAATGCGCCATGGAAGATACGGGCTGCATGGAACGTCATGCTTTTACAAGTGTCTTGTGTGCAGTTTGAGTGGTGGAATAGTGCAATGCACAGCATCAAAAGCCACTTTTTCATCCTTGACAGAACTATGGGAGTCTATATTGTGTCCAAAGCCAGTTGATAAAGCTTTTCACCGCAGCAAATGTCTTTTGAGAACATGCACTGATTGCGGGCTTGAAAGGTTCTTGTTGTGTCCCGTCGAAGAGAGTGATGGTATCTCTAGAATGACTGTCAAGCTTTTTGACAAGGTTCCTACACAAGAAAAGGATGAAGAAGGTCTAGCTAAATGTCAAAAAGACCTCATGGTTCAACAGCTCAGTCCGATGAGTTTCATTTTTGTGCTCCGATGGAAACTAGGGAAGTTCATCAAACAAATACTTCTACAGGTGGAAAGCTCAGCAGTTCAAGGAGTGTTTGGCCAATTTTCCTGACGATGTAGTGGTGTTTATAGTGGATTTTGCAAAGAATTACTCCTTCAAGGTGCAGAATGAGATCCAGTCTATGCATTGGTATTCATCTCAGGTCACAATCTTTGTTCACATTTCATACTTACGTAATGCTCTTGGTGCTATACAAAAGACGAAGCACTTCTACATCTCTGATGACAAGACACATGACACTTTGTTTGTGTAGCATTGTTTTCTTTTGCACAATGAATGGTTGAAAAGACATGGCTATAGTGTCAAGCGACATTGGGTGTGGTCGGATGGTGTTGCATCACAATTCAAAGCAAGGTGGCCATTCTATTATGTTGCATGATTCTTCAATATGACAGGTGTCGAAATGATGCACAGTTTCTTTGCTTCAGGCCATGGAAAGGGTGAACACGACGGGGTGGGTGCAGTTGTCAAACGAGCCCTCACACACAAGAATTTGAAATCTGATGGGTGGGAGCTACTGTCTGCATAACGCTTCAAGCGTTTTTGCATTCCTCAATGCAACTTTCAGAAACCAATACCCACAGACAATCAAGAAAATCGATTGTGCTTTCTGGAAGGTCAAGCTTGGTGATGTCGATAGAGTTATAGCGTGGAATTGCAAGCGCATGAAAGGGTCTCGATCCTGGCACTGTGTCAATGGCTACAATCAGAAGGATATTCACGGACTAAGGCACAAACTTCTCTCTTGCTTTTGTGGTGTGTGCATCAAAGTTCAATGGAGGAGATGTGCCAACAAAGATCATGTGCAGGGGTGGGTATACTTGCAAATACAACCCACAGTTACGAATGAAGTGATGGATATGCTTCTAGCAAGGATGAGGATGAATACGTCCCCATGTATACTGGCCACCACGATGACCTGAGCGATGCCTTGATGGTTGGCCAAAACTTTGCAGTGAGTGTGAAGAGGAGGCAGGTGCAGACTTCTACGTCCTGAAATGCACCAACACAAAGCGCCTAGCCAAAACAGAGGAAAAGGATCAATGGCACAACATTATTAAGAAAAATTCGTATGTGGTTTAGGGCCTATTCTACGACAAGGTAAATGGCCAAGATGATATTTATGTCCTTTTGGAAAACAAGCCCACTGCTCTAATCTACTCCCATCTGGTGCGATGAATCAGGTTTTCCATGTCCCCGAGGGAAGGTGAGCATAATGTATATGATATGTCAAATGACATATTCAAGAAAATCTATAACAACATGCCCCCAAAGGAGATCTTGTAATATTTATCTCTGTAATTTTGACTTGAGGACTTGGCCAGCACTTTTAACATTAGCTAGCAGTGGGGGGGGGGGGGGGGGGATCACCGGACCACTTCTCTCTAAAATGACAGCTAATCACCCATGCTGAATAGCTAGCACTTTTCACGGTAGAGTGATAAAAGACGTCTTTTAAAACACTTGAAAGCACTTTTGAGGACTTGGCTAGTTGACCAACACTTTACCAGCCCCTTGAACCACTTTACCAACCTCAATAAACACTCAAAATCACTTTTGAGCACTTTAGTAGTCCCCTGTACCACTTGACCAGCTCTTTGGACCACTTGACTAGCACTTTGAACCACATGACCAACACTTTTAAGCACTTTATACTAGTTGACAAGCACTATGAACCACTTGACCACCCCCTGAACCACTTGACCAACACTTTATACTACTTGACAAGCACTTTGAACCACTCAACCAACACTTTTAACCACTTGACCAACCCCTTGAACCACTTGGACAACACTTTGTTCCACTTGACCACCAAATACCAGCCCCCTGAAAAACTTGACCATCTCTTTGGACCACTTAGGACCACCTGACCAACACTTTTAAGCACTTTATACCACTTGAAAAGCCCCTTGAACCACTTGACCACCCCCCTGAACCACTTAGCCAACACTTTATACCACTTGACAAGCACTATGAACTGCATGACCAGCACTTTGAACCACTTGACCAACCCCCTGAACCACTTTGAAATCACTTTGTACTATTTGACCACCACTTAACAACCACCTGAACCACTTGACCAGCTCTTTGGATGACTTTGGACCACCTAACTAGCACTTTTAAGCACTTTGCACCACTTGGACAACACTTTGAACCACTTGTCCACTTAACCAACACTTAACACCCAATCCAGTTGACAACATCAGAAATAGTTGACTTGCAAAGTTCTTCATAGTATACTCAGATTTAGATACAAGAACCGTTTGCTTTACAAGGAGTTAGCTTTTTCAAGGAGCAAAGTCAGTTAGCTAGAAGATTGTTCTAGCCATTCTTGCCGATGTGGCCGCTTATAAATGGTTGCTAGAGGTGGCATTTTTGGTGCAAGAATTTTCTGTTGTGCCCGTACTTTTCCATGTGCCAAATCCCAGTCCAATTGTGCAAGTTCATCCTTCCTAGCATCAAATGGACATTCCCTAACAGTCTTGGCTCTGTCAGGAGTCTCAGCCCACTGTATCATAAATGAGGCAACATCCTCCTTGAGGAAAATTTTCCATTGTCTCTCATTTTGCTTTTCTATCCCAGGCAGAATAACAAAGTTATTGGGATCATTGAAGTACTTATAAAGGGAATCATCCAACAGTAAAGTGTTAAGACTTATTGAACTTAGGAAAGAGGTACCAAAAGGTTTCTAGTTTTTTGAAAAACATTTGCTTTCGAGGGCTTCCATATCCCCACTGCTAACATGGCAGCAGTTTTGTGCCAGCCACCCACTCAGACAACGCTTGGCCTGAGATAGGCACTTTTCCATACCCTTCTGAAGATTGCGGCAGGCGCGCGATGACCACAAAAAAGTCTCTACTATCTAACTGAGTCCAAGCAAGAATAATTTTGCATCGTTCCGTACATAGGAGGTGACGTTATCATCCCCCTTTACTTTGTCAAAGTACAACATGTTTAAATCTGGGGGTTCCAATTCTTTGCGCTTATCATGCACACAAGCAAGCACATTGTTGAAGTCTACAATACTGCCAAATCTCTATGGACTGCGAAGCGAGACATTGGTTCGTAGCAAGGAAGCTGGTGATCAATGTGCTCTACCTGATCAGTGGGCGATGGGGGTTTTGAGCCAACCACACGAATTTTAACTACATAACACAAATGGACAGAAACTAATAGAGAATACTTAAATTCATATTGTTGGGAAAAAAGATACAAAGCTGCAATCTAAAAACGATAGCATGAAAAAAAAAGATACAAAGCTGCAAGAAGCTAAAGCTTCTTGCATGCTCTAGTTTTTGGGGGGAGTATGTGAGTACTCTTTTTGGGGTCCTAGGACAGCTCGTCCTCCACTTGATTCTTTCTCTTCTTTCGCATCTCCACTGCTAAAAATTGAAGGGTTGATCCATTTCAAGATCCTCTGCCTTAGCTACATTGTCCTCCTTACAGGCATCAGTACCTGGGCAGCATATTGTGACCACAATGAACACGGTGACCATGATTCAGACATGGGAGGAGATAGATATACAAAACTGACATTACCTTGGTTGCTTGCAGACAGAGTTATCTTCTTCAGAATGTCTCCGTCACCACCCTCAACATTTTTCCCACCCTCAAAGTTCTTGTACTTCAGCAGCATGGCATCAAGGTCAAAGACCCCGTCCACATCTTGCATGGACGATGTGGAAGCTTCTTTCTCAGCCATTGGCTCAGTTGAACCAATGCACACAATTAGCCTCCACAACAAATTAGCATAAGTTCAACCTACCTTCAAGCTCCTCATAAGAATTCCCAAGTGCCCAACATCTTGCTATATGGGGTATATCCCATTTACAGTCTAGTACAACACACTTGAAATCAGACGCGCTGACCACTGTAAAGCAGAACGGATGGTATCTGTAGGCACACGACAGCTGAAAGACACCGGTCGTATATTTGTTCGACAGTTCTTGACCACAAGCCACACAATTTCTAGATAATAAAATAATATCCACACTAAATTTAGACTTGGAAGGTGGAGTGGGCACTAGAAGGGCCTTTTCATGAACTTGTTGGACCTCTTCATGAAGGAGGCCTGCCTTCTGAACTCACCAAGCTCCTTGTCCATTTCTTGAACTATTTTCTGTACAAAATGAAAAACAAAAGAAGATTATTGCATTGATGGGGGACATGTAGGCCCTAGTAGTAGGCACTTGCAAGCACCTTGGATCACTTGCTGGAACATTCAAGTACTTGTAGACACTTGCAAGTGCCTGCAAGTGCTCTATCTGTCCACTTGCAACACTTTGAAAGGCACTTGCTAGCACTTGGAAGCTCTTTTTAGCACTTTGAAGCACTTTCAACCACCTGCAAACTCCTACAAATGCTTGCAGGGTCTTAAGAGTGGTTAAAAGTGCTCTAAAGTGATTGTAGAATAAACTTTTAAGCATTTTGAAGCAATTTTAAGCACTTTGAAGCACCTTCAAGCACTTGCAGAACTTTGCAAGTGGTTGAAAGTGCTTCAAAGTGCTTTAATGTGCCTATAGCATAGCAGGTGGTTCAAAGTGCTTGCAAGTGCATAAAAGTTAAGCACTTTTTAGCACCTGCAGGCATCTGTAGGTGTTTAAAAGTGCTTGGAAGTGCTTATAGGTGTTCAATCTGTCCACTTGTAGCACTTTGAAAGGCACTTGCTAGCACTTGGAAGCTCTTTTTAGCACTTTGAAACACTTTCAACCACCTATAAACTCTTGCAAGTGCTTGCAAGGTCTTAAAAGTGCTTTGAAATGATTGCAAAAAGAACTTTTAAGCACTTTGGAAGCATTTTGAAGAAATTTTAACCACTTTGAAGCACCTTCAAGCACTTGCAAGAGTTTACGAGTGGTTGAAAGTGCTTATATGTGCCTGCAGGTGATTCAAAGTGCTTGCAAGTGCATAAAAGTTAGGCACTTTATAGCACTTGCAAGCATTTGTAGGTGTTTAAAAGTGCTTGGAAGTGCTTGTAGGTGGTTAAAAGTGTTTGCAAGTGCTAAATAATCAAGCATTTTTCAGCACTTACAAGCACTTTTAACCACTTTTATGCACCTGCAAGCACTTGCAGGCATTTTCAGGTATTTGCATGTGCTTAAAAGAGCATGTAGGTGGCTGAAAGTGCTTGCAAGTGCTTAAAAGGTGAGAACTCTCAACCACTTTTAGCACTTTCTAGCACTTTATACACTTTAAAGACAGAGAAGACTGGAGTACGTGCATGGTTGACACCTCCTCCTCCATCCTTGCAGCATCATTGAATCCAAAGGACTTGGAGAGTACTGTTGTAAGGGCTCTGATTTTGGCCTCCTTTTTGGCAATCGCAGCTGCGTTTTATGTTGGAGAGGCTTTCAGTTTCTCCACCTCCTCTCTGAGGCTCTCCACCTCTGCAGTGATGGGTCTTTGTAGACTTCACCTTCTCTTCTGCCTTCACTGCCTGCTGCTCAAGGTCATCGGCAAGATTATCCACCCATACTGTGTAGCGGGCCTGGGAGACTGTCCACATGTGAGGTTGGACCTTGCAGGACCACCGCAGGACCATCCACAACATTCTCTATCAGTCCTTCAAATGTGGGGGCTTCCTTCACGCCGTAATCGGACATGAACTTCTGTATTGTCCGATTGAGCCCCCCTTTCTGGCTCTTGACATTCTCTAATACTTGATCCCCAACTAAAGCCCATGCAATGTTATGGCTGTCTGGGTTTGCTTTGGTAGAATCGCAGTATTCATATGCTTTCCCCTCGCAAACCTCGTCATGAGCTCACTGTTGGAGGGGGCAGCCTGGTAGACCTTTTGATATAAAAGCCTGCATGCATCGTAAAGGTGGCCATGCACCTGGTGGAGGAAGATCTTAATCTTCTTATTCTATGGCACCTTGAACACTATTGACCACTGTTCAGGTGGCAGGTCCTTGTGTGTTAAATCCTTCGACAGCTTGCCCTCCATGCTTAGTCCATATTCCTCATACAATTGCAATGCAGAATAGAAAAACCTAGAAAGTACCGGATACTTCACCGATGCTGCAAGCAAAGCCATGGAGAAAAATGATTTGCAGCCAATGCTAAAAAATATGATTTTTTGCCATGCATTGCCATGAGGCGCATAGACACGACCAAAACGCAATGTAGAACTCCCTTTCCGAGCATATTTTTTAGCTGACAACATGCATTTGGAGAGGGAAGTTTCTGCAGTTGTGTTTGTTGTTGGGGTTTGCAATGTCATGTTGGTTGCAGGGGACTATTGTATCGTGGTTGTTGAAGACGTATGTTGTGTCGCATGTGTTGCGAGGGTCTACTATGTGGTGGCTGTTGCGGGGGTCTGATGTGCTGTGGTGTTTGTTGCAAGGGCCGCTTGCTGCACCACCTCCGTGCTTTGAGTCGGGTTTTTGTGCTTCCTAGAGGGAGTGTTCTTCTTGGGAGTCAACTCTGCAGAGGGTGCTGCTGCAGCCCTTATGCTTCCATGCCAGGGGTAATGGGGGCAGAGCTCCACCAGGGCTATGGTAGAACGTGACGGGTGCAATGGGAGGTAGAGCGCGACGGCTAGAGCATGCAATGGAGGGAGCACGAGATATGGGAGCAAAGCGAGCACACAGGTACAGACGGGTGTCAGAGTGACAAGCTAGTTGCGTGAGAGGAAAGGAGAAAGAGGACAAGGAGTGTCTAGGCCATGATGATTGTAAGTTCAAAAAAAGGGGACCCACTCCACCCCATAATGGCTCGCATGCATCTAGATTATATTTACATGAATTCTATTGCATGAAAATTTAGAATTTTCCTCTCCCTCTTTTCCCAAATTTGAAAAACGTTGAATTTCCCTCCAGGTGCTATTGGTGGTACCACCAAAAGGTGCAAAAAGTGGTACCATCTAAACATGCTTTCACCCCAAAACAATCATTTCTTATGGTTGATTGCATATAAATAAGAGTGGGGATTTTTGTAGAACATGAGATAAAATGCCATGTTAACTTCAATGGGTTGGTGATCAAAAAATATGGTTGCTTTTGTCTCACTATTTTTTTTTGGGCAAAAGAAATAGGTACAAAAAAGTTACATTTTTGCCATTTTGCGGACCTATCATCAGAGTTTTTATAGTCACACTCAATACAGATACTATATACATTTTTTCTTAGTTCCCTTTGGGCCTTTGGATTCAAAAGGAGCCATGGAGCATGTCAAAAGAATAATGGATCTCTTACTAAGTGGAACCTTGGGGACAATGATGAAGTGCTATACACAGCAAACATGACAAAGTTTGGTTTAGCATTGTGACCTCTAGAATACCATAGAAACTACTCAATATCTAGCCAAATTTGTAGTTTATGATTAGATATGGTTACTACCAACAAAATATACACAATTGACCTAAGAAACTAGCAATATTGAGAAAGCTATACTTGCTACACTAATATGTCTTACATTCTTGAACAATCAAAAAACTCAACCATCATCATACACTATGCTATATAGCATAGTAGGTCCCCCAAAACTCAACAAAGATTAGCTTTATGTTTTACATGCCACTTATACAATCAAGATCGCATTTGGATATCAAGAAAGCCACCAAAAAAATCATAAAAGTGATAATTTTGGCCAAAAAATAGGATTATGTAATTCTTGTAAGTTGGTCGTAACTGTCAACTTCAACACTTAGTTCTCCATAGAAGAATCTTAACATGTTGAGAACTATGAAGGCTTATCCTCTAGCAATTCAAACCTCACTAACATAAAGTTTACATTGGTATAGTTGAAAAACTCTGAAAAAAAAACCAAAAACAGGATCCGTTTTTTCACACAGTTTAGGTTCAAAAATGTTGTGCAAGAGTAAAGTTAATGGTGAGATCGATATTCCAAAAACAAGTCAGGTGTTTTTCAGCTCATAAGGCAACTTTGTGGATATATAGCACCTAGAAATTCATTTTTATAATCTTTAAATAATTCAAGCAAAAAGGTCACTTAACATGACACAAAAGTGTCCAAGGACATAAAAATGTCCTATTACTATTCTAGTGTAAATTAACTTTAGTAGCAAGCCTTCATGACTCACCACCTTGTTTTAAATAATACAAAAATATTCTTGTTGTTTGATTATATGTGTATGTCTGTATAAAACAAACTTCTGTCAAAACTTTGGTCAAATACCATTTTTGTCAAAATCCTTCTCGATAAAAAACACTTTGATTGAAAGCACGCCCAATATAAATCTAAAAAATGCTTTTGATTCCACTACATGGAGCTTCTATAGCATCTACCAACCTATCTACCATCCTCTATTGAAACCTACCTAGGTCTAGTCCGTAAACTCTACACTTTTCTTAAATTGCTAGCCAATTTGTGTTTTTGTACTCTCTGGGGATGAACAAAGGCTTATCTTGCCCTTCATAAATAGTTTACAATCCTACACTCTTTTGTATCTTTAATTGCAAAAAAAAAATCAGTCTGTGTATATGCTATCTAGTGACTCTTTGGTGATAAGCAAAGGCTTTTCTTGCCCTTCACATATGGTTTATAGGCACACAAGTAAAGTCTCATCGTTTGTTGGGCCTTTGATCATAGCCAAGAGCTACCGATGGAGTAGCACTATGACCCCAATTACAGTCGAGGCTTTCCTCCCAGTATAGGAATATTTTTAGGGGGTTTAGGAGTTTAGGGTCTGTTTTGTGGTGAGTTGGATTATTCAAAGATAGTTAAGAAGGCAAAAGTATTACCACTCCATCTCTGGTTGGAGTGGAGATGTGCTGTCCTCTCTAAGGGGAGTCTAGGACTATATACATATACATATATATACACATACAATGGTCTCACCTGATTTGTAGAGCAATGGATACACTTGAGAGAAATTGTGTATTTATATGCATATTATTCAATTATTTGTGTGTGTGTGTGTGTGTGTGTGTACACCTAAATAATCCTCATGGATTGTTAAACATTGGTCACTTTTAGAGATGATTGTTTGTATATATAGACATGTATATACTAAAATAGGCTTGTGGATTGTTGGACCATTTGTAACTATCCAAAGATAAACCGCCTGTAAATCTCTACCATTATTTCATTGTGCGAGGTGGAGGCTTGCCTCCCTCTCCCATGAGAGTTTAAGATGTTTTATGTCAGCACAACGTAACACTATGGATATTGCTGACTATTGGTCGCACTCCATGGATTATTATCTACATACATGTATAGACATCAATATACCAAGGCATTTTTCATGGGTTGTTTTCTTGTTGGTAACTATCCACATAAAGAACCCTTAATATCAATCAATCCTTGGGTTTGGGGAGGCTTTCTTCCCTTTCTAAGAAGAGAAAATTTCTAGCATTACTCAAGAGGAAATCCTTTGAGTGTTCAAGGCTAGTTCTTTACATCACAATAACCTTCCCTAAGTCATGTGCTTACTTCATATTTCCTTATTAAGGGTTCCATGCTTTTTTTCTAGCGTTTTTGGTCACATGTGTGAATTGTTGTTGGCTTTTTCCTTCCGTTGTAGTCTGTGCAATTGGAAACACAACCTTGGAAGAGTGCATGCGAAGATGAAGAAGAGGCTCAATGGCACACAAGAAAGTAGTATTATTGAGTGTGCCAATACAAAGATAAGGCTTGCCCCAAAATGATGGACACATATACACGATGTGAGAAACAATCTCTTAACAAGAGAAAAAAGTGATCTTGTAGTTCAAAGTGTGTTCACACACATCACTACCCTATTTTAGTAACAATCCCTCATGGGAGTGATGCGGTGAACATGATCTAGCACTTATGTATAGGCGAGTGCCTTACCCTATGCAATAAATCCGTCCAAATATTTTTATAACGCTTCAAACTTCTCACACCGCAAAGCCTTTGCAAAAAGATCAATTGGGTTGTCTTGAGTAACCACGTAAGCCAAGCTAACCTCTATTGTAGAAAGTTTCTCTCTTGCGTAATGATAATGCTCCTCAATGTGCTTTGTGTGAGCATGGAACATTTGGTTCCTCACAACTACCACATTAGAGCCTCAATGGAGTCTTCTTGGCCCCTTTAATTTTTCCAAACCTAAGAAAGGTGATTAAGCTCACATGGTTGTTAAGAAAATGGCCTAGGGTTGCAAGGGGGGTCACCTGCTGAACGTGGTCTACCTGCGAGCGCGCAAATCGGGGGGCTCATGGACGTGGCTTACTGCTTGCAGGGCTTGCTTAGGCCTTGCGTTCCTTCTAGAAGTTGCTTGGGGTGCCCATGTTTTGACGAGCTGAAGGTTCTACGGAGGGAGGGCCTTGCAGTGCCGGCCTTAAGCATACTGCTCTACTTTACCCTCCTGCTCATTTTTTGCTCACGAGAGTGGCTTCCCTTCCGCCCCTCTTATGGGAGAAGATTGGCAGCCAGGATCGGTGTTTTCGGTGGCGATTCGGCAAGGAGGTGTTGCTTGACAGGCCCACCCCTTTGGTGGCAATGAATCTACGTAGGCAAGGGTCACTATGAAGGCGCGTGGCTCGCCTTGAATAGCCTGGGAGTTGATGGGATGGTCTGCTCTTCTCACTGTATCATGCTCTTCTCTTGATTGGTGTTGGTTCTGTGGCCCGTGCGGGCCAGTGATGGGGACTTCGAGCTCCGCCCACTTTGCGGCTCTATTGATGGCTTTCCTTGGTGGAAGTGCTTCTAGGTGAAAGATGGGATCTCTTCATTGGTAGCCATGGTAAGTCTTTTTTCTTCTTTGATTGGTATGCAGGGTGGCTCTCTTGTCAGCTAGTTTCACGAGGATTAGTTTTTTCTTTGTGTTGTGATGTATCTGTAGTGGGTCGAGCCTCCCTGTAAAAGGCAATAAACTCTTTTTGGTGATATATTTTGGGTTATGCCTCCTTGTAAAAGGTAGTGAACTCTTTGTTTGCAGGGATCTCATGGCACATGTTGCACATGGGGTTTGTAATTTTTTTGGGACGTTTAATCTACTTTTAATCCACCAACCGGTGAGTAATGGGGGAAAAAGAAGTAGTCAAATGGGAAGTGCCATGTGGACATAAATGTTAGGTTTGTAAAAGGCTAGTAGGTTTGCCAAAGTGTCTCATTAAGGGGAATCAACAAAGATCCCTTGGCTTGGGGCTCAGGAGGAAAAAGTGTCTCTGTCTCTCTCCCCTTTTTTGACGTGTGTACACTCAATGCAGATATATAGATCTCTCTCGTTCTACTTCCCAATCAATGCGGCAAGAAATGCAACTTCCCATGCATGTTCCTTTGGATAGCCATACAAACATATGTTTTCCATTTCTGGATCGCATTTTCTCTTACAGCTGAAATGTATTTGATTATAGTGTGGAAACCCTCCATTTTGATTGTTTTGGGGGGGGGGGGGGGGGGGGGGGGGGGGGGGGAGGGGAGAGTTTATGTGTAAATAATCCAAATTTTTTGTTAGTCGTGGGATACAACACCAATGTACAGTGCCATATAACCCTCAATAAAATGGTCCTGTTGAGAGGAAACGTAGGTCATTTATGCAGATGGAACAATGTACGGTCCAAAGCCAAGCTTTGTCACATGCGTTCCACCTTGAGGCTATCATGTGTGCTACGTATGTACTAAACATGTGCTTCACTAAATCATTGCAATCTATCACTCCTTATGAGGCTTGGCATAGCAAGAAGCCATCCATTGGTCACTTGTGTGTGTTTTTCTACTTGGCTTATGCTTTGGTGCATGGAAAACATCACAAAAAATTGGATGACAAGGTTGTGAAATGTATTTTTGTTGGTTACACTTTAGAAAGAAAATGCTACATATCGTATCATTTGCAAATGATGCTTATTTTGATTAGTTGACATGTTTTCTTTTGTGGAAGATGCAATTTAGGCCTAGGTAGCATGTACCACAGAGACAAACATCACCTCACATAATATATGTGATACTTTGTTGCCCCTGTTCAATTATGGGAGTACAAATGTAAGTCCTAATGAGGCACATGTGCAACAACCTATGTAGGTTTCAAATGACATTGTAGAGCAGTCATTTCTGATGCAAATTTGTAATTGAGGAGGATAGGATTGAAATAAGCAGTCTAGAGGTGTGCCAAGATGGTTGCATAAACCTTGTGTGGCAATAAATTCCTTGCATCTTTGTTCAAAAAGGGAAAGGAAAACCCTTAAGAAGGTGTTTTATGGTTTGAGGCAAGGCTCCATGTGCTCCGTATGAAGAGATTCATGCTTACTTGGTTGCACATGGTTTTCAAAATAGTCAAATTGAGACCACTTTGTATGTCAAGTGTGTGGATGATGTATTGCTCATCATTGAGCTCTATCATGATGACATATTACTCATTGGTCCAAATGAGGGGCATATGGATGATATTAAAGTTGATTTGAGTGACTCTTTTGAAATGTCCAATTTGGGGCTTTTGCATCATTATTTGGGCATATAGTTCAAGAAAAGAAAATTGATGGAGGTATTGCTTTGTGTTAGACAAAGTATTACACATTTGCATAGATTTAGCCTTGAGAATTGCAAGACTCTTATCGAGGCAAGTTTGACCCTTAGCCTTCATGAGGCTAGAGACTTCTTTGCCCAGGGGATTCACCATGGAAACCTTACCGCACCACGTAAGTGCAGGGGAGGGGGTTTTTCTTATAAGTTACATAAGCGTATAAGTTAGGGGCAGGCCCCCACTAATTTATCTCTCAAGCTTAAAAATAAGGGAGGGGGGTATCATATTTGGGGGGAGGGGGTCTCACCCGGGTTGATTACTTGCAGCAATTGGCCAAAAATGTGCACCAAAACTTGGATGAATTTAGAGGAAGTTTTTCATCAAGTCACATATCAATTTTTTTATCAAGCCAGTCATAGATAAGGGCCGATTTGGAGTAGGTCAAGGGTTGATTTACACCTGCTTTGGATAGGTCAGAATTGGACGAGTAGCCAGAGTGTAGCTTGATCGGGAACATAGTTTGAAATTCAAACTAAGACACATTGAGGGTACATCTGATTATCAACGAAAGTGGTTCCTTAGTACGTTGCAAGTCACTATGCTACACACTCTTTGACTAGTTTTACTCAGTTAGATTATGTGAGACCTAAATTTTATATGTAAGATAGGGGTATGATAGTTTTCTTCATTGACTATTGTATAAGCGTAGAAAGGGGGGGTCATATTACCTAATATGAGTTGTATATAGGGGTTTTATTAAAGTTGTCCGCTCGTAGGTGGCGTCCCATTTTATATATAGAATGAATCCCTCGGGCTTCTTTGATGTCACTCTCTATGAGCATGTTGTTGGTTGCTTGATATATGTATGCATTATGAGGCTGATGTTTATGCGGTCTCACAGGTGAGTAGACTTATGTAGAGTCTAGGATCTTTTGCTAAGAGCAATTAAATAGATCTTTTGCTATTGGATTGGCACTATATATATGGTTCTTTTACCCCAAGGGAGATCACTCCCACCATATTTGAATTCTTTTTCACACTTTGATTGGACTGGTTTCTATGACACACAATATCCACTAGTAGTTTTTGTTCCATGATTGTAGCTCATGCGTATCTTGGTTGAACAAGAAGCAACGTACAATGGCCACATCTTTTTGTGAGGATAAGGACATGGAGCATTCATAGCTACAATTGAGTGTGTTGTGCTTAGATGCCTTTTGATTGACTTGGGTGTTGGAAAACAACTCAAGGGATGCACTTATAAGTAACCATGTATATGTTGGAACTAGGGTTGCAAGAAAACATACACAGCTTGGAGAAGACGAAGAAAGATCAAGGCACACAACAGAGAGTGTTTACTTAGTGTGCACTGGAAAGATGAGTTAGACCTAGAGCAATGGATGTATATACAATGCACGGGGGGAAAAACCTCTTAGTGAGGGAAAAAATGTGCCGACGGTCCTAAGTGTGTTCACACACATCACTACACATGTATATGGTAACAAACCCCAACTAGAGTGATGCGGTGAATGAGAGCTGGCACATAGAGTAAAGGGAATTGACATGCCATGAGGACATGATCAGTCCACAAAGGAGAGTAAGCCCAAAGCTTTGCGGAAAGCTTCAAACTTCTCACGAGACAATGCCTTTGTGAAAAGATCTGCAAGGTTGTCCTGTGTTGGCACATAAGCCAAGCTGATCTCTCCTGCTGAGAGCCTCTCCCTGACATAGTGGTAGTGCACCTCAATGTGCTTTGTGCGAGCATGAAAAATTGGGTTCCTCGCAACTGCCAATGCGCTCTGACTGTTAGTGTAGATTTTGTTGGCAATGTCCTATCCAACACCCAAATCATCCATAATGCATCTAAGATACATACACTTAAGCGTAGCTATGAAGACTGCCATGTACTCAGCCTCACAATTGGAAGTGTCCTCAGTAGGTTGCTTCTTACTCAACCATGATGTACATGAACTACCAAGCAGGAAACCAAAACCACTTGTAGACAGTCGCATGTCAAAACAACTAGCCCAATATGAGTCCAAAAAAGCATGTAAGTCTGGCAACAATGATCCCCCCTTGGGATAAACCAAACCAAGGTGTAAAGTGCCACTCAAGTAGCAGAAAATCCTCTTGACAGCCTACCAATGCTTAGACCCTGGGACATTCATAAATCTGTTGACCTGTGAGACTGCAAACTAAATATCTGGCCTCGTGTTGCATACATAAATGAGGCATCCAATAGCAGTTTGGTAAAGAGTGACATCTGTAGGATCACCAACATCATGAAGACTCGATTTCAAACCTGTTTCCATGGGAGTGGCAATAGGATTACAATCCTCAAGTCCAAACTTACATAGCAATGTCTCTATGTAACTTTTCTGACACAAGGCAATACCACCATAACACTGCTTCAACTGTATACCCAAGTAATGGTGCAACATCCCCAAATCTTTCATCTTGAAAATAGCATTCAAATCAGCCTTAAATTCAACAATATGTCTATCATTTGGTCCAGCAATCAACAAATCATCTACGTAGAGAACCACAATGAGAAGTACATCACCCTCACGCTTTACATACAATGTGCTTTCTGTTGGACTGTTACAAAAGCTTCATTTGACCAAATGATTGTTAGCCTTCTCATACCAAGCACTAGGAGATTGATTCAATCCATACAAAGCTTTGTTACATTTGCACACTTTATCCTCTTGTCCTTACTTGACAAAACCGCAAGGCTGCGTTACATAAACTTCCTCAAATATGTCACCATTCAAGAAAGAAGTAACAATGTCTGATTGATGTACATCCCAACCAAAATGAGTTGCCAATGCACATAGAAAACGCACAGTAGTCATACAACAAGTGGGAGCAAAAGTCTCTTCATAATCTATGCCTTTTTGTTGTACATAACCTTTTGCTACAAGTCGAGCCTTATGGCGATCAATCCCACCATACTACTTGCGTTTCAACTTGTAAAAACCCACTTTGTACCAATGGCCTTTTTGCAAGGAGGAAAATCACATGAAGTCCATGTGTCATTTTCTATAAGTGCATCATATTCTGATTGCATGGCAGCCATCCAATTTTTCTGAATTATGTGCTTCCTCAAAAGAGAGAGGTTCCTCAACATCATGTAAGTTAGACATAGCTAAAGCATAACAATCTGATGCATAAGATGCATGGCGAGAACCTGAACGAGTACGACTAGACAACGATGCATCCAACTTACTGTCATGCAATGTATGCACTAGCCATTTTGTCATACCTCTAGTCTGCTTATTTTCAGCCCTTTCCTCATCAAGTACATCACGCACATCTGCATCAGTAATAGGCTGTTTTGTAACATTTTTAGAAACCCCCATAGGCTGTACATCAATGTCTATCACAAATTCTTGTCAAAATGCCATCATTGGAGATTGCCCAGGATACAGCTTCTCAAAATGCTCAATGCTATCTTGTGCTTGTGTTTAAAATGCTTAATGCCAAAATGGCCTCTACTTCTGCCTTGAGGCTTTGAAAACCACCGCAACTTCTTCCTTTGTGCCGCTTCCCCTCCCAAGATCAAAGACCGCTATGCTCTGATATCATGTCAAAGGCGATGATGTGGAAGCATAGAGCAATAGAGAGAATACATGAGAGAGAGAGAGAGAGAGAGAGAGAGAGAGAGAGAGAGAGAGAGAGAGATTGAATTATCGTCCACGGAGGTCAGATATGACCTATGGGACCAGAAACAAAACATTACAAAAGATTCCTTTTGATACATATCAGTTAAGGACTGAGGGTCCATCGAGGGGTGGAAAATTGAAGATAAGGTGGAATGACCTAAGTTGGGATAGGTGATGAGAGGGAGCCGATCTGGGAGTTTGGAACTCCTGGATGATAGGCTTTACCTCCTCGATAAACTACCCATTTCCTTGCTATGCGCGCTTCTAGCATCTTTTGAAGTTCGGCTTTCTTCTGCTTGAGTTGGGTGGGTGTGAGATCTTCAGCAAACGAGATTTTTGTGTCCTTGGAAAGCCTCGATTTTTCAAGGAGCTTGACTCGATCCGCTTTGGTTTTGAAGGTGAGGATTGCATGGTTGGTGTGATGCTCGTGAGCAAGAGTGGAGATTGTTGTTGGATCCCATTGTACCATGTGAGTTGTTGTTCAGATTCGAGCGAAAGACTCGTGGAAATTGAGGTCCCCCTCTCCTTGCTAGTCAATTGGAAGCCCGCCAATACAAACATTGAGAGCAATGTCATCTTGTCACTGTCATTCGCATAGCGTAAACGCCACACGATCTTCGACTTTGCGAAAGATGGCATCTTGCACTTGAGTCTTGACCTTGGTTTCTACCTTCTTTTTTGTTTTGTTGAGCTTGATTTTTGTCTGTTCCATCTCTTCCTTCTTGGAGTTCTCCACTGCGCTAAGTCGAGACTCAATGGCTATGAGTCTTTCCTTCAAATCTTCGTTTTCCTTGCGAAGTCTTTTGACTTCATTTTGAAGACGGACCATGCTGTCCACCTTTGGGGGTGTTTCTACGACCCCGGAAAATGTGGGCTTTCCTCGAGATGAAGCCCGAGTAGCCACCATGGTAGGCACTCGGACAAAAATTGACTCAGGCTTATGAGAAGCCTTGGGGTGCTCTATGAAGGCGGGAATAGAGGTTTATTGATTTAAGTGAAACCTTAGGGCTCTGTGTAGTCGACAACAAAGAAGCCTTAGGTGTATGAAGCTCTACTCTGTGTAGTTGGAGCATGCAGTCGACACGAGGGTGCAATTGAAGTCGGCACGAGGGCTTAATGAGCTCAGGCCTTGGGTGGGGCTCATGCATTAACGCCCCCCCACAGGGCCGCCCTTGCCCAGGGGGAGACGAGTAGAAGAGGGAGTTTAGGGTTTCGGGGAGGGGGGGGGAGAGAGAGAGAGAGAGAGAGAGAGAGAGAGAGAGAGAGAGAGAGAGAGAGAGAGAGAGAGAGAGAGAGAGAGAGAGTTGAACCAACCAATTGGGCAATGAATTAGTGATTTACAATGGGGGAAAGGTGTTGCTTATACACTAGCATAGGGCGGCCTTAAGTACCATCCTCAGTAAATTTCCCTACCCAAGACTTTGATAAATAAGTAAAATAAATACCTAAAGTCAAAATAAATATTGGGATCACATTGGGATATTCACTTGAGATGGTATAACTTTCACACTTTGAACCATTTAGTATCCCTAATTTTATACCAAAATCAAGGCTATAGATGTTACATCCAAAGGGATAGATGTTGGGATACCCATGCTCCAGAGGATGCCCCACTACCATACAAGTGCTTGCATTGTCCACAACCAATTTGGCCACATTTTGTGGTCCAATCCAATCAATAGCATCAGCGATGATTATAGCTATGAACCCACCGGATTTAACATTGCAAAAGTTATCAAGTGATTTAATCATGCTCGAAGGCGCTTGGCATCCTCTCTTCACCCCAATGCCCTTGCGCTTTCCTCCTTGGGTTCTTACATTATCACCAAGAAAGTGCTCTCTAACATGAGGTGCACCCTCCAATTTTGATAGACCACAAAATTCACCCTTCCACTTAATGAATTTGGATAGATTGGTAGCAAACTACCATTCGTGATCTTCTCCCAGCCTTTCTCTTGCCACTTAAGGATGTAGCATTTGGAGGTGGTGTAACAAAGTCTCATTGCAAGGAGCCTCTACTAGGTCCTGCCTCTCCATTGCTTCTACTTGTCAATGCAACACAATTTACATTGACCATTTCTTGCTTTTTGATGGGCAAATGCACCCTACTCCCATTCCATTGCAAAAGTTAATCGTTTTGTAGCTTTTTGATGGTCCCACATTCTATGTTTGTAAGTCAAACCCCCTCTACCTCCCTATAGCATTCCAAAAATCATACAATGGAGAAGAGTGGAAGTTTGGATGGGCATCAACAGAGTATATGCTTCATTTGATTACACACATATCCACTATCACCATACACACCACCACATTACATGCTTTTAATATACACACTATTTTTCTATGCATTGTCTCAAATCAGCCCCAATTGTTGATGCATCTTCCCAACCCATGTCCTCTAAAGTCTTCTTTCTTACAAGTGATATGGTGGAACAAAAATGCTCAAGAGAGAAGTAAGGTAACAAAATATGCTTCAAGATGCCAGATACAATTTTTTTTTAATCCATATGTCATTTTTGGTGTCTCTCTCTTTCTCTTTGATTGTTGATCCTTCCTTTTCCTCTTCTTAAGAAGAAGACACTTTTGTAGACATTTTGGTTGCTTGTCTTTATCTCTAAGATTTTTCTCCATCTTGTTGTTACCATATAGATGTGGTAGTGATGTGTGTGAACACACTAAGGACCGCCGGGGAATTTTTTCCCTCACTAGGAGGTTTTTTCCCCGTGCATTGTATATACGCCCATCATTCTAGGACTATCTATCTTTCCATTTCACACTAAGTAATACACTCTCTGTTGTGTGCCTTGAGCTTCCTTCGTCTTCTCCAAGCTGTGTGTGTTTTTCTGCAACCCTAATTCCAACAATTGGTATCAAAGCAGGTTGCATCCTCTCGGGCTTAGTCACTAGTAGCTCCAACACACGCCTGCTCACTTTCTTAGATTTCAGTGAGTTTTGGCGAGCGTTCGCAGAATTCAACTCAGATACGTCTACTCAGATTTTTGATTTGGGCTCATTTCGGTCTCCGTTTCCACTACAAACAATACTGCACATGCTATTTTGTCATTTTGTGTAGAATTTTTGTCAGTGCCGTTTTTTGCATAACAGGTCCCTTACAGTCTTCTATAGTTTGTGCTATATATCATGTGTTGTTCCTGCTTTGTTTCTTCTTTTTTTGGGCAGTTTTCACATTAGGTGCAACATTTACCATGGCTGACAACAACACATATGTGTTCAAGATCTTTGCTATACCGAGGACAGATTGGATGGGGACAATTACCCTATGTGGGCTTATATGACGCAACATATTCTTGTGTCGAAGGGAATCTGGAATATTTTGCGGGGCATTGATGTACGTCTTGGTTCTGAGGATGCATGCGATGTTGAGGATGTTGCAGGTCTTGCTGCAAGGATTGCTGCTGTTAGAGTTGTTTTTCCTATAGATGAGTAAGCTCGTTGGGATGTAAAAGATGCACAGGCTCATGCATTGATTGCGTTGTCTGTGAAGCATACTATACTCTCCACATTGGTTCAGCAAAATCTACCAAATAGGCTTGGGGTATTTTGGATGGTCTTTATGCAAGTCGCAATGAGGCTAAAATTGCATTGCTACGTAAAGAGCTGGAATCAAAGATTATGCATGAGGAAGGTGATATGGACACTTTCCTTGCTGGTGTCAAGGATATCAATGAGCAAATTATTTATGCACAGGTGAAGTCATTTCAAACAGTTCCCTTGTGCATATTGTTCTTGATGCCTTGCTATATTCTTACAAAAAGAGGACTAGACAGCGTGCAGTTGAACAAGCTTTTATTGCTGCCCAAAGAAAGGGTGGTAACAACAATGCAGCCACTTCTTATGGTTCTTTTGCGAGTGAAAAATCACATGTTCCTAATGCTTCTGATGGCAACAATTCGTCTGGAAATTTTGGTAATAAGGGCAAAAAGAATATGCATTGCCATTATTGTGAAGCTAATGATCACTAGATCAAGCAGTCTCCTAAGTTGAAAGCCAAAGAGGCTAAGAAGAAAGAGGGTGGTTCCACTACAAATGCTGGATCCACTACAAATGCAGCTATTGTTGAGTCTTCTATGAAAGGAGATTGTGATGCTGATGTTGATGCAGAATGGGCTTTTAGTACAGAGTGTACCTATAATCCTGTTGTCCATGATACATACATGTCCAATTGCTACAGATTCACATGTGTGGTATTTATACAATGGTGCTACAAAGCACATTACCTCACATCATGATTTGTTCACCTCTCTCGAGTCTATCCCTTATGGAAATTCAGTCACTTGTGCCAACAATGCCTCTTATCCGGTTCAAGGAGTTGGAAAGATTGTGCTTACTGCTGCAAATGGCAGTTCTTTCACACTTGTTGATGCACTTTATGTACCTCGGATCAAGAAGAATGTTTTGTCTATATCTACACTTGCTAGACTTGGACTTGCAGTCAAGTTTGTGGATGACACATGTACATTACATGACCTCAGTTTTGGTGATGCAATTGTTGCATATGGCATATTATGTGGTGGGCTCTATAAGCTCACTTTGTATGACAAGTGTGGGAAAATTTTTGTAAATGCAGTTGTGGATTCTAAGGCTATTTCACATGCAAAACTTTGGCATGCACGTTTTGGGCATCTGAATTTTGCTAGTTTGTTGTGTTTGCAGAAATTTGATATGGTTGCTTCTTTGCTGCCTCTTGAAGCACCTGTCAAACATGTTTGTGAAGGCTGTATTTGGGGTAAGATGTAGCATTCTAAGTTTCTAAAGGATGGTTCAATTAAGGCCACATGCAGGTTGCAGCTTGTGCATAGTGATGTTTGTGGCCCCATGCAAACTCCGTCCTTGGGAAATTACCTTTACTTTGTGACTTTCATTGATGATTACTCTAGGCATGGATGGGTATTTCCGCTTAAAGCGAAGTCCGAAGTTTTTATGTGCTTCAAACAATTTCTGGCTGTGGCTGAAAATGTATCGAGATGTACTATGGGCACCCTCCGTTCTCATCGAGGGGGGGAGTATATGTCTCATGAATTTAATGCATTTTTCGCTAGTCGTGGGATATAACCCCAATATATAGTGCCTTATACACCTTAGCAAAATGATGTTGCTGAGAGGAAGAACAGGTCACTTACAAAATGGCACGATGTATGGTCAAAAGTCAAGCTTTGCCACATTCTTTTTAGCTTGAGGCTATCATGTGTGCCACTTATGTACTAAATAGGTGTCCTACGAAATCTTTGTAGTCTATTACTCCATACGAAGCATGGCTTGATAGAAAGTCTTCTATTGAGCACATGCGTGTTTTTGGTTGTTTGGCATATGCTTTGGTGCCACAAACACAGCGCAAAAAATTGAATGATGAGACTGTCAAATGTATTTTTGTTGGCTATAGTGCTAAAAGCAAAGGTTACAGGGTGTATCATTTGGAAACAAAGCGTATCTTGGTCTCATGGGATGTTGTTTTTGTGGAAGATTTAGTTCAGCCCTTGCTATCATGTACTAGAGACAATAATGTCAGTTCACAAGACATTTATGATACTTTGTTGCCTCTTTTTAGTGGTGGAAGTTCGAATGTAAATTCCAATGAGGAAAATGTACAGCCTATGGGGGTTTCTAAAAATGTTACAGATCAGCCTCTTACTAATGTAGATGCCAAAATGGCTGGTGCGTACATTGCGTGACAGTAAATTGGATGCACCTTTCTCTAGTTGTACTTGTTCAGGCTCTCGCCATGCATCTTATGCATGAGATTGTTATGCTTTGGCTGTGTCTAGCTTACATGATGTTGAGGAACCTCTGTCTTTTGATGAAACACAATATTCAAAAAATTGGATGGCTGTCATGCAATCAGAATATGATGCACTTATCGAAAATGACACATGGACTTTATGTGATTTGTCTCCTGGCAAAAAAGCCATTGGTACAAAGTGGGTTTACAAGTTGAAACGCAAGCCGAATGGTGAGATTGATCGCTATAAGGCTCGACTTGTTGCAAAGGGTTATGCACAACAAAAAGACATAAATTTTGAAGAGTCTTTTTCTCCTACTTGTCTTATGACTACTATGCATTTTCTATGTGCATTGGCAGCTCATTTTGGCTGGGATGTACATCAATCAGACATTGTTATTGCTTTCTTGAATGGTGACATATTTGAGGAAGTGTATGTAACGCAACCTCTCGGTTTTGTTAAGAAAGGACAAGAGGATAAGGTGTGCAAATGTAACAAATCTTTGTATGGGTGGAAGCAATCTCCTCATGCTTGGTATGAGAAAATTGACACTCATTTGGTCAAACGAGGCTTTCGTAATAGTCCAACAAAAAACACATTGTATTTAAAGCGTGAGGGTGATGTACTTCTTATTGTGGTTCTTTATGTAGATGATTTGTTGATCACTAGACCAAATGAGAGACATATTGCTAAATTTAAGGCTGATTTGAATGCTACCTTCAAGATAAAATATTTGGGGCTGTTGCATCATTACTTTGGTATACAATTTAAGCAGTGTGATGGTGGTATTGCTTGGTGTCAAAAAAGTTACATAGAAACATTGCTATGTAAGTTTGGACGGATCGAAAACCTATTGCCACTCCCATGGAAACAGGTTTGAAATTGTGTCTTCATGATGCTGGTGATCTTGCAGATGTCACTCTTTACCATATTTTTTCTGGATGCCTCATTTATGTATGCAACACGAGGCCGGATATTCAGTTTACAGTCTCACAGGTTAGCAGATTTATGCATAGCACAGGGTCAGCATTGGCAGGCTGTCAAGAGGATTTTTTGCTATTTGAGTGGAACTTTACATCTTGGCTTGTTTTATCCCAAGGGGGGATCATTGCCGCCAGACTTACATGCTTTTTTGGACTCAGATTGGGCTGGTTGTTTTGACACGCGAGTGTCCACAAGTGGTTTTTGTTTCATGCTTGGCAGTTCATGTATATCATGATTGAGTAAGAAGCAACCTACTGTGGCCACTTCTAGTTGTGACGCTGAGTACATGGCAATCTTCACAGCAGCTACGGTTGAGTGTGTATGGCTCAGACGTCTTATGGCTGATTTGAGTGTTGGACAGGACACTGCCAACACTATCTACAGTGACAGTCAGAGTGCATTGGCAATTGTGAGGAATCCACTTTTTCATGCTCGCACAAAGCACATTGAGGTGCATTACCACTATGTCAGGGAAAGGCTCTCAGCACAAGAGATGAGCTTGGCTAATGTGACAACACACAGAGACAACCTTGCAGATCTTTTCACAAAGGCATTGTCTCATGAGAAGCTCAAAGCTTTGGGCTTACTCCCCTTTGTGGACTCATCATGTCCTCAGGGCATGGTACTTCCCTTAACTCATGTGCCAGCTCTTGTTCACTGCATCACTCTAGGGGGGATTTGTTACCATATACATGTGGTAGTGATGTGTGTGAACACACTTAGGACCGCTGGGGCATTGTTTCCCTCACTAGTAGGTTTTAACCCCGTGCATTGTATATACGCCCATCATTCTAGGGCTATCTATCTTTCCATTGCACACTAAGTAATACACTCTCTGTTGTGTGCCTTGAGCTTCCTTTGTCTTCTCCAAGCTGTGTGTGTTTTCCTGCAACCCTAATTCCAACACTCATAAAGTGGTCATAATCTCCCTTCAAGATAATTAGCTCTTAACAAGGCCCTGATATCCATCGTCTCTTTCAACAGCAAAGTCAAGATACAAGAGGTATGGGCATTTGAGTTTCAATAGAAAGTGCATGTTACATGATAGCATGGTGTTTGGCATTCCATCATTACAAAGGAGTGGAAAAATATGTGAAGTGTGTCTTCTTCGGAAACAATCTAGAAGCAAGTTTCCAAGAGGTGAAACTAGGTGTCTTGGGACAATTGATTTCTTCCATGAGATGTGTTTGAATCAACCCACACTCTCTCATTTTGATGGGCACACAAAGTTTCTTTAGATACATTTGGATTTTCTTCATGTATTCCAAGGGTGACTCGTATTTCATGTTTTCATGAATTTTCATGTCATCGTTGAAAAGATAACAAGTATAAGACTCAAAGCTCTAAGGCTTGTCAATCAAGAGGAATACTTATCCAAAGGATTCAATAAATATCTTTTTCAGCAGGGCATAAGAAGGAAACTTACTTGCAGCTATAGCCACGAGGTTAAACAGGAAACTATTTGAGAAAACTAGGTGCATACTCAAAGACAAAGAACTTGGTGATTTTTTTTGAGCTAAAACAATCACAAATTCATGCTACTATATGAAGCAATCAATAATTCATGCTACTATATGAATATGTCACCTACAAGAATGTTGAAGGGCATCACAGCATGGGAAGCCTTTCATGGAATCAAGCCTAAGGTACATCATCTTAAAGTGTTTGAATATTTGGCATTTGCACATTTTCTTGATGAGAAGAGGAAGCAACTTGATATGAATTCTAGGAGATACATCTTCGTTGCACATAGTTGCATGAGTATCCGGAGCCTCCACTATAAGAAAACTCTCTGTATCACGTGTGTTCAAGTAGCATTTAAATAACCCCTCTTCACATACATATGTTCATGAATTAGATGACCACTCTTCCTTAAAAACCTGCAGTTTTTTTTTTTCAAAAGTGATTTTTAAACCCTCTTGATGATCTCACATGCTATGGTTACATATTTTAAGGTCCTTCCCCCCCCCCCCCCCCCCCCCCCCCCCCCCCCCCCCTCTGCCCCAACCAAATGCATGAGCAATGCTTACAAGCTATACGATCCAATAAAGAAGGAGACATGTATATCAAGGGATGCCATATTTGATGGGAATTGTAGTTTGAAATCATCCCTCGCCTTAGATGTGGATGCAAGTTCTCCATAACCTCTTTAAGCAGAAGTACCTTTCAAGCATGCAAGAGGAGGCCATTGAAGATTGGAAGAATATGAGCACAAGGAGAAATCAATCTCAAAACATTCATTTTTTGTGTAGCATTGGTACTTTTATAGTACGTGTTTTGATGATACAAAGTACGTCTTTGGACTTCAAGTGTACCAAAAGCACCCTATTTCATATTATGACATCATCTGTCTTGGTAGCATGTTAGCAACTCAAGTAATGTGCAATACCTCTCTTAATACCTTAAAGTACTCGAGTTGTACCCAAAGTAATCTCTCAATGACTAAAGGTTTCGATTACTTCATGTCATGGTGTTTCTCTCATATTTGGGTTGTCATCACCAATTGTCCTCTCTCATCTCCCATCTTTTCACATTGACGTGGCAAAAATGTATTTTTAAACCTTGAAGTCTTTTAAGTCAAAAGCATCCTGTGTGCTTAGGTAGTTTGATCATTAACCTCTTTTGCTCTTGACATAAATTTCTCTTTTGGATATCAACTAGAACCATAACATTGTGTATGCTCTTCCTAGTTGTGAAATGTACCTGTGCCCATATCACATAAGGTGTTGCATTGGTTTATAATTCATACTAAAACATAGCCTTCTTGGAAAAATACATTGAAACAACATAACTTTATCTTATAAAAAAGGGTACATAAGAGTTTCGTATATAGGAGAGACCTTGGCATCTAGGGTTGACACACATGATTGACTAAGCTTGCAAGTGGCAAAACACACACCACACTTAGAAATCCTCTTTTGACTCTTGCACATGCTATGGGAGATGCTAAATGTGTTTACTCTCCAATTGGAATCCACTTAGTGCCCCCAAAAATTATGCAAACAATCCCCATCCCCCCTCCATGCAAACAATCCCCATCCCCCCTCCCCCCGCGTCCAAAAGAACAAAAACAAGCAAAGGGTAAATCCTAACAACAAAAATATTGTTTAGGTGATTTGAACTCCTTTCCCTGCACAACTAAAGATAGTATACGCTAACAATGACTTGGAAACTTGGTGTGCTTATTGAGTGGGGCACACAAAAGTATCCCATCTTTAGCAAAATGGCAGATATTGATTCGATTAAGACTCAAATGAAAGCTGAGGATTAAGGCTACCCACATGCACTTTGAATTGAACAATGCGAGCACATGTGTGTAATGCAATGCTGCAAAAATGGGTGACATTGACACTTAAGGCAAAAATGGTATAGAGATGTTTCCAATGCTGTATCCACCTTACGGTAGTATCAATTGGCATATTTGGCCCACAATTAATAACTAAAAAATAGTCTAAATGATCATTAGTTCTAGACTTTTATTGAAAGTGTCCTAGGATGGATGGATTAAGAGTTGCCCATAAACAAGCCTCCACTCACGGATGACAAGTATTGAATGAAATAATTAGTAGATTATGAAGTCCTTACGCTAACAAGACAAAATAGCAGCTTAATGTACTGATTAGTAGAATAGAAAGTGCAAATCCTGTTCCCATCAAGACATCAAGATTGAGGAGCCCCACACACGAATCTTGACGGTTTTTAAAGAAAGCTCATGTCCTCATACCGTGAGATCACCACCAATATGCGAGGCATGCTCTCACTACTAGTAGTATGCACGCATTATAAAACCTTGGATGGAACAAAAAGTTGTAGATAGAAACAGGGAGCCCCTATCCAAGTTCATTGTTCAATATGGTTTTGTATATAACTTCTAATTCTTGCTTCCGTAGCCAGCACTGCCTCCCGCCCCACTTGTCTCCGCTTGCAGAGTTCAACTTTGAATCTAAAAGTGTAGCACAAAATAACCTTGTATCTCCGAGTATACAAACTATCTTGTGGATATGGCGAGAATAGACAAGCAGTGCAGTACTATTAGAGCCACTTCCTTGAGCTTGCAAACCAGGATCTTCATAGACCACGATATCTAATGGAGTTCAAAGTTGAGAAACTGAAGGCTAATGGGGCAGCACGAATACAATTATACAAGCAAGCCAAACTTGAATAATAAAAGCCACCCAGAGAGGGAATCTGTGAACACTTCATTAAATATGCATGCCAAATGTACTATCATTGCTCCCAAGAGGTTTTAGTCAAATCAAAAGAGTGAACGTAGTATCTGGTCCAAACATAAGCATTTGTTCCGCCGTTGCACACATTCAATGCTCAATGTACGTCTACCGGTGCCGACTACCTACAATGCAAGTTTGTTTGTGTGTATCTGTCGAGTGCAAAGTTTCAGGCAGAGATTTAAGGCAGATGCATTTAGACACATAAACTTCAGGCAGAAAGCAAGTAGCCTGCATGTATTCAGACATATTTTTAAAAACACACACGAATATATGGAAATTGTGTAAGACATTCACAACTCTTGCAAAAAAACGACCACATTTCCTTTAATCTAAAGATACATTAAGACATCATGTCTCCTTCAAACTTACCAGATTTATGCCATAGCCACTCTGCACAACTCGCCAAACATTCGAGTTTATATCCATGATAACTATTCCATAACAGTAGAAAAATATCCTGAGTTGAACCATTGCCATAGCACGAATCAATTAATAAGGCATATCGCGCCCGGAATTAACATGTACACCTTTTCTAAGCTTCTCAACACACAAAATGTCCCGCCCCATTTTCTTTAAATGGGTTTGATAAATGAAGAAACAAAGTAGGCCTTGAAAACTATCGGCCCTCTTTAGACCTAGAAACCCTGCTCAAAAGCCAATCAGCTAGCTTTGCCACCTTATCAATCCTGGGTGCAATGAAATTTTGTGCAAAATTTGGCTGCATCCATGTTGGAAATGGCAGACCTTTCATTAGACCTGTCCATGCCATTTCAAACATTAGAAAAACAAAAAAGGCAGAAAACAGCTGTAGTACAAAAGCCACCAACTATTCATGGGAAACAATGATCGTAAAACAGCAAATTTCATCCGAGAGAAATAAGCAGCCTTTAAGGCCAGAAAGTGACAGGCAATTACTACTGAAAAATTTGTGGCATTTACCAAAGAGAGAGAGAGAGAGAGAGAGAGCAAACGCTGCAGTTTTCAGCAAGGAAGGGGGGTGCCTCTTATGTTTGCCTTGTTTTTTAAAGCAGGACATTGCATCTATGCATGAGGCTGCATCCAGTTTAAAAGCTCAATAAAAAATCTGTGAGCTTAAACACAGCACTTCCCAAACGTCACTGATGCAACCTCATGTACAAATGCAATGCACACATAGATTTCCTTGTGGGAAAGCATTTGCTTTCCCGGAAAGCACTTGGAAAAATTCCTACTTTTTTAGAAAAAGCTTCTGAGAACCCATTTTTATTCTTGTGTCCGCGTCTTTACGCGTAATCCCTTTTCCAGTTCAAATTTCCTCCCGAACCCATGGAATATTTCCTATCCGATGCTCCCGTCACCCATCACATGACGCATCGGGAATACCCATTTCCGAGTCTATTCCACCGAACTTACAGAACAACTCCTTCACGATGCTTAATGTCACCCATCATATGACACATCAGAGTTATCCATTCTTGATGGCTTTTGTCAATTCTAGTAGATCTACAGTTCCTAACTTTTACAGGTCAAGTGTGCACATTTAAATATCCTAGTTTCAATAAACAGAAAATAGTCCATTTAGCAATACCCTTTGTCTTTCCTTTCTTTGCTCGCTCCTATGTTACTTTGGAACTCTCTGGCTTGTCTTCGGCTTGATCATTGGACGCTTTGTTAGGGCACTTGGTAAGAACGTGCCCTCACTTCCCGCATCCATAACATTTTCCCACTTTGTAGTATTCAGCTCGCTGCTCTGCTGACAATCTAGGGCCCGTTGGTTTTTTCTTTTGTTGCTTCCCCTTCTTGTTACCATTGGGTTGGTTTGGCCCCCATTAAGTAGACACTGGCATTGTACGTTGGGTACGTCAATGTGCCATCGTGCATACCAAATCCTTGCTTGGTGTGACCCATGAGTTGCTGAATCTTCTTTTGCAAACAGTATCGCTGAATCTCCTTGGGTAAACCGTAACAAAACCGCTCAACTTGTGGCTTATAGGTTATTTTCTTGAAGGGCGAACTGGTAGAAAGGTATCCCATAAACTTTGGCAACAATCATCCAAGGTGTCTTCTTTGATCATCCTCAGACCATGCTGTGATAACATCCTCTTCATATTCTTCGGTGAGCCATGTAGAGGTGAATACTAGATTGAACCTTATCCATGACGTAGGTGCTTCCTTTCACAAAAAAAGGGTCAACCACCAAGTCTAGGCATTGCCTTTCAAATAGAAAGAGGCCCTTCGTACTTTAGAGTGTTCGGAGAAACGTCCTCCCAAGAAAACAATGTCAAACTGCTGTATGAAAGCAAGAGCTCTGTGGGTATCTTTATATCTTGAGAAGGTATCAAGTTTGAGTGCTTGCCCACCCTCTTTAAAGTCTTTGGTCTTCCCAACCTTCTGCTCAAGCTGATCAAACTGATTCAATCGGTAGCCTCGTCTCCACCTCGTTCCAAACATTGACTCATCCGAATCAGAAATGCCCGAGGACGACGTATCCTAGTCACGACTGTCATAATGTTTTCTGTGTTTCCGAGATCCTTTACTGTAAGGTGCAACGGAAGTGAATGTTGAACTTTGCTCAAGATGAGTGCTCCGAACTGTGCTCAAGGTTCCTTTGACATACGGAAGAGAGAGCCTTCCATTCCTTTAGTGAGAGAGTGCAATGGACACAAACAAAGTGAATAGACACTGTAAATCAACGTGCATGAGTTTGAGAGATAGAGAGAGAAGAGAATACGACACCGGGAAGTTGTCAAACCCTCCTCTAAGGGCCCCACTCTCGATGGCGAGAGTAATCTACTATTGATTGCACAATCTGGTACAAGATGCTGATGCAAATCTAAGTGATGCTATGTCGAGGTCGACGGTGTGGCCGACGAGGACGAGTCTAATGCTGAAAACTGAATGCTTGAAACGCTTGCTTACTTGCCTATGAAAAACGCTGCTCTGCTGGTCTTTTGATTGATGAATTTCCCTGCTGAAAACGCTGATCTGTATGGTGGAATCGCTGATGCTTTAGGGCTGAGAAACGCCAGGCTGAATGGGCTGCAAACGCTGGCTTTTAGAGCTGAAAACGCCAGGTACAGCAGGCTGGAAAACGCTGAACCTGAGGCTGAAATCGCTGCTGCTAAGCGCCAAGTGCAGGGGCTGATTTGCTTTACAAACGCTGGTTCTGCTGCTTTGGGAAACGCTGCAGAGGATGGCTAAAGTTTCTTGCTTCCCATGCTGAAAACGCTAGGCTTCTGGGCTGGAAATGCCAAGTTCTTGGGGTAGTCTTGCTTGAGAAGGTGCCTGTTGAGCAATGCTCCTGCTGCTCTTCTGCCAGAAAGTGCTAGCTTTGGTTTCTTTATATATTTCATTAGCAAAATTGCCCTGCCTAGTTTCCAACAAAAGTCACTTAAAAATAATAAGTGAAAAATGTCAAAAATAGGGAAAATAGGTTCTCTGCTCTGTAAAATGATCCTGATGGGAATGCTGACGATCATGTTGTGTGCAACCAGAGGATATGCATCTACTCTAAGTGTTTGGACATGCACGGTCTACGAACAAACTCACAAAAGTGCCAGATCACTTCCTATCCTAGACTGACTTGACTGAACTGAACCCTGGTCATGTTGTAGCTTGACCACGGACACATAGGGTCGGATGTGTCACGTGACATTTACGGGATCTGCTCTTCTTGGATCGTTTGTCACTGTTGTTCTTCTTGCTCTTCCAAGATTTTTCTACGCTTCCGATGCTTCCCGTCGTCCTCGCTAGAGTCGGAGAAAGAGGAACTCTTAGAGCTCTCTGAAGACGAAGATGAACTGGGATCATCCTCAAAGCGTACACACTTCTTGGATCTGCTAGCTTTTATATTTCCGACCTAGGTAGACAGGGTAGTCTGCTCCGCGACTTTTCTTTCGAGAGCTATTCGAAGACTTCATGACTTTGTTGACCTGTTGCTCTACGCAATGTCAAACTCAACCTACAAGTACAGTCTTCGCTTATTTGCACTCGGCTTGAATTCCTCTCTCATTGCCGACTTGAGAGGTGAATAAATGGCTGCTTGCCATCCCGAATGAATCTCGTCAAATGGGTGATTCTTCAGAAATTTTAGATACCGTGGATCCTTGGCATATTTGAGCATATCTGGTTCGCACAAATGCCAACCTGAAGTTGTCGTTGGGCTTCCATCCTTTCGAGGTTGCTCGGGGGGAGTGGGCCGCACACAGCTCCCGAATCCTCAAAAGAAGCCCAACTCTAGTTAGATCCTCCGTTGGTTTCCTCACTCAGCGAGTAGGTATAACCATCTCCTCCATACCAGATTCACTGTCGGAATCCATGTGTGTTGCGAGAAAAGGGATCGAGTCCTTTGTAGAAGAATAATCGTCTCAACTCTGATACCACTGTAATAGACTTGGACACCCCAAGCCGAAGAGGGAGAGAGAAGAGGAGAATCAATACGGCATGGCGTAGTTTTGCACCCACATGCATTGGCCCCCAAAGACTCGCACCCCTTCTCGGTATTTCTTCATTATTATGCTTCACAAAGTACAATGTCCGAGGATCATCTCTCTGTGGCGATGCTCCCAATCTAATCTGCCAAGAGTGAGGCCCTGGGCACACTTATAAAGGCCCCTGGTATGTCCAAAAGCAGTTACATGAAAAGCAATGAGTCCCAAAAGCAGTAGTCCCGAAAATCTAACGCCCCTTGGCCTCGGTGTAAAACGTGGAGCGTTCGTACAATATTGCCACATCATCATCTCTTCGTAAAATTGGGTCCTTTGCTTTATTTTTAGAGGTTTTGGGCACCTTGGCCAAGTTCCATAAGTTGTGACGATTAAGTTTTTAACCCCCAACCCCTTCAAAACCCTTGGCAGAAACTTGTATGTCACGAGAAGGGTACCACGTGCCAATGGAAAAGAGCAGACTGAACAGACTTTTAGCACTTCAAAACAATTGAACTGAAAGAGAGAGAGCACATGCGACACGGAGTGGCGGAATTCCACCCCAAGAGAGCACTGGCAATCTGGCCCCAAACCTTGGCGCCCCCTTTCGGTATTTCTTTACTCAGTACAATGCCGGTGCTCGCATTCTGCACCTTCACCCGGAAGAGTGCTAGAGAATGAGCCCGCTCCACATATTTAAAGCCCTTGGCCTTGAAAAGCAGTTGCATAAAAAGCTTCAAACTCAAAAGCATCTTGCCCAAAAGCTGCCAACGCAAACTGTGGAAATCCGTCCAATCTGCCACGTCAGCAATCAACGTAAAACGCAAAAATTTGTATATGTCTGCCACATCAACAAGTCAACGCAAAATCCGCAGCAAGTCAACGCAAAATCCCAAAATCTGTACAAGTCTGCCACGTCATCAACTGGCTGCGCATTTTTGTGAGTGTGTGTTGGTCCCACTTTAATCTTTAGGTCCCCTGGGCCCCATTGGACGGGGTCCCATAAGTTGGTAGGACTTCTTCTTCTTCTGCTTCTTCTTCTTAGGGTTTAGGCCCCTCGGTCGGGATCTGAAGGTTGGCTGCGTTCTTCAGTGACTTGACACGTCAGCAGTTTGTGACATCCCCCCTACTTGAAAGAAAGTAATCGTTTGCGATTATAACATATCTGCAAAACAACTCAAGTTAGCTCTTTCGAGAGTCATTCCGAGGGACAATCAGTTTTCTCATTCCAAATCGGAGCTCTTGATTTCTTGGGTCGTTTGCTTCCCAGAAGAATCTCATCCAATAAGGAGTCTCATTCCAGATAGAGCTCTTGATATCTTGGGTCGTTGGTTTCCAAGAAGTATCTCATCCAATAAGAAGTCTCATTCCAGATTGGACCACTTGATATCCTGGGTCATTGGCTTTCCTGAAATATCTCATCCAAAAAGGAATATTCAGTTATAGACACATCACAATGCAACACAAATGCTCACATATGCATGTTACAAGACACAAGTGTCACAAGACGGGCATCACGCGCCAATAGAAAAGAACAGACTGAACAGACTTTTAGCACTTCAATAACAACTGAACTGAAAGAGAGAGAGCACATGCCACACGGAGTGGCGAAATTCCACCCCAGACTCCAGAGAGTACTGGCCCCAAACCTTGGCGCCCCTTTCGGTATTTCTTTATATTACTTGAACTCAATGCAATGCCTTTATGTCCTCTACGCCCCATTGGACGGGGTCCCAAAAGTTGGTGAAACGTTTACTTCTTCTGTTTCTTCTTTTTAGGATTTAGGCCTCTCGGTCGGGATCTGAAGGGTGGCTCCGTTCTTGAGTGACTTGACACGTCAGCACTTTGTGACACAACGAACAGCGCCGCTAAGCACTCCCCCTAGAAAAACGATCTACGGTATGAAGCTACTCAATGACTACCTCGTCACCCCCCCCCCCCCCCGGCAAATAACCTAAAAAGGTCCGGGCCACGAGTTCAGAGGACTGGCACAACCAAACGCTCCCCAGACCACAGCCTACGTGTAAGGTGCAGCGGAAGTGAATGTTGAACTTTGCTCAAGATGGGTGCTCCGAACTTTGCTCAAGGGTTCCTTTTACTTACGGAAGGGAGAGCCTTCCGTTCCTTTAGTGAGAGAGTGCAAATGATCACAAACAAAGCGAATGACATTGTGAATGAAGCTGCTGAGACAGAGAGAGAGAGAGAGAGAGAGAGAGAGAGAGAGAAGAATACGACACCAAACGGTTGTCAAACCCTCCTCCAAGGGCCCCCCTCTCTATGGCGAGAGGTCTATGCTATTGATTGCACAAATCTGGTACAATGGTCTAGATGCAATGGACTTGCCGACGATGTTGACGACAACGATTATGACGACGAGACAGGCTGAAATATGAAAACGCTAGAGGCTGAAATCTGCAACTCTGCTAACTGTTGAATTCTGACACTGTGTCGGCGAGGACGACGATGGCAACTATGCGACAACGATGCGCTGAAAACGCAGATTCTGAAATCTGCGGAGTGCGGCTGAATCTGAAAACACTGGCTGATCTAACCGTGCGGTAAGGATCTGTTGCGGGTAGGTGAGATTACGAGGTTTGGGGCTGATCTTGCGGAGTCTAAGTGCTGAAAACTGAAAACGTTGATGCTAGGGCTGATCTAACGCCGGGAATCTGCAAAATGCTGGAGCAAACTACAATCTGCAAAAACGCCGGGCTGAATTTGGAATCTGCTAATGCTAGGGCTGATCTGGTGCTGCTGAAAACACTAGGCTGAAATTGTAGCCAAACGCTGGTCATGATCTGTTGTTAGCTGGAAACGCTAGGTCAACTGCCGGTCTTGCTAAGAAGGTGCACTATAAGTTGGTGGAGCTTCTGTTGCCTCTCTGTTGCCAGAAAGTACTAGCGCTAGGTTTCTTTTATAGAACTTAGCAAACATGCCCTACCCAGTTTTCCAACAAAAGTCACTTATTAAATAATAAGTGAAAAATGGATAAATAGGGAAAATGGGTTCTGTGCAATGTAAAATGCTCATAATGGGTACTGGCTGTAATGCTGATGATCATGTTGTGTGCAACCAGAGGATATGCAACTGCTCTAAGTGCCTGGACATGCACGGCCTGCACACAGGCTCACAAAGGTGCCAGAACACTTCTTATGGACCTGAAGTAGCTTGTCCACATGCACATAGGGTTAGATGTGCACGTGACATCCCCTCCTTTTCAGTGAGGTACTGGTACCGAACTGTATGGCGTCGAGGGAGAGCGCCAACAACGTCTGGAATCTTGGAAAGGACTCTTCGCTGGCCCACTATGATGCGTGGGTCGTGCGATACTTGAACTTCATGAAGGTCTGCAATGCTTGCTTCTTTGGGCCACGCCAAAAGCGACACAAAGGGATCTGTGGTTGCTTCAATGCTCCAACTTCGGCTATGGACGTAGGTGTCCACCTTCTTCAAGAATCTTCGAGGAAAATTCTTGACACCACTTCCAACACAAAATCATGAACATACTTATTCTATGTAGAGTGACTGGAAAAATACTATGCTTCCTAAATGACTGTGCATGCAAGGGAGATGAACCAAGTGACAGAGTGCCAAACCGATCACCAAACACACGCAAAAAATGGGGTCGAAACTTGACTTTCTGATCTAAATTGATCAACTGTGGCAAATCACAATGGAAATGCCGACGATTGATTGACAATCTTTCTTGTGCTCTTTCTAAGACTATGTCATGCCAAGGAAGAGACATGGTATGTGAATTCCTTTAATGCAAACTTTTCTTCTTTTCGAGAAAGATCCGCATACATCCGTGCTCATCCATGAGTGTGCATCATACAATACGGCATGCATGTGGAAAGGGAGCATATAAAGACGGAGACGAAAATACAAGAAACCGTCACGAATGAAAAACTCGAACAATGCGTGTCGACTAATCATGCAAACACACAATACTTCCTAAGTGGTTTCTTTGGACTTCGACTCGAGAGCCATGACCGGTTCTGCGTGATCGATCGTATCTGCAATGAGGTTAGCTTCACTAGAAAAATCATCATCTAAACCATCATCCTTGTGAACAATCACATCTCTATCATGCAAAACATGTGTGTCGTGCTTCGGAAAAGGAATGACCGAGAGAGTCTCCTTTTCTTGTTCTTCTTTGGGTTCTGAGTCATGCTTCTCTAGAATGAGACTACGTGTTTTATCCTCGTCCAAAACATGAGAGTGAGAGATTAGTGACATAGATGGAATCTTAGTGTCACATTGAAAAACCACGAGAGGTGCTCCTTCAACTGTGAGACTAAGAGTGTTTTCTTTCCAACACCAAGGGCCCCCTTCTCTATGGCGAGAGAGGTCTATGCTATCGATTGCACAAATCTGGTACAATGGTCTAGATGCAATGGACTTGCGAGTAGGTGAGATCTGCGAGGTTTGGGGCTGATCTTGCGGAGTCTAAGTGCTAAAAACTGAAAACGTTGATGCTAGGGCTGATCTGACGTCGTGAATCTGCAAAACACTAGAGCAAACTACAATTTGAAAAAACGCCAAGGCTGATCTGATACTGTTGAAAACACTAGGTTGAAACTGTAGCCAAACGCTGGTCTTGATCTCCTGTTGGCTGGAAACGCTAGGTCAACTGCCGGTCTTGCTAAGAAGGTGCACTGTAAGTTGGTGGAACTTTTGTTGCCTCTCTGTTGCTAGAAAGTGCTAGCGCTAGGTTTCTTTTATAGAACTTAGCAAATTTGCCTTACCCACTTTTTCCAACAAAAATCACTTATTAAATAATAAGTGAAAAATGGATAAATAGGGAAAATGGGTTCTGTGCACTATAAAATGCTCATGATGGGTACTGACTGTAATACGGATAATCATGCTGTGTACAACCAAAGGATATGCAGCTACTCTAAGTGCCTAGACATGCACGGTCTGTGCACAGGCTCACAAAGCTGGTTGAGGCCGTTTATCACATTGGAACCAACGATGAGGTCCACCGCAAAGGGTACATAATCCATCTTTAAATGGTTGTGAACTGGATTGTTGTGGAGAAGCGGCAGAAGTTGACGCTTGATTTCCATACGGACGTCTATCCGGATAAGAATTTTGCCGAAAAGGCTGTCAGCCTCGCCAACGTCGATTAAAATTAGACCAATCATTTTTTAAATTTGGTCTACTATTCTCCGCTCTCGGACTCCAAACACTAGATCGGGATAAGGAACTTGCAATTGATTGGGATTGTGAAACATTAGAACCATTATGTGATTTGTTGCCTAAATAAGAGACGTCACGCTGGTTTCGAAAGGGACACAAGATCCGCGACCAAATGGGCGATCACCGGCTCGACAAAGCGAAAAGTGGTCTTTGCGAAAGTCACCTAACATCCCACATATGAAATGGCGTCCTCAACTGTAGAGGGGTTTGCCTCGTGTACATCATCGCGAAGGGTGGGCTCAAGTCCATCGACAAAAAAATGCAATTTATCGTCGGGAGTAATAGTCATTACCTTCAAGTTCAGTCGTTGGAAATGAGATATGTAAGCAGCCACAGAGCCTGTTTGCTTTAAGTGGCGCAATGCAAAATGCGCATGAAAATCAGCACTTGCTAGCACAAAGGCTTTGCACATTGCGCGCTTAAATTTTGCCCACGTCGGCATTTGTTTTCCTAAGGCAACTCGATTTTGCCACCAAAGAAAGGCAGTGTCTTTCAGGAGGCTAGCAACCAAAGCTACTTTTTTTTTGTTCCGTTATGTCCAGGTTATTAAAATAATTATCCATCTTGAATATCCATTGATCAATCACCCGCTTATTGCGTCGACCATCATAAGGTTCGGGGGGTTTTATGTCCACTTTTTTTATATTAGATTCTGTGATTAATCAAAATAAATATTTAAGTTCACGATTGTTAACCTCATCAAGTGGATCCGGCATGGCTTGATCTTCGCCGCCTACGGATGATGTAGAATTGCCATCCTATTGAGGTGTCGGCTGTATCAGGGCTTTGACTTCATTTGACAAGGATTGGAGCATGGACTCGAGTTGGGCCTGTCGTGAAGCTTGGGCCTCAAATTGTTGTTGAATAGCGGCCAAGAGTGCGGCTCCGTCCACCTATCCTTGCTGTCCGACATGACGAGCTCACAGCTCGTAGCGACACAGCTCGTAGCAAGGCGAGGCTAGAAAAAACCAACCTGTAGGCAAAGTAGGCGGTGTATGTAGTGGCTCCGAGAACTCAGCGAACGCCGAGTAGTCCTCCGTGAAATCCTAGATCTCGTCAAGCTCTAGCGTCAGTGGAGTGTAATCTAGCACGACTTCCTCTACGTGAAAAGAAACCAACGTGTGGGAAGTTTGGATCTTGGAGAGATTATCCACGTAACAAGCCGGAATGTGGTGTGCGACAAATGGGAAACGAGTCAAAAGGAACTCGTAATGTGGCAACTCTGCCTGCTCGCACCGAATGGTAATCCGCCAAACTAACCACCTCTAGAACCCGAAACGGCATTGCGAGATGTGCACCAGGTATTCTCTTTCTAGAGGGTTAGGAGGTTCGAGAGAGTATGTGGCAGACGAAATTCCCACAGGTACTTCCGGAACTGCCTGCTCTGGGATGGGTTCAGGAATAGGTACTGGTGCAAGAATCTCTGCAATTTCCGGCTCTGGAGAATCCAGAATAAGTATGATGTCGGGTTCCGGCAAATCGGAAATGATGATAATCTCATGGGCGGGAAGAGGTTCTCATGCAGGAGCCGATAAAGGCAAAAACGGATTTTCGGGAAGGATTTCTTCCAGCACGTCGCCTACGTACGACAAGTACGGAACGGGCAAGTCGTACGCGTCGTCATCCATGAGGAGGTAAAAGCCGGGACGCGCGATGTGCGGCCAGAGGAACTGCTCGCAGGAAGGCCAACACTGGAGATTTTCGCTGTAAGGCTTGGTTCGTTCAATTGGTTGCGTTGAATAATGTTCAGCCATGCTTACGTGATGTTATTTTTTTAATAAATCACCTCTTTTGGCAGGTCACCCCAAATTTGGGACAGGTTGGTCACTTAAATAAATTATAAGGCTTATAAAGGTCAGCCAGCCAGCGTAAAAAACACCTCAGCGTAAGAACTCTTGCAGCGTTAAAACACAACCAGCGTGGAAAAATTCAGCCAACGCAGCTACTTTTTCTGCCAGGCAAAGGAGCTAAATGCACTCCCTTTTCTCTTGCAGTATTGACCTTGTATCAATCTTCTAGATGTTTGTGTGAGTAAAAGACACCATGCACACACTCACACACCCTTGTACCTTAGCAAAACACAAGGAATTCCCTTACTTTCCTTACCTCACACACAACCACTCAAGAGCCCAATGAAAATTCTCTCCCTGACTCAGTTCAAGCTCCAAACGTTTTGAACTACAAGCCCTTGCCTACCCACTCCCTAATCTGCTCCTAAGAGATACCGGAGCCACCACCTACAACACTTGGAATCTCTATCTCATCTGCCAGATGTACGTGGACTTGAATGTCAGAAAAAGAAATCCGTAGAACATTTTCTGCCAGGCAAAGGAGCTCAATGCACTCCCTTTTCTTTTGCAGTATTGACGTTGTATCAATCTTCTTAGATGTTGTGAGAGTAAAAGACACCATACACACACTCACATACCCTTGCACCTTGGCACAACACAAGGAATTCCCTTTCACACACAACCACTCAAGAGCCCAATGAAAATTCTCCCCCTAACTCAATTCAAGCTCCAAACGTTTTGAACTACAAGCCCTTGCCTACCCGCAGACACTACGTAGTGAGTCGAGTTGATCAAGGCTTGGAATCACACTCGATGGCTATCGAAAGTTACAAGAATATCAGCAAAAACACAAAAAATCCAACCACAAAAGGCCTCCCTCAAACCATTGCAAAAGCTTCACCAAACTCCATTCTATTGGACTCTTTGGTGTAGCCTCAACCATAACGGCATTGATACAGGGTCACATAGTCTTGTAGAAAGCCGCACCTTCCTCCCTCAATTCCTCGCACACATACATCCATGGAAACCTTAAGAGCTTCCATAGACCTCCCAAGTGAAAACTTGAAGAGAAGAAACCGTCATTCACTCCTCCACGCACTAAAAAATAGGACGTGAACAAGTCGGGACTGCATAGGACCACCTGTAGAAACCTTGCTTCCTCTTCCACACAATGAGGTGAAAGTGTTGATATTTCATCGCAAACACACTCCCTCGGCTTGGAGACTCACGGCCATGTGGCAAAAAATCCTTTTCACACCCTTCTGACCCATTCTTTGACCTTTTTTGGCCATTGATAGAGAAGAGAGAGCACACGACAAAGTGCTAGCATTGCTGCCCGTGAAATCCATTGCAAATTGTGTTGCGTTTTAAACGTGAAGACATGGAAGATTGGGTTGATTTCTTTTTTGCAATATTATTGACAGGACTTACAAAGCTTTTTGGGCACATTGTGTTTAGTAGGAGAGCTTTTGGACACCACCTTTTGTAAGGGATGCTTTTCAGTCTTGGACCTTTAAATATGTGCCTTGGGGGTTCTCTTTGATAGGTCGGTGCATGGTGGCACTCGGGCATGTGATTATGAATATAGAAAGAAGTACCGAAAGGGGGTCTTGACTTAGAGGCCAATGCTTCTAGGAGTGGAACTCCCAAGTAGGACCAATACGCACATACGGTACGGATCCGTACGGACGTTCCGTACACAACGTATTGTGTACGTACGGATCGTACCGTACATGCATCATTTTTTTTATATAAAAAATTTGGGAATTTTTTCAGCCGTTTGTATTCGCTTGAGTCTCTAGCTGTTGTATATAGAATTTAAACATAATCAAAGTTATAAAACATCAAATTGACAAATTCTATAGCTTTGTCTTTGAAACTGACAGTTATTTTTGTGGTTTCTATTCTTTTTTACCAATGCCACGTATTTTTCCGTACATAAAAAATTTACCCATACGGGACTACATACAGTACGTACTTCCACGTACCGTACAACACGTATGGTTCCACCTTGGGAACTCCAACTCTCCATGTCTCCCGTCTACAATGTGTTGTTCTCTCTTTCAAGTTAGAGGCCAATGCTTCTTGAAGTGGAACTCCCAACTCTCCATGTCTCCTGTCTACAGTGTGATGTTCTCTCTTGACTTAGAGGCCAATGCTTCTGGGAGTGGAACTCCAACTCTCCATGTCTCCTATCTACAATGTGATTATGAATATAGAAAGAAGTACCGAAAGGGGGTCTTGACTTAGAGACCAATGCTTCTAGGAGTGGAACTCCAACTCTCCATGTCTCCTGTCTACAATGGTTGTTGCAATGATTTTGCCGAAAAAGTGGCAAAAGCACACATAACGAACATTGAGAAACATAAAGAAAATGACAAAGGTGACAATGTGGAGCCTGGACAGTGGGCAGCTGGTGGAAAACCCGCAACCAAGGGTCCTACATGCTATAAGAAGAGAATAAAACACTATGGTAGAAGGCACACGTCTAACACAGAGCTTTAAAAGCTACGAAAAGTCTACCTTGGGACTATTTTAGCTACAATTCATGCAAGACCTTCAAGCTCTTGAAAGGATCAAAAGATATGAGGCCAATGGGCCAGTATGACAATGCATTGCTGCTGCCCAAAGAAAGTTGTTGCAAACATTGACTGAACAGGTTCTCAAAGTTTGATGCCTTCCTCCGCCTCTGACAGAGACACAAAATGAATGCAATACTAATGGTTTTGCAAGCATCGAACTGAAACCAGAATAGGGAACTCAAAACTCGACACTTTTCTCTGCGTCTGACATAGACACATATTGAATGCAATACTATGGCCATTGCTGTCTTGCAAGCAAGAATTGAATCAGTCAATAAGTCCACAAAAAACACTTACATTGAAACCCTCAGCACGAAGGCATCGCAGATGTGCTTCAATCCATTTTCCGCAATATTCTGGTCCATGCTCTGCAACGCACTCATCTCGCAGCCTCTTCGTGTCAGGACAAGCACAGCAAATCTTCTTCTTGGGTTTTGACTCCTGCGCTGTAGTGGACTGCTTGGTGAAAGGCGCTGCTTCAGAATTAGACATGGTCAAGGCTGTGCTGCCCTGCTAACTCTCTGAACAAGATGAACACACTGCAAAAATGGTAACGTGATGGTCAAGAAACGAGGTTTATACAATTTTATGCATCTAGTCTATGTGTGCACCACAGTAAGTAAAAGGAAAATGGAGATTTCTTCTATGTGCATCTATATCTATACTATTATAAAAGGCCAAGGTCTTATCAAATTTTAAAAAGTTTTAATTTTCAACGTTGATACCGACGTTGTCAATGCTTGTACCGAGGCTTATTCCACCGCGCATTTCGATGAGTATATCGACGCCTGTACCGACGGACTCTGCAAAAACAAAATATGTAAGTTTCTTCTCTCGTTTTTCTCTTCCTCTCTTGCTCTCCTCCTCCTCATTTGCTGCAGATCTACTGCCACACGACTTGTCGGACTTGAGATTTCCACTCATAGATGTTCGTTAAGCTACCTTTTCTCTCTCTTTCGGACAAAGTAAAGCACCCCTCTACTGCACTCACGTGCTCACATGTGGAGCAAGCTCCGCAATCCGATGAGTCTCCTTTGTGCGAACAGTGTGACACCCCACACACACACACACACACACACACAGCCGCCCAACGCCTGAGCAAGCTCCTCAATCTGCTGAGTCTCCTTTGTGCGAACAGTGTGACACCACACACACACACACTCAAAGCCTCCCAACGCCTGTGCTTTGGAAATGGTATGCAATTCTCTGCTTTTTTGCCTACATAGGGTCTTAGGCTAGCTATGACACTATGTGCCACCGAATCTTAAATGAACCCCGAGCGGTGGGATCTACGGTGGGTAGGGTTTTGTGGTGATTTTGAGGAGGATCGATGGTCTATAAATAGTTGCCCACATTGACTTCCTGGCTAGCTGCCCAAGTCTCGAACTTGCGACCCTCGCCTTGGCAAGGCAGCACACCCACGTGGGTTTGCTTGTCCAAAGCCTCCACTTCACAGCTATATAAACTAAACCAGTGATGGCAAAAGTAAACAAGGACATAAAAAGTAAACTAGGACCCCATCCAACGACCCTATGAAGTCGTGAAAAGAGTGCCCGAGTTCTTAATCGTTGATCTCTCCGCTCAATCTTGTTCAAGCCCCCATGTGATATAGTGTTGATGGCTAGGCTAGTAAAGCATTAAGCTCTTGGAAGCAACTTGCGAGCAATTGTGGGCCGCTAGATAAAGCTTATCAATTAGTGCCATGTGGCAAGCTAGTGATGGTGAATCTCTTTTTCATTCCTTTCATGTTTCTTATAAGAGAGGCATATTTCTAGACATACTTCTAGCTTTAATAGTTTGTTTCTAACAATTGTGGTACAATCACATAGGCATATGTTTAAGAATAGTGTGAACTCAATGTACAATAATAGAGAGAGCACTAACTTGTTGATTATCAAGGTATTTGCTTGAACATGGTTGCAATGTTCGGATGTTGCTTTGGTGAGCTACAAAAAAAATCATGTCAAATAATTAAATACTTCACAATAAAAGAATTTTGGAATGAACATTGGAGAAGTATACATAGTGTACAAACTACTTAAGTGCCACACAGAAGTACGATGGAGGGTCGACACGGTGTCTCTCTAAACATGTTAAGCAATGAAAATTGTGCCTTGCCCCATAGTCAACCTGTGTGTAGTCCATCCTATAACATAGGCATGGGAATTAGGAGCAAAGTTAAAAACTTCAATTTCTTAACTTGATATTGCATAGTGTGCCTTGTTTCACAAGACTGACCTTGTGTCAGTGTGTTGACAAGGTATCCATCTATTTCTTTAAGCCAAATATCTTCGAGTTGCCATCACCAATTGTTGCAACACCAATGACAACCCTGCACCGTCTCTACATGGTGGTTTGTGTTGTTGACCTGCAGATGGTAGGGTCGCCAAACGAAGCTCCACAAGGCCACAATCACCCGTTTCCACCCGTTATCTCCCTTGCTTCCTCTTACCCTTATGATAGACCTTTGTTCTCTGTCGATGATGAAGCGCTAACTTCACATCTTAACAAGTTTAAAGCATTGAAACACCAAATGCTACGTGTTGAGGAAAAGATTTCCCAAAAATGAAGTTGTCATAGTTTTGATCAACAATGTGGATAAACCTCTCTTTGATGTGTTGGTCTCTATCCTACATCTGCTCTTTTGGGTCAAAGCACAAACCTAAGCCACTTATAGCAACTGGAGATAGAGTTTTCTTCAATCACGGTGAGGATAGAGGAGAAGGAAGAGGTGTTGCAGTTCAAGCATGATGTTGTAATCAAGGATCATAATCAAATTCATTGTATGTGGAGCCTATTTTAAAGTCTTTGTTTCAATGGAAAACGCGTGTGTCTATTTTGTGAATGGCTACGGTGCAATTTATTCCACCTAGAAGTTTTCATTAGCACTTTGTCACATAGGCAATCTTGGTCAAGGAAAAACATCCACCTAGATAAGATCTCTTCTTTTGTTTAGAGTTTCTTTTGCTAGTGATGGCATTATTTCCTACCAAGAGCTTTCTACCCCAAGTGTTGTGCTATGTATTCATTTGCCACTTAAATCTTTATGTTCGTAACCTATCTGGTTGTGACCTACCAAACCATGAGCTTTTGGTATTTTACTTCCTTCCATGTGAGTTTGTTTGTTGAGTGTTCCTTGAACATATTCTCTGGAGATTCTTTATGATGGGCTATGTTTGTAAGCGTTTATTTGAAGCAAAGTGTGTCATTGATGATGTTTGGAGTAAGGTTAATTCTTCTACGATACCTCTCAAATCGATGACAGTGGTTGTTCTGTGATCGTTAAGATTGTGCAAGAACTCATAGGTGCTCTAATAATCGAAGCCATAGGGATCTAATCTTGGGTATCAAATAACTCCTACAGTTTGTCTGCCTCTTTTGAAAGCTTATTCAACTCCCACATGGATATGTTGGGCACATGAGTGATGACTTCCTCACCTTGTGGAGTCTTGAAACTGCCTCTTAGAATACTAGCATCTCTTTTGCCCTAAGATCCACATCAATCCAACAATAGAGAACATGTTTCTCATCATAAAGTACATACAATTGTGCTAGACCAAAAAAATCTGTGATAATTTTTTTGTTTTTAGAATCTAGAGAATAGATTTTAGATTCTCTCATCCTCTCTCCCCCTCATCACTCTCTCTCTCTCTCTCTCTCTCTCTCTCTCTCTCTCTCTCTCTCTCTCTCTCACACACACACACACACACACACAACATTACCTCAAACATAATGGAGTTCAAACACACACACAAAAAAGGCATGCTGCGATTTCCTACTTTGTTGGCCTACCAAAGGCCTTTTATTTAGTCATGTGAGCTTTTTAAGCTTTCTTCTCAAGCAGGCAACTTCATTGTGCTATTGAGCTTTCTTCCCAAGTGGGCAACTAGCATTGTGCTATTGAGCTTGATCTTGTTAGTTGTGCAACCTTGCCTTGAAGAACAATTTGAGAGAAGATAGGTTTGGTTTATGCAAAACCTTTTGAATTTGACATATCATCACCTTAAAGTTAGGTTAGATGGAAGAATTTCCCTCTCATACCAAAAAAACTATAATGCTAATGGCTTTCAAAAGAATAAGTTGAGTGCCTACACGTGACAAAGTGCATAGGCAACTCCAAAGGAGGAGAAACGACTAGCGGAATGTTACACATTGCATGCATGCTAAACCCTCTCTTTACATAGAGATTAGGAAGTCTTTTGGCTTTCCAATGTCATGAGACTTTTCATCTCCTACACTATCACCATATGCTATTGCATTTTAGATGTTTTGAAAAGTTTTATTATTATTATTATTATAAGAGACCTACTATTACTTCTACATAATGGAAAACATGGGACCCTTTTAGACAATTTTGAGACCTTTTTTGGTCCAAGACCTCGTCTTTGAGTGTCAAAATGAAACATATGGGCATTGCTTTTAGAGTTTTTGGGTGTTTTGGACGCAATGGTGTGGTCAAAAGCGTGAAATTCTAACAACTATAAAAATTTAGATTGGTCCAAATCCTTTTAAAGCTTTTCACTTCATTTTGATGTCAAAACTCCGTCTCTAAACTCATAATGAGACATATGAATATTTACTTTTAAGATTTTGGGATGTCTTAAATAGAACGATATAGTCAATATGATTAAATTTTATCTCTCTCATATTGTCATGTATAGAAATATTCAATGAATTAATTTGTGTAAACATAAATATTTTAGAAGGGGGTTATATCATTTTTAAGTCAAACATCTCTTCCTAGGGCCCTGATATATGAGGCACATGAATCCTTCGTCTAAGTAAAATTCATCAATTATTTTTTAGTTCAGACTTGTGCTTTCTATAAGTATTCTTTTAATAAAACCATGTAACACTATCAAACTAGTGATGTCTAAGGTGTTTATAATGCCCTTTGGTTCTTAAAAATCAAGAATGGATAGCTTCTAAAGGTAATTCATCTTCCATCTTTTATGTGGGCACATTGTAAGATTGTGGTCAATAGCAATTTTGTGATGGAACTATTTGCAAATACTTTTAGAGAAAGATTGACTTTGAAAACGCTTTGTTTTGAAGGGTCATGGGTCTTCCCTCTTCATTGACTTGTTAACATTTCTTATAGCAATAACATGATCTCTCATCTCTTCAAGTGTTTCAACCATATTTCGTGTGATTGTCTTTGTCTCTTTTATGACGGTGCAATATCAAAGTTTTGGCCATCTACGCTCAAAATTCTACTTTGCTCGTTTTTTCCACTCGAATTATATAAATCCTCAAACCGCACCATAAGAGGAACTTTGTTGTTTGGAAAGGGCAGGCCAACTTAAACCATAAGCATGTGTATCAATGCAACAAAATACTCATTCAAATTGATTTAATGTGCATTACCCTCATCTACAACCATCTACAATAGTCATCACAATCTCTTAGGTTCTAAAAGGTGCAACCCAATTGTTGGGGACCGCAAAAAGGTCATTAAAATCAAAATAAATTCCAAAGAAGTAATAAAGTTTCTATTGTAAATAAAAACGCAAGACTCACAAAGAAGTTAGGATAACATTTTTTTAATATAATTTGTTTGGCTATCATGTATTTTGTTTCAACCTTGAAACTCACCTTCTCAAACAAAGCCATATCTTAGAGACTCAAACACAATTACACTAATTGAAACCTCATTTTGAAATACCATCATCTGATCATCATTGTTTTTCAAAGTTCCATTCCCTACGTCCACAAGCCATTCTTTATACGCAACACTTATGACATCACCATCTCTTATTTACATGTTATCTATTAATTTGAAAATATTCACATGTTTTAAAGTGTAACATCAAATATGTCAGCACGGATTCCTGGGAAACCACCGATAACATCTCTCTAAAATCTTCTCTAAGACATAATACATTTTCATTGAATGGATTACTTGAGCACATGTATTTTGTAAAGTCCTGTCCAAATCCTCAAATGCATGTGGATGCATCGCAATCCTCACCCCACACAATGAGATTGCATACTCTAAGCAATACTATAGTCTACTCTCAGATGGGGATATTGCACATGTTACATCTATTCAACTCCAAGTGTATTTTGAACCTCAAGTGTGCAATGAATCTAATTCCAGAAGATGCTTTGGCCAATACAACATCTCTCACTTTAGACAGCCGTCATAGCAATCAATGGTATAAATAAGTTTTCCCAGTACGTGTAGGATCATTCAAGAAAAAAATATCCCCACCATCATTGGCTAATGCACATATAACTATCTCTATAGAAATCCTTTGATCTACATTAAGAGTTTGCTCCTTTGCATGCAACTCTGAAAGCGCTTGCATTGTATCAAGGCATTGCTCCTAGAAAGTAAGATTTTTCATGATGTTGCAAGAATCATTCATCGACATTTGAAACTCCAAGATATTTAGATAAACTTCGTTCGAATGTACCAAGAATATTACGCAAATCTCTCAATGTATACCCTTCCATAATTTGCATGCATATATCGAAGGACCCAAATCTCATCTTTAGGCTATGACAATAAATAAATGTCTAAATTTTCCTTATAAATGATGAGGGGAGGAGGGCTCACAATACAACAAAATGGCACCAAAAAATGTCTTAGGTACAAGCCACTATGTGTAGTGCAAGCTTCTTCCATGTATTCGGACCATTTTTCATCGTCTTCCAAGCTACCCCTTGCAATGCATGATGCCTTAAATGTAGAACACAATATGCTATTCACATAGCAAAAATTCTCAAATGATCTACATCTTTTACAAACAATCAAAAGCAAGTGAACAAATAATCATTCACTTGTAGAGGGCTGCAGGAAATATATCCAAACAATAATATCCCCATGATGTCTCCTTAGCCACTTTTTGGAAGGCGACTTCCACTCCCACTTATGAAGGAAATAAATGGTCAAAGTATCTGTAATGGAAATGGCCTATGAACTTTGAGGATAGCGAATTAAGAGAATTAGAGTGAGCATTTTTGTGAGATTAATTTGAGAACATGGAGGGTGAACTTAATTGATGGTAGCAACATAAACATAGTACTTAATAAACTTGGCATGAACAATACTTTTGCAAGAGAGAGAGTAGTAGAGAACATGACAATAGTTGAGGACCGGATTTACTCGAAGCCAGTCCTCCCTCCAACAGGCGTTTGTATTATCCCATCAAGAGAGACTTGTTACAATACAATCTTTGTGTTCCTTGTGACCTTGGTGATGCTATGAAGATGGATAGCTTCATGCATCACGAGATTAACATAAACTTTGAAAAAAATATTAACTATCCCAAGGCCTCAAACACCTTCGAAGGTGGAGAGAGCTAGCGGGGAATGAGAGTAGGGAAGAGGAAGAAGAATCAGCCATAAGAGAAAGAAATAGTTCATCACTTATCATCACTCTTCTTGCTTAGCATAGCATAATAGCATAGTAATGAAGATGAAGAAGATGGCAAGCTTAAGCATTGAAGCATGGCTCTTGGTTGGATTTGCATTCCATAGCCAAGAGTGTTGGTGTAGGCTCTCCACTTCTCAACAAGCTTGGAGAAGGAGATGGAGCTCTTGCATTTTTCACTCCACACAATGAGAGAATGTGTGTGTGTGTGGAAGAGTATACCCCCCCTTTCATGCTTGGTATCTCTCTCTCTCTCTCTCTCTCTCTCTCTCTCTTTATTTTATTATTTCATTTGGACATGTGTCCTCTTTTTCCTCTTTGAGAGAAAGAACTTAATTATTTATTCTTATGTATCTAAATTCTCATTGTACCCCTTTAAAACCTATCCAATAGCATTCAAACACATCATGAGGGCCACATGTGGAGGATCATTTGAACATGTGTCTTTTATGCTTATTAAGTCATTTGGTTGAATTAAATACTTCAAGAACTTAGTCAATCAAGCATGGAAACGTTCATGCCTCTTGAGAGTTATCTTTGAATTGAATACTTCAAGAACTTTAGTCATTTAAGCATGTGAGAAACACCTCAAGCTTTTGGGTAAGGTTCCCACTAACACTTAGCAAGCCAACAAGCACCTCATGCTTGGGTAGGATTCCCACCTCAAGGTCAGCCCTAGCTTGCCTAAGGTCAAAGGACTTTTGAACACTAACTTTTGGAGGTCTTTAATGAAGCTAACCCTACGGTCTTTAAGCTCCATTTAGTAGCATTGCTCTTTAACATACCATCTCTCATTTGGACCCCTTTTAACCTTGGCCCCGTGTTGAAACAGATTCATAAACACATGTCTATATTCTAACCCTTGTTCTCGTTTATTCTCCCACATTAAATGATCAGTTTAATATGAGAAAATCATTTGGGTTGGTTAGATATTAGATTTTATAACATTCCCTCTTTGAAATCATAGTCGTCCTCAACTATGACGTAGAAGAGATAAAGTCTTAGTCATTAGTCTACGTTTCTTAGCGGGTAGAGGATCCCTTCTTACCCTGTGACATCATTCCAGAATGGATGACTAGTCCATTTGGTGCTTGGGAGACGTAGTTGCCGCAAGCATGTCTGCTCTTTAGTCCATATCATACTCCCAAAGTAGAGTGACAAATTCTACTTGGTGTTTGAGTGACGTCGTCATCACAAACATGATTCTAAGCATGCATACTATTTAAATTTGTGCACAAAAGAGGATTAGTCTTAATATAAGAAAAAAACATTGTTCATTAAGAAAGCATTTACATTTGCTTACTCTAGTGCAACATTGTAAGCATTGACAAGGTTCATACTATCCTTAAGTTGCATTCCTTGCATCCATCTAGCAACTTCAAATGGATAGTTTTTGAACTTAATAAGATACCGTCGGATAATCTTACCATGCCGTAGTAACTTGTCTTCATGCCAAAGGATAGCTTCAGGTTGTAGCACCTCTTCTCGGTCTTTGATTTCTGGAGGGTCTTCAATAATTGGTTCTATTGGTGGCTCTTCTTTGTAGGGCTTAAGTAGGCTCCCATGAAAAGCATTGTGTGTGAACCAATGGTTGGGCAACTTGAGTTGATAAGCCATGTCATTGATTGGCTTCAAGATTTGAAAAGGACCATAGTATCTTTTTGCTAATTTAGCATAATACTTTTGATGGCCCGTAGGATTTTTGCCCGTCATTTGCCTCAATCGAGCCTTGGGAAACTTGTTACCATATACATGTGGTAGTGATGTGTGTGAACACACTAGACCGCCGGGGCATTTTTTCCCTCTTTAGGAGGTTTAGGAGGTTTTTTCTCTCTTTAGAAGGTTTTTTCCCCGAGCATAATATATATGCCCATCACTCTAGGGCTATCCATCTTTCCATTGCACACTAAGTAACACACTCTCTATTGTGTGCCTTGAGCTTCCTTTGTATTCTCCAAGTTGTGTGCATTTCTCTGCAATCCTAATTTCAACAATTGGTATCAGAGCAGGTTGCGTCCTCCCGGGCTCAGTCGCCAACAGCTCCAGCACACGCCTGCTCACTTTCTTCGATTTTTGTGAGCTTTGGCGAGCGTTCGCATGTACAATGCCGTATACGTCTCAGCAAAATGGTGTGTTGCTCAGAGGAAAAAAGGTCTCTTACGGAAATGGCAAGATATATGGTCAAGAGTCAAGCTTTACCACATTCGTTTTGGCTCGAGGCTGTCATGTGTGCTACTTATATACTCAACAGGTGTCCTACAAAAGCGTTGCAGTCTATGACTCCATATGAAGCATGACATGATAGAAGGCCATCTATTGAGCACATGCGTGTTTTTGGTTGTTTGGCTTATGGTTTAGTGCCACAAGTGCAGCGCAAAAATTGGATGATAAGGCTGTCAAATATATTTTTGTTGGTTATAGTGCTGAAAGCAAAGGTTATAGGTTGTATCATCTGCAAACAAAGCGTATTTTGGTTTCACGGGATGTAGTGGTTGTGGAAGATTCTGTTCAGCCCTTCCTGTCATGTACTAGAGAGAGTAATGTAAGCTCACAGGACATTTATGACACTTTTTTGCCTCTTTTCAGTGGTGGGAGTTCGAATGTAATTTCCAATGAGGCAAATGTACAACCTATGGGTGTTTTCAAAAATGTTATAGATCAACCTATTATTGATGTAGATGTACATGATGTACTTGATGAGGAAAGGACTAAAAATGAACAGGCTAGAGGTATGCCAAAATGGCTGGTGCACACTTTGCGTGGCAGTAAATTGGATGCACCTTTGTCTAGTCGTACTCGTTCAGGCTCTTGCCATGAATCTTATGCATGAGATTGCTATGCTTTGGCTGTGTCTAGCTTACATGATGTTGAGGAACCTCTCTCTTTCGATGAAGCACAAAATTCAGAAAATTGGATGGCTGCCATAATCAGAATATGATGCACCTATAGAAAATGACACATGGACTTTATGTGATTTGCCTCCTGGCAAAAAGGCCATTGGTACGAAGTGGGTTTACAAGTTGAAACGCAAGCCGGATGGTGAGATCGATCTCCATAAGGCTTGACTTGTTACAAATGGGTTATGCACAGCAAAAAGGCATAGATTATGAAGAGACTTTTGCTCCGACTTGTCTTATGACTACTCTGAGTTTTCTATGTGCATTGGTAGCTCATTTTGGTTGGGATGTACATCAATCAGACATTGTTACTGCTTGCTTGAATGGTGACATATTTGAGGAAGTTTATGTAACGCAGCCTCACGGTTTTGTCAAGAAAGGACAAGAGGACAAAGTGTGCAAATGTAACAAGGCTTTGTATGGGTTGAAGCAATCTCCTCGTGCTTGGTATGAGAAAGCTGACACTCATTTGATCAAACAAGGCTTTCGTAGCAGTCCAACATGAAGCACACTGTATGTAAAGCGTGAGGGTGATGTACTTCTCATTGTGGTTCTTTATGTAGATAATTTGCTGATCATTGGACCAAATGAGAGACAAATTGCTGAATTTAAGGCTGATTTGAATGCTACTTTCAAGATGAAAGACTTGGGGTTGTTGCATCATTACTTGGGCATACAATTTAAGCAGTGTGATGGTGGTATTGCCTTGTGTCAAAAAAGTTACATAGAGACATTGCTAAGTAATTTTAGACTTGAGGATTGCAAACCTATTGCCACTCCCATGGAAACAGGTTTGAAATTGAGTCTACATGATGATGGTGATCCTGCAGATGTCACTCTTACCAAACTATTGTTGGATGCCTCATTCATGTATGCAACACGAGGCCAAATAATCAGTTTGCATTCTCACAGGTCAGCAGATTTATGCATAGCCCAGGGTCTAAGCATTGGCAGGCTGTCAAGAGGATTTTCGCTACCTTAGTGGCACTTTACATCTTGGCTTGTTTTATCCCAAGGGGGGATCATTGCCGCCAGACTTACATGCCTTTTCGAACTCAGATTGGGCTGGTTTTTTTGACACGTGAGTGTCCACAAGTGGTTTTTGTTTCATGCTTGGCAGTTCATGTATATCATGGTTGAGCAAGAAGCAACCTACTGTGGCCACTTCGAGTTGTGAGGCTGAGTATAGGGTAGTCTTCACAGCTACGGTTGAGTGTGTATGGCTCAGACGCCTTATGACTGATTTGGGTGTTGGACAAGACACTGACAACACTATCTACAATGACAGTCAGAGTGCATTGGCAGTTGCGAGGAATCCAGTTTTTCATGCTCGCACAAAGCACATTGAGGTGCATCACCACTATGTCAGGGAGAGGCTCTCAGCAGGAAAGATCAGGTTGGCTTATGTGCCAACACAAGACAACCTTACATATCTTTTCACAAAGGCATTGTCTTGTGAGAAGCTTGAAGCTTTCCACAAAGCTTTGGGCTTACTCCCCTTTGTGGACTGATCATGTGCTCACGGCATGGCACCTACCTTTACTCATGTGCAAGCTCTTGTTCACAACATCAATCCAGGGGGATTTGTTACCATATACATGTGGTAGTGATGTATGTGAACACCATAGGACCGCCGAGGCATTTTTTCCCTCTTTAGGAGGTTTTTTCTCCTGAGCATAATATATACGCCCATCACTCTAGGGCTATCTATCTTTCCATTGCACACTAAGTAACACACTCTCTATTATGTGCCTTGAGCTTCCTTCGTCTTCTCCAAGCTGTGTGCATTTCTCTGCAACCCTAATTCCAATAAAACTTAAGTAAGACCTAATCATTTTCTTTGAATGTTAAGGCCCTTTTGTGCTTGTAAGAAGCAACTTTTTGCCTTTGTTGAGAGATGGATATAGCCTCCTTAACCTTTTGAAAAGATTCTTGTAGGTCATGGCTATACTCATAAGCAACGAAGATCTTCCCATGTACTTTAAGTTGCAAGGGACTTTTAGGTCAACGAGAGGTGGCACATGAGTAAAGGGAAGTGCCATGCCCTGAGGACATGATCAGTCCACAAAGGGGAGTAAGCCCAAAGCTTTGCAGAAAGCTTCGAGCTTCTCACAAGACAATTTCTTTGTGAAAGATTTGCAACGTTGTCCTGTGTTGGCACATAAGCCAAGCTGATTTGTCCTGCTGAGAGCCTATCCCTGACATAGTGGTAATGCACCTTAGTGTGCTTTGTGCGAGCATGAAAAATTGGGTTCCTCGCAATTGCCAATGCGCTCTGGTTGTCAGTGTAGATAGTGTTGGTAGTGTCTTGTTCAACACCCAAATTAGCCATAAGGCGTCTGAGCCATACACATTCAACCGTAGCTGTGAAGACTGCCTTGTACTCAGCCTCACAACTAGAAGTGGCCACAGTAGGTTGCTTCTTGCTCAACCATGATATACATGAACTACAAACAAGCATGAAACAAAAACCACTTGTGGACACTCGCGTGTCGAAACAACCAACCCAATTTGAGTCCAAAAAAGCATGTAAGTCTGGCGGTAATGATCTTTCCTTGGGATAAAACAAGCCAAGATGTAAAGTGCCACTAAGGTAGCGGAAAATCCTCTTGACAGCTTGCCAATGCTTAGACCTTGGGCTATGCATAAATCTAATGACATGTGAGACTACAAACTGAATATCTGGCCTCATGTTGCATACATAAATGAGATAGCCAACAACAGTTTGGTAAAGAGTGACATTAGCAGGATACAAGGGAGATCACCAGCATCATGTAGACTTAACTTCACCAGCATCATGTAGACTTAACTTCAAACCTGTTTCCATGGGAGTGGCAATAGGTTTGCAATCCGCAAGTCCAAACTTACATAGCAATGTCTCTATGTAACTTTTCTGACACAAGGCAATACCACCATCACACTGCTTAAGCTGTTTGCCCAAGTAATGATGCAACAACCCCAAATCTTTCATCTTGAAAGTAGCATTCAAATCAGCCTGGGATTCAACAATATGGCTCTCATTTGGTCCAATGATCAGCAAATCATCCACATAAAGAACCACAATGAGAAGTACATCCCCTCACGCTTTACAATGTGCTTTCTGTTGGAGTGTTTATGAAAGCCTCGTTTGACCAAATGAGTGTCAGCTTTCTCATACCAAGCACGAGGAGATTGCTTCAACCCATACAAAGCCTTGTTACATTTGCACACTTTGTCCTCTTGTCATTTCTTGACAAAACTGTGAGTTTGCATTACATAAACTTTCTCAAATATGTCACCATTCAAGAAAGCAATAACAATGTCTGATTGATGTACATTCCAACCAAAATGAGCTGCGAATGCACATAGAAAACGCACAGTAGTCATACGACAAGTGGGAGAAAAATTCTCTTCATAATCTATGCCTTTTTGCTATGCATAACCCTTTGCAACAATTCAAGACATATGGCGATCAATCTCACCATCCGGCTTGCATTTCAACTTGTAAACCCACTTCGTACCAATGGCCTTTTTGCCAGGAGGCAAATCACATAAAGTCCATGTGTCATTTTCTATAAGTGCATCATATTCTGATTGCATGGAAGCCATCCAATTTTCTGAATTTTGTGCTTCATCAAAAGACAGAGGTTCCTCAACATCATGTAAGCTAGACACATCCAAAGCATAACAATCTGATGCATAAGATGCATGGCCAGAGCAACCTGAACGAGTACGAGTAGACAAAGGTACATCCAATTTACTGTCACGCAATGTATGCACCAGCCATTTTGGCATACCTCTAGCCTACTCATTTTTAGCCCTTTCCTCATCAAGTACATCATGTACATCTACATCAGTAATAGGATGATCTGCAACATTTTCAGAAAACCCCATAGGTTGTACATTTGCCTCATTGGAATCTACATTCAAACTTCCACCACTAAAAAGAGGCAACAAAGTGTCATAAATGTCTTGTGAGCTTACATTACTGTCTCTAGTACATGATAGCAAGGGCTGAACAAAATCTTCTACAAACACTACATCTCGTGAAACCAAAATACGCTTTATTTGCGGATGATACAACCTGTAACCTTTGCTTTCAGCACTATAACCAACAAAAATACATTTGAGAGCCTTATCATCCAATTTTTTGCGTTGTGTTTGTGGCACCAAAGCATATGTCAAACAACCCAAATGGCGCATGTGCTCAATAGAAGGCTTTCTATCATGTCATGCTTCATATGGAGTAATAGACTGGAAAGCTTTTGTAGGACACTTGTTAAGTATATAAGTGGCACACATGATGACCTCAAGCCAAAAAGAATGCGACAAAGCTTGACTTTTTGACCATACATCATGCCATTTCCATAAGTGACCTATTTTTCCTCTCAGTAACACCATTTTGCTGAGGTGTACAAGGCATTGTACATTGGTGTTTTATCCCACGACTAACCAAAAATGCATTAAGTTCATGAGACGTATACTCCCCCCCTTGATCAGACGGAGGGTGCCCATAGTACATTTCGATACTTTTTTAGCCATAGCCAGAAATTGTTTGAAGCATATAAAAACTCGGACTTCGTTTTAAGCGGAAATACCCATGCATGCCTAGAGTAATCATCAATGAAAGTCACAAAGTAAAGGTAATTGCCCAAGGACGGAGTTTGCACTGACCCACAAACATCACTATGCACAAGCTGCAACCTGCATGTGGCCCTAACTGAACCATCCTTTGGAAACTTCAAACGCTGCATTTTACCCAAAATACAGCCTTCACAAACATGTCTGACAAGTGACGACAAAGAAGCAACCATATCAGATTTCTACAAACGCAGCAAATTGGCAAAATTCACATGCCCAAAACATGCATGCCACAGTTTTGCATCTGAAACAGTCCTTGAATCTGCAACTACATTTGCAAAATTTTATCCACACTTGTCATACAATGTGAGCGTATACAGCCCACGACACAAAAGGTCAGATGCAACAATTTCATCACCAAAACTGAGATCATGAACTATACATCTGTCATCCACAAATTTGACTACAAGTCTAGCAAGTGCAGATGCAGACAAAAGAATCTTCTTGATCCCAGGTACATAAAGTGCATCAACAAGTGTGAAAGAATTGCCATTTGCAGCAGTAAGCACAATCTTTTCAACTCTGTGAACAGGATAAGAGGCATTGTTGGCACAAGTGACTGAATTTCCATGAAGGACAGACTCGAGAGAGGTGAACAATTCACGATGTGAGGTAATGTGCTTTGTAGCACCGCTGTCAAAATACCACAAATGTGAATCTGCAGCAACCGACATGCATGCATCATGGAGAACAGGATTGTAAGTGCACTTTGTACTAAAAGCCCATTCTGCATCAACATCAGCATCACAGTCTCCTTTCACAGAAGACTCACAATGGGTGCATTTGTAGTGGAACTAGAATTTGCAGTGGAACCACCCTCTTTCTTCTTAGCCTCTTTGGCCTTCAACTTAGGACACTGCTTGGTCAAGTGATCAGTAGTTTTAAAATAATGGCAACGCATCTTCTTTTTGCCCTTATCACCAGAATTTCCAGACGAATTGCTCCCAACAGAAGCATTAGGAACATAAGTTTTGCCACTCGCAGTAGAACCATAAGAAGTGGCTGCATTGCTGTTACCACCCTTTCTTTGAGAAGCAATAAAAGCCTGTTCAACTGCACGCTGCCTACTCCTGTTTTTTCTGGAAAGTGACTCTTGCAACAGCAATGTGCATAATGCATCGAACTTGACAACTTCAGGATTTCCTTGGGTCATAAGTCTCCAAGTACTAGCAAAAGTCTGCAGAGTATGAATCTGGTAAGGCATCAACATGTTGCATCATGTAAGCCCACATAGGGTAGTTGTCCCCATCCAACCTGTCCTCAGCAGCAAATATCTTGAACACATCAGTTGTTGTCAGCCATGGAAAATGTATGCACCTGATGTGAAAATTGTCCGAAATGAGGAGAAATTGAGTGAGACTAACACGTGCTGTATAGCATAACCCGCAATAGACTGTATAGGACCTGTTATGCAAAAAATGGCTCTGACAGAAATTCTGCAAAAAATGACGAAATTGCGCGTGCAGAACTGCTTGTAGTGAAAACGGAGGCCGAAACGAGCCCGAATCAGAAATCTGACCTGGGAACGCTTGCCAAAGCTCACAAAAATCAAAGAATTTGAGCAGGCGTGTGCTAGAGCTGCTGGCGACTAAGCCCGGAGGATGCAACTTGCTCTGATACCAATTGTTGAAATTAGGGTTGTAGAGAAACGCACACAGCTTGGAGAAGACGAAGGAAGCTCAAGGCACACAACTGAGAGTGTATTACTTAGTGTGCAATGGAAAGATAGATAGCCCTAGAGTGATGGACGTATATACAATGCACGGGGAAAAAAACCTCCTAAAGAGGGAAAAAATGTCCTGGCGGACCTAGTGTGTTCACACACATCACTACCACATGTATATGGTAACACAGACATATCAATAAAGCTTCTTAGCTCATGTAGATTCCTTGAATTAGGCCATGCTTTAATTACCTCTAACTTCGATGGATCCATACGGATACCATCTTGAGAGATAATATAACCTAAGTATTGAATCTCTTGAAGAAAAAATTCGCTTTTCTTTGGTTGAGAAAAAGCTTGTTCTCCCTCAATGCTTGAAAAATCACTTGGAGATGTTGCTTGTGTTCCTCCAAGGACTTGGAGTAGATGATGATATCATCAAAGAACACTCCAGTGAACTTGCGGTAGGGTCTAAATATTTTCTCCATAAAACGATTGAATGTGGCAGGTGCATTGGTCAAGCCAACAGGCATGCCTAGATGTTCATAAAGACCAAACGCTGTACGAAACGCGGTCTTTAGGATATCTTCCTCCACTATCGTTATTTGATGATAGCCACTTTTAAGGTCAATCCTACTCAAGTAGGTAGAGCCTTGTAGCTTATCAAACAGATCTTCTACCCGAGATACGAGAAATCTATTTTTGATAGTGATATTGTTTAGTGCACGATACTCCACACACATGCGGTATGTACCATCTTTCTTTTGCACTATAAAAGGACTGGAGAACAAAAGGGAGAGCAGCTAGGCCTCACCATCCCTTTGTCTACCGATTCTTGTACTTGCCTCATAATCTCCTCTTGTTGAGCTTGGGAAACTCGATAAGGAGGCTTGCTAGGTAGTGAGCTTCCTGATAGGAGCTCAATTCGATGGTCATCATCCCCTCATTTTGGAGGTAAGTCCATAGGAATATCATCAATGAACACATCTTGGAATCCTTTTAGAAAGTTAGATAAGTCTAACTCTTCTTAATTCCTATCATTTTCATTTGATAAACCATTAGCGTCATCAGTGGATTCTTTGACAAAAATCATGTACGCAAAAATCGAGATTTTCATTGACTTATCAAAAGCTGGTGAATTTACAAGTGGTATAGTACGACCAGACTCATTAGCATACATGTTCTTTCCCCTGTACGTGAAGTAGATTCTCCTTTCAGGGAACTTCATGTTGGCAACCATGCGATCAAACCATGGCGCCCCTAGGATAGCATCCTCATGTTGGAGAGGAGAGATGAAAAAGTCTTCTTTGTCGACATAGCTTTGGACATGAAGCCTCAACTTCCCAATCAAGGGAGTAATGGAGGCTTGTTGTCCCTTGAAAGCTGTGTCAGTCGTTACAATATCTCCCATCTCGAAAGCTTGAATGCCCAACTTGGTGGCCAACTCCGTTGATATGAAGTTGTGAGTAGAGCCAGGGTCACACAAGATGAAGGCTTCATGCTCCCTTACCTTTCCCCAACCATAGGAGAGAGATGATCCTTTGCAATGAGCATCCTCTTTTGGAGTTTTGATGGTGGAAGCCCTAGGAGTCTCATTGCAAGTATTTTTCTTGGGGCAAGAATGATAGCCATGTCCTTGCTCCCCACACTTAAAACACTTAAGGTCCTTACGAAACTTCAAGCTCTTCATGAGAGAGTTTGTTTTTACCTTTGTAAACTCCCTTCTCCTTGGACCTATTGTTGTTGGTGTAGGAAGTGCGTTGGGAAGAATTTTGGGCATTGGTTTTCCCCTTTGCATCATTTTTGTCTTTGTTTTCCATGGGTTTGACATTCCGTCTAGCCCCTTGTTGGAAATTGATGTGGGAAGCAACCATGGTGTGGTGGATTACTTTGGTGATAGAACCAGGCCGTTGGGAGTTGACATACTCGGCCATTTCTTCAGGTAATCCCGCACAAAATTGTTGCTTTTGCTCGGTGAAGTCTATCTTTTGGAAGACAGTAGCCTTGAAATGTAAATCCAAAAACTTGTCCATATATTTGTGAATAGACTCATGTGAGAGAAGCTTCAAACTACGCCATTTGGTAAGTACTTTGTCCTTTGCATCGCTTGCAAGGAATTACTTCATGATGGAAACTCATAGACTTTTCTATGTCTTTGGGGCTGTGCGCTCCTTACCGCACTGTCGAATCAAGGGACTTGCCGATACACCGTGTGCGAGCCACAAATGGCTCCAAGCACACAACAAGACTAATCTAGCAAGCTCAAGAGAGCAAAGGGTGTGTCACTCACCGCTCTACGCTCGCCTTCGTGGTGGATTCCTCGCCGCGATGAAGAAGAAGCTGCAGTCATGCCGCGCTCAACCGCTTCACCGCCATCGTGCCTTCGTAATGCTCGATCGCACACACACTCTCCCTCTCTCTCTCTCTCACACACACATACACACACACACACGAGAAGGTGAAGAAGAAGAAGATGGAGATGGAGATGGAGCAAGAGCACTCTTCTATTGCACAAATGAGAGAATGAGTGAATTTTAGGTTTAGTTGGCTTTTATATGAGCTCACCCCATTCACACTTGGGCGCCCATGCTTAGCCAACTAATCCCTTGAATGTAGCATAATAGCATAGTAATGAAGATGAAGAAGATGGCAAGCTTAAGCATTGAAGCATGGCTCTTGGTTGGATTTGCATTCCATAGCCAAGAGTGTTGGTGTAAGCTCTCCACTTCTCAACAAGCTTGGAGAAGGAGATGGAGCTCTTGCATTTTTCACTCCACACAATGAGAGAATGTGGGTGTTTTTGTTGGAGAGTATACCCCCCCCCTCTCATGCTTGGTCCACCTCTCTCTCTCTCTCTCTCTCTCTCTCTCTCTCTCTCGCGTATTATTTTATTATTTCATTTGGACATGTGTCCTCTTTTTTCTCTTTGAGAGAAAGAACTAAATTATTTATTTTTATGTATCTAAATTCTCATTGTACCCTTTTAAAACCTATCCAATAGCATTCAAATACATCATGAGGGCCACATGTGGAGGGTCATTTGAAAATGTGTCTTTTATGCTTATTAAATCATTTGGTTGAATTGAATACTTCAAAGACTTAGTCAATCAAGCATGAAAACGTTCATGCCTCTTGAGAGTTATTTTTGAATTGAATACTTTAAGAACTTTAGTTATTTAAGCATGTGAGAAACACCTCAAGCTTTTGGGTAAGGTTCCCACTAACACTTAGTACGCCAACAAGCACCTCATGCTTGGGTAGGATTCCCACCTCAAGGTCAACCTTAGCTTGCCTAATGTCAAAAGACTTTTGAACACTAACTTTTGGACGTCTTTAATGAAGCGGTCTTTAAGCTCCATTAGGTAGCATTGCTCTTAAACATACCATCTCTTATTTGGACCCCTTTTAACCTTGGCCCCATGTTGAGATAGATCCATAAACACATGTCTATATTCTAATCCTTGTTCTCGTTTATTCTCCCACATTAAATGATCAGTTTAATATGGGAAAATCATTTGGGTTGATTAGATATTAGATTTTATGACAGTATCATTTGCAACAGGTTTCTCCATGTTGCAAGTAAATCACTCTATAAAAGTGATTTTCTCTATTCTCTCTCTTGGAAGACTTCATTAACATTGTCATGATCTTGAAATGCCACCATTTGACTAGTTGGAACATGCACAATCATTCTTTGGACATCTATTGTTTCACTATGCAAACGAAATACAAAAATCCTCCAGCAAGCCTCATATACAGATACAGAACCGCCATCCAAGTACATGTCTTATCTCATCAATTTGCTCCCTTCCACTAGCATGTAACTACAATGCATTTTCATCAAAGATTCATGCGTATTGTTAATTTTTTATGTGAAAATGGCAATGAGTATGTGCCATTTGGTATGCATCCAAGTGTGGCTTTTTTGGTGTACATGCAAGTGTGCCACCTCTTTTAACATGTAGACTTTGCGTGCAAAAAAAACACAGTCGTCAATTCCTACGAAGTGCCATATCTTTCAAGCCCTAAAGATATTTCTTTTTTGTGGATGTATTGCTTGTATACATAGTGTAATGGCAATCACATTTATACTACACCCATTTTTCTATGAGAGAGGCATATGTTTGGTGAAAAAATCATGAACACCTTTCCAATGATAGTGGCATATTTCAATGACAATGGCATATGATAACAACAAACACATGGTGAAAACCCTTGGAGCTAAGATAGCGGCATATGCATGGCATGGGAGTCTCTCTCTCTCTCTCTCTCTCTCTCTCTCAACACACACACACACACACACACACACACACCCACCCACACATTGCCTATTGCTTTTAGCTAAATATGAGCGGGATCTTGCACCATGTTTGCTTGGGTAGGCTAGCAATCATGGCGGCAATGCATGCACTCGAAAAAATTCGCATCACCCTTCAAATTCTTCAAGCGTCTCCGTGGACGAAGTGTGGAGAGTTCTTTGGCCTTCATTTTGTTACTGTGATAAAGGAAGAGTATAGGGTATAACTTTTGCTCAACTTCAAAGAAAATACTAAAATTTGTAAAATTTCCTATAGTTCACTAAGGTTGGGGGATGTACATCGGGTGAGTGTGTGCCCATCCGTTTAGGGTACATGCACCACATTGCAAGCTCTAAGTTTATAAAACTGAGCTTGAATGTCAAAAGTGCAAACTAGCATATTGGTTGGGGGCTGCATTTTGTCCTCGGTGTCAAAAGTTGAGCCCCCGCATGAGCATGGCCAATTGTTTTTTGCCCATCGGCCTCCACAATGCGCACCCAACCTTGGGCACACAATGTGTAACCAGCGTAAGATTGTGAGAACAAGAGTGGAGGATCGTAGCATGGAAGTTCTATGGCTTACTAAGGCCGTGGATCCCTTGGGCCTTCACCCCCCTTTATGTATTGCCCAGCGGGTCCCACTGCTCTTATCTATTCTACCCTTGGCGCTGACGCAGTGAGCACGCACTGTCGCTTAGCCATCATCGCCAATTCTCCCACCCATCTTGCGCAGCACAAACACTCCCTTCACTTTGCGCCAGCTCCAAACAAAAAATCCTCGAACTACTTCTCTGTGTTTATATGCTTTTGAGAGAGAGAGAGAGAGAGAGAAGAAGAAGAAGAAGAAGAGTCTTGTTCTTGGTAGGAAAATCCCAAAAGACCTCATAGATCTATTTGATGAGTCTTGGACTTGATACTCCAGACGGAGCAACCTCACGCATCCCGACCTCAACACAACCCACATGTAGATGTCCACGCCTTTATTGAATGCGCTATACATGATATTTCAACCATTTCAAGTCTTGTGAAGAATCTCATGCACTGCTAGTCTCCAAACAAAGAGAGAAGATACTCTCCATGTAAAGATGAGATATCAATACCTAGGGCACCTTAGTCATTTGCATGCACCGGCATATGCCACATGCCAATATTGTTAGACAAGCATGCAATGAGTACAACCTCACCTCATCCAAAAAACCAAAGGATTGTAGAAGGACAAACATGTATAGATCCCCCAATGTACATATATAACCACAATTTGCAAGGTTTTCCCACATAGTAGCACTAAGCCACTTTCTAGCTACATAAGAGAGTGATGGTTCGTGACATGCTGACGAGAGAAATTGCAATCCAATAGGAAATCATTGAGATGAGGCTTAGAAAGTCGCATAGCTCTTACGGGGCTACTAAACACACAACGGCTATTCAAATAGACATGGGGCCATCAAGGTTGGAGGCAACTACAAGATGCACAAAGCATTAAAATCCTGCAAAAGTAGGCATGTGCGGATGCACAATTCAGCATAAGCTAGACTTGAGCACTCTTAAGCACTTTGACAAGGCCCTTTGAAGACAAATTCCACAATTGGACATGACAAGGTTGTCACAACAGGGCATAAATTGGACGCGACCATTGTAAAGCATTATACCAAACTCCTTTTTGACTTGTTGGCACTGCCTGCTTGCAAGTAGAGATATAGGGGTGGTGCCTATCAAGTTGTGCACACATTTTTAGGCTTTCTATTAGGCTATTTTTTAGGTCCCTAGTGAAAATAGATTATATTTCTCTCTCTGCCATTCAAAGCAGTCAAGAGCTCTCTCTCTCTCTCTCTCTCTCTCTCTCTCTCTCTCACACACACACACACACACAACAGGCGGTGCCGCCGTCCACCCGTTAGTGTTGGCCTTGTTAAGTATGCATAATACTATTGTTGGGTTTTGTAGAGGGCCATGCAGCCTACTCCTTTGGAGTTGATACAAGAATACATTGATGTTTTCGTTTACTCTCTATTGATAGGAGAGAAATGATGATGGAAATGGAATAACCATGCTACATTACACACCACCATGTCATCCATGTCCATCGTTAGATTGCCCTCGAGTTTCCATGTATGTGCAATGATCAATTTCATAAAAACGAAGGCTGAAAACAAGCAAAGCGAATCTTATTAAACCCAATAGACTGGTAGGCTTGCAAAGACTATAGGCTAGTTTTCTTATTATTGGTGACACCATGCCTACTATCCACTTTATTTCCATTTGTCAACCTATTGTATTGGGTACTTTATGAGTTCTTTTCCTCTGTGGCCTAAGCTTTTTTTATAATATTTTCATTTCAAGCAACAACTTATCCATCATGTTTTGTAATGAATTTCAATAGCTTGGAATCGTATTTCATCCACATTGTACCTAAAGTTTTTCTTTCAATTCAGAAGTTATAAGTTTATCATATAACCAGAGTAAGAAGGCCAACCAAGATGACTGGTCGAACGTAGTGACAAGACTCCATGTTATTATAAGAGTGGGGTACATGGCAATGGTCGGCAAGTAATCTTGGCATAGGTTTGTCTTTACATTAGGAAAGCAAACCCAAATATCAAAAGTTACAAGTACTGTGCCCAATACCTATCCTGTCAATAATATCCTTGACATACAATGCTTACTACAAGACTCAGCTCTATAAAAGCACAAGCAAAATGCCTCACGATGAATGGCAATATAACATGATGAAATAGACATTCAGGAATATCCTAAAACATTATGGTGCACAGGCCATGGACAGAGAAAGCCTAAGTGGACTCTAGCCATCACAACCAGAGAATCGTGTATGGATTAGATGACATAGTTTACGAATGGCAAATAAGGGTGACAATCAATTCATGACACTAAAAACTACAAACCACATGTCAGTAATCTGTGAAGCAAGCTGTCAGCCTTGCATAACATGATCGCATTCAGAACGTACTTTCCAGCTATGAAAACCCTTTAACAACCTTGTGTTGTATCAATCAGCAGCCACATGACATTACCTCCAGCCTTTGGCATTACCATAGATAAACTTCCTCAACTGCCTTTGCCAACCAGGAAGGGATGCATCAGAGGGCACTGCTGGTGCCACCATGCCTCCTCAGGAATGAGCTCTTACACAGCTCATCCATTATGCATTAGCTGATGTAAAATTTCCACCTTACGCAACTACGACCCGTTTCTTATGGCATTCTTAAGCAGAAATACAGATACTTTGCATTTCGTCTACCATATCCATTTACTCACAATGACCTGTGACAATAGTGAGCCATAGTTCAAGTGTGAGCGATGAGCCAGATCTGCACATCGCATTTACATGAGTTCAACACGGTTGCGACACGGAACCAGCAGGCACCTCACACGGCCTCAGACGCAGATTGCAATCAGATTAGCCACCTTGAACTATATCACACAAGAAAACTACACTAACTTTACAACTTTTCAGATAGAACATCCGCAAATGGATGAGTTTGAAGCTTGTCAATTCCTTTTTCAGATTGGAGAACAGCCCCTTTTCAGCCTCTCTACACAAATCTACAACATGTGCACTTTTGAATAAGTTTTGATAGAGCAACTTGACTTTAGGCATATCTCGAGCACCTTTGGTTGGTAGCCTGAATTTTTTGCAAATACTGCATGTATACTCTCACGATCGCAGTCACGATGGCCACTTGAAGCTGAAAGCATTATCTCCACAAAAATGTTTTGATCACATGGCTGGTCCAAGGAGAATTATCGCCTGCGCCGCTTTGCCTCGGGCTGTAAAACGACATAATATAGATATTAAAAGCTTTGCTTAGATATTTACAAGACATTTACATAAAGAAATTTTGATATGTAAACAAGGAAACAAGATTCCAAGGAGGCGCAATGTAAGCATACATACAGTACACATGCATACTGTAGATACTAGAGCCCTCACACACACACACACACACACACACACCTTTTCTTAAAAACACAAACAAGAAGCTTTCAGAGTACAACGCCTTAGAGTCAGAAGCACAACTACAAACCAAAACCTCCGTGTTTTCAAAGCTTGCATGACTAATCACAAGACGGGCACAACATGCCAATAGAAAAGAACAGACTGAACAGACTTTTAGCACTTCAATAACAACTGAACTGAGAGAGAGAGACGACACGCGACACGGAGTGGCGGAATTCCACCCCAGAGAGTATTGGCCCAAACCTTAGCACCCCTTTCGGTATTTCTTTATATTGCATCAACACAGTACAAGCCGGTACTCCAGACTCTGCACCTTCTCCAGGAAGCATGCCAGAGAATGAGCCCTAACCTCATATTTAAAGGCCCTAGGCCCCAAAAGCAGTTTACAGTGAAAAGTCTTCAAACTCAAAAGCATCTGGTGCAAAAGCAATGCCAAAAAGCTGCCAGCGTAAATCACGGAATTTCCGTACAGCAGTCTGCGCAAAACGCGAAAATCTGTACAGTCTGCCACGTCATCATGTCAACGCAATTATCGGAATTTCCGTACAGCTGCTATGTCATCAATTGCTACGCCAGTCTTCTGTGTGTGTGGGTCCTGCTTTATTTTAATCCTTTATGTCACTTGGGGCCCCATCGAACGGGGTCCCCATAAGTTGGTAGGACTCCTTCTTCTGTTACTTGTTCTTCTTAGGGTTTAGGCCCCTCGGTCGGCTTCTGTAAGTTGGCTCCATTCTTCAAGGCTTTGACACGTCAGTAGTTTGTGACATCTCCCCTTCTTGAAAGAGAGTAATTGTCCGCAATTACAGCATATCTGCAAAACAACTCAAGTTAGCTCAAAAATTTCTGAGGGACATTCCGAGGGACAATCAGTTCGCTCTTTTTGTTAAGGAGTTAGCTTTTCCTTTCGGCTCTTTTGATCAAGGAGTTAGCTTCTCCTTTCGTCCAGATCGGAACTCTTGATATTCCGGCGTAGTAAAATTAGCCATCACACCCAACCGTACTGATCTTCCACGGGTGTCTTGATGCACTAAAATTACATACCCTGGCAATCTCATCCAATTAAAAATATTCAGTGGTTGACACATCACAATGCAACACAAATGCTCATATATGCATGTTACAAGACATAGAAACATAAAGCCGCTGATTAACACTCCCCGCGCAAATAACCATCCAAGTCCGGGCCATGAGCTGTTCAACGACTCCCTCATCACTCCTCCCACAAATAACCTAAAAAGGTCCGGGCCATGAGATATAGAGGCCTTTTACAACCAAACGCCCCCAGACCGCAGCCTGCTTCGTTTGGAGGTGCTGAGAGTAACCACTGCTCAGACTTATTAATACTCCCCCCGTAAATAACCATGCAAGTCCGCGCCATGAGTAAAAAAAGCACTTTTCAATCATTCAATACTCCCCCCGCAAATAACCACAAGGATCTGGGCCATGAATATGAACAAGCATTCTCAAACATCTTTTCTCACCCTCCACCCGGGAGTGTAATCACCAATCGTTGAAACTAGTATTAAAACCAAAGTCAAACATTTCAAATCGGCACCAAGAGAGGTTCAAAATAGATACCATCCATTTCAAACAAAGCTTCAAGTACAAAACTGGCTCGCTGCTGCTCGCACCTGCCCCCTCTCCCCCCCTGCGCCATCGCCCTCCCTCACACCCTCGCGCTGCTCTCCCGCTTGTCCACCTCGCGCTGCCCCCTGCCCCTCGCGCTACCCCCGCTGTTGCCCGCTGCCAAGCTCAGCCAGCTCCCCCCTGCCGCTCCCCCCCCCCCCCCCCCCCCCCCTCGCGCTACCCCCCGTTGCTGCCCGTTGCCCAGCCAGCCCGAAGCCATTCCCGTAGTCAACCACGCCAGCCCACCCCCTCCCACTGTCTGCCCCCCTCGCCTGCTTTTTTACCGTTAGCCTTCTCCCTCTCCATTCTTGCTTGACGGGCGTTGCCAGCACCATTGACGTGCTCGGTCCAGCAGGTCTTTCCCCCCCTTTTTCGTCAACGATCCTCCGCCTTTTCTTTACCAGTAGCAGACACAGATGGCGTCTCATGCTCCACCGCGGAGGGACTCCAATGAAGCCCCCTCGCCCGACCCCGCTGAGCCCACCATTCGACTTGCTCTCTCGCCGACAGAGCAAGCGAGCCTAGCCGCTGAGGTAGAGCGATTGCAGGCGACTTCGGTCATCTGCAAAATTCTCGGCACCCGACCTAGCAGAGGAGAGCTGCGAGACCTTCTCCAGGCCCGCCTTCTCGCAGAGGTGGGCAAGATCTTGGATGTCCAGATTCTCGGACGCGGGTACTATCAGATCGAGTTCGAGACCTCCGAGATGGCTTCCAAGGTCATAGCTATGAGTCCACTGGCCATCCGAGCATCACGTGCCCACTTTCGACAGTGGCGACATGGTTTTGACCCGACTTCGGATATGCTAGTAGAGGAGGCAGACATCCCCATCTCGTTCTGCTTTCCGGGTTTACGGAGGGAGTACCGACCACTTCTTTCCAGGATTGGCTCCGCCATCTGGACTGTCCTGGAGACACCTCGTACGACAACATCAGTAGCTGCCAAGGCGGTTGGCATCCCCTCAGTTGGAGTTTTGGTCAGAGATACCCACACGCTCCCGAAGGTCATCCTTCTGCCTCGGGTGAGTGGGGGTTGGTTTAGACAGAGTGTGGAGTACTCGGGACTCCCGAACCAGTGCTTCATCCACGGAAGAGTCCACGACCTGCATCTTAGCCTCAACCCCAGCCTGCCAAGGCTGGGCCGCAGCCACAGTCAGCGGCACAGCGCACAGATTCAGAGCCACCCTCCGAGCCTGGGGCTCCAACGGAGGAGGGGTGGCAGCAGGCCCGTGGCAGTCTCGACGCCAAGGGCCACAGCGACAGCCTGGCCCTGAGAGTGGCCCTCAGGTGCCTACTCAGCAGCAGTGGGTTCCCACGGGGAACCGCTTTGGTCCTCTTGAGCAGGAGGAGTCCCCTACGCCAGCCTCCACCTCCGCTTCACCCTCGACAGCCGCTCCCCCTTCAGAGTTCCCCTCCTCCTCATCCTCCCCCCCACTCTCTGCTCCCATCGCCTCTCCACCTCGCCCCTCTACCTCTGTCGCCCCACCCCGTTCCTCTTCTCCTCCGCTCCCCCCAGCTCCTTCTCCACCCCCTCCTGCTCCAATTCCACAGTCGACTCAGGAGACTCGTCCCTCGCTGGTGGCTAGGAGATCTCTTGGCAGTGCCTTTGCCACGAGTCGCCTAGTGAGAGAGGGTCAACCCTTCTTGCGGCCCCCTCTGCAGATTCAAACATCCTCCCTTGCAGCTATCCCTCGTGGTCTGACGAGCATTGACCTCCGTCGCCGCTGGGACTTCTTCGACTACGGGTTCACTCGCTTTCTCGGCGATTCCGCAACAGACCACGAGGCAGCCTGCTTCAGGGTCCATGCTTTCTTCCTCGCCGCTAGGGGGACAAAGACCTTGGACTCAGCAGTTGGTTTCTCCTTCCCCCTCTGTGGTAGGGCCGAGACAGAGTGGTCCCTCGACTCCGTGTTGGGATGGTTGCATACACAGGTTCTCGAGTTCTCTCATCACATGGGAGAACTTGGAGTTACAAATTTGCTGCAAACTTTGTGGCCACTGGCCAAGTTTGCGGTGACACCCCCAGACTCAGCAGGATGTAGGCACATTGTGGTGTACTTCTTTGCTGATATGCAGTGTTTGCCTTGCTATGTATACATTCATGGGGACTCCTGGACAGAGGAGGTTGCTTTACGCACGGCTCGCTCTGCTTGGGCGTGGGCTAGGCACTCACTGCAGTCTCGCCTATCTAGAGGACGCTCGGATGCGGATTACTCCCCATCCAAGCCAGCCTCGAAGATAGCCCCTCTTGCTGCTGCGGCAGCATCTGTTCTCTCTCGCAATCCATGAGGATCGTCTCGTGGAACGTGCAGGGACTAGGTGGGCCCCAGTTTCAGAGACAGCGGGGCCGATCGCGTAAGGAGCTTCAACGTTGCCTTGTGGGAGGAGAGATTGATCTCCTTATGCTTCAGGAGCACCATCTGTGTGAGAGCCGCATTCGACGATGTGGTCAGATTTTGCGTGGACGATATGATACCTTTTGGTTAGTTGCTTTTGGACCTGGAGGCATCCAGGGTGGGGTATGTATGACTATTGCGGATTCATTGCAGCAAGCCATTGTGGGTAGAGGGATTATTGTGCCAGGTAGGGCTCAGTGGATTACTATGCAGGTTCAGGGTGGCCTTGTGGGCTTCCTGAACATCTATGCGCCCAATGTGGCGAGTACTCGTGCAGAGTTTTGGTCACAGATTGTTGAGTCTTTGCCGCAGGCTGACCATTGGTGTGTAGGAGGGGACTTCAACATGTTGGAGGACCCTTTTGACAGGATTGGAGGCAGCCATGCTACTGTGCATGAAGTCGAGTTAGCAGCGTGGGGAGGTTGTGTATGACTTTGAGGGTCTCGGATACATGGCAGCACTCTGGCTTTGTGAGGCCTCCAGCCAGTCTTGCCTTCTCTAGATCGGACCGCAGAGTGGGAGGAGTGAATCTATCGCGGATAGATTGCTTCTACACTAGTGACCACTTCAGTGACTTGGGGGGATCAGTGGGCTGGCAGGGACATCCTTCTCGGACCATGCCCAAGTGATCCTCACAGTGGCAGACAGGAAGAGGAGTGGGAGCACAATGCTTCGCATCCCAGAGCGGGTCTTGTTGGACTCAGCACTCAGAGAGAGGGTAGAGGCTCTCTGGACAGAGGGCGTGGACAGCCAGGTTCTCCCTGCAGACAGAGTGGCCTTAGGCCTAGCTCAACTTAGCCACTTTTTTCTCAAGGAGTCTCTGGCTCGTCGGGCTGAGGCGAGATAGGAGGAGCAACGTCTCAGACGAGGCATTGCTTCACTACAGAGGATGCAGGAGCAGCATCCAGACAGTCCATGGTTGGAGGAGCAGTTACAGCAAGCTCGACAGGAGCTTGCTAGCACAGAGGAGAGGCGTCATGAGTTTGCCTTTCACCGACAGGCATCTCAGTGGACTCAGGTGGGTGACAGAGACTGTGGGACCTTGGCACTCGCATGCCAAGGTCAATCAATTGAGGAGACCTGATGGGTCAGTTGTTTGTGAGCCCGAGGATATGCGTGCAATTGCTACTGACTTTTACCGTGAGTTACTGTCGGCTGAGCCCCAATCAGAGCGGCAGGATGCATGTGGGGAGCAGGTTTGGGCACAGATGCCTTGTCTTGTGACTGAGGAGATGCGCCAGAGGCTAGAGATGCCACTTCAGCTTGAGGAGCTGCACACGGCTCTTAGGGCCCTCCCTCGTGGTAGCTGTCCAGGTGAGGATGGACTGACTCCCAGCTTTTTCTTGGAGTACTGGGACCTGCTTGGCCAAGATCTTTGTAGTGCCTTTCAGTACATTTTGCACACAGGAGTGATGCCTGATAGCATGAGTGAGGGCCTGATTTACCTCATTCCAAAGGAGGGTGGCTCCTTGGATGAGATTCGAGAGTGGCGCCCCATCACCATCCTCAACTCAGCCTACAAAATTCTTGCCAAGGCTCTGAGTTTGAGGATTCAGCCACTTTTGGAGGGCCTTATACATGGGACTCAGACAGGTTTTGTCAAGGACGCAGTATCCTTGACAACATCTTCACTTTCTGGGAGGCTTCTGCCCTGGCACGGCTCCGTGGAAAGGACCTTGTGATTCTTCTTCTCGATTTTGAGAAGGCATACGACACAGTTGACTGGGACTTTCTAGAGGGCACTCTACGCAGGATGGGCTTCTCACATGCTTGGATCAGAGCGGTGGCAGCTTTGTACAGACAGGCTCACAGTCAGGTGCTTTTGGCAGGAGGTAGAGGTGAGCGCTTCATGCTCACACGCTCGGTCAGACACGGTTGTCCTCTTGCCCCCTTTCTATTTCTGTTCTATGCGGAGGCGATGAGCAGATTTTTGGTGTCACATCAGGTTGGTCTGAGGGGCTTAGCACTCCCTATTTGGGGAGATGAGCTACTGGACACTGAGTTTGCCGATGACTCAGCCTTGTACTTAGAGGGCCAGGAGGCCAATCTGCACAGATGTGAGCAGGCTTTAGAGACCTTCTGTTGTGCATCGGGTGCACTGATCAACTGGAGAAAGACGGTGGCTTTCTCGGTTGGCAATGCTCCTGTGCCAGATTGGATGCCAGGAGAGGGTTTCAGGTGGATTCCCCCAGGCACTGCAGTTCGGTACTTGGGTTGTTAGGTTGGTTTGGGCTTGTCTCCCGAGCAGCAGATTGCTCCTCTTCTCCTGTCCATCAGGAGAAAGCTGCTACATTGGAGCTCAGCACGACTTTCGCTGGTTGGTAGAGTAGTAGTTGCCAATTGGGTGTTGTTGGCGACTATGTGGTACATCACTTCTTGCTGGATCTTCTCGAGTTCTTGTATCAGCCATGTAGAGAGGCTGATCAGGAACTTCCTTTGGTCAGGTCGTGACACTCAGATTGCCCGAGCCAAGGTGGCTTGGTCGGTCATCACACTTCCTTGTTCTCAGGGAGGGCTTGGGATCATTGATCCAGCACAACAGAGCAGAGCCCTTCTTGGGAAGTTTGTAGTCAGAGGACTTCTTCGAGGAGAGGAGCCCTGAAAGGAGTTCTTGCTACAAAGGCTTCGTGCCAGGGTGCCTCAGTCAGGAGGCCCCTGGCAACCTTCGACCAGATGGATCTTTACAAAGTTGCGCCAAGTTGGTTTGAGCAGGAGACTGGAGGACCGCTTCGCAGTGAGTTTGCTTCGATCTTGGGAGCTCTTATGGCGTGGCCTAGAGCAGAGACAGCCGACGTGCACGGAGGAGCGCCTACGGCAGCCCCTCGTCTGGAACCCCATGGTTAGCACTCAGAGAGGCCACTTGGTTGGTAGTCGGCCTCATGTTTCTTGGGGTCCCATGGAAGCAGGTCCAGCGCGCTCTCTAGGTGACTGGCTAGAGTTCACACGTTTGTCAGAGGAGGTGCAAGGTTTCCAGCTACACGGCATGAGAGGGGTGCAGAGCATGTGTCAGGACATCTCAGAGTCAGTTCCAGCTGAGTGGCTCACGCCTCTCGAGCCAGTAGCACCCCGGTGGATGGGAGCCTTCACACGACTGGAGGTTCTCATTTCAGTCAGGGCCAGCTCAGAGTTTGTCTCAGCCCTGTTCTTCGAGCTTCAAGGTGGGGGACGACTACAGCGAGTTGCAGTAGAGGCCCCGCAGGTAGCAGAGTGCTGTTTTCAGAGGATCCGAGTAGTGGGCATCTGTGGGTGGACCTGCGTCATAGACCCCGACCCAGCAGTTCTTGAGTCCTGTTTGAAAGCATCCAAAACATCGGCCTTCTTGTAGTAAGGTGTCTCCTTGTTGAGGTGTCAAACGAGGCCTTTGTGGTTGACTTTCACGATACTCTCGAGAATTTGTTCGTTGTTGCCGAGAGTTGTGGTTAGTGGCCGAAGATTGTAGCCAACTGCAGCATTGTCCATAAGTTCTTGCATACTTGGATAGACAATATTCCTGCAATGGTGATGGTAGTCCAATGGTGTATCGCTCGCATTGGGCCTCCAAGGGAATAGATCTAAAGAAAGACACCACAAGGTACACGTCGAGAAACCTTTGGTTATATTCGTCCATGGTTTCGGTGGCAAGCATTTCCAAGTTGCCCCACTCTGCCAAAATCCGTACTTCAAACATAGAAGTCATGTAACTAGGTGCAAAAACTGTCTTGAAAGCTTGCCAAATCCTTGAAGCATGCGATTGTGTCGCGATCAAACTCCACCATTGCATAGCATTATCTTTAAGAAATCCCGTTGCTCGAGAAATCTTGGATTCTTCTGTATAGTTTCCCAACGCATAGATGTTGTCGAATTGCTGTAGAAACTGCAATGCTTTCTTGCAATCTTTCACCCCGAAAAAGTGAAAATTTTGATTGTCGTGCCGCCATCTTTGAAATCTTTGGGTTGGTTAGGCGCACATCCCGGGTATGGATAATAAGGGTATCCATATGGGCTCCAACCATTGTAGCCTGGTGGCGGTGGTGGTGGTGGCAAAGGCGGTTGCACTGGATCGAGGTCAGATGGCTGCACCATATTCTTGAAAACTCCCTCGATCGGAAAAGACGGCTGAGAAGGTTGCCCATTGGAAGCTCTCGTACCTTTCGATGCCGGAGGAGGAGGTACCACCTGGGGCATCACAGGGGGTAACATGTAGTTCAAAAATTGTTGAAAACTTTACAGTATCGGAAGATTCTACTGAGGATGCCGCGAAAGAATGTCGTGGAGTTTGTTGAGCAAAAACTGCAAATATTCTGCTGAATCCATGAATTCCAAATCTTGGGTTCTTTATGGCTTATACCCTGTAAGACACAGCGATGAAGACGGGAGCACGCTCGATGCGCGATGAAGTAAGGGTGGGAGTGGCTAATAAGTCCGGGTTGGAGGGCGAAGATACCTCGAATCAAATTCCAATAGCTCTGTCTGCTCTCTTGTAGGACAGGTATGCTTTCAGAAAAGCACACGCCTGATGCTTTGATACCACTGTCACAAGACGGGCACCACGTGCGAATAGAAAAGAATAGACTGAACAGACTTTTAGCACTTCAATAACAACTGAACAGAGAGAGAAAGAGATGACAAGCGACACGGAGTGGCGGAATTCCACCCCAGAGAGTATTGGCCCCAAACCTTCGCGCCCCTTTCGGTATTTCTTTATATTGCATCAACACAATACAAGCCGGTACTCGAGACTCTGCACCTTCTCCAGGAAGCATGCCAAAGAATGAGCCCTAACCTCATATTTAAAGGCCCTAGGCCCCAAAAGCAGTTTACAGTGAAAAGCCTTCAAACTCAAAAGCATTTGGTGCAAAAGCAATGCCAAAAAGCTGCCAGCGTAAATCACGAAATTCCCGTGCAGCAGTCGGCGCAAAAACGCAGAAATTCGTACACCTTGCCACATCATCATGTCAATGCAATTATCGGAATTTCCGTACAACTGCCACATCATCAGTTGCTACGCCTCTGTTCTCTGTGTGTGTGGGTCCTGCTTTATTTTAATCCTTTATGTCACTTGGGGCCCCATCGGACGGGGGTCCCCATAAGTTGGTAGGACTTCTTCTTCTGTTACTTGTTCTTCTTAGGGTTTAGGCCCCTCGGTCGGCTTCTGTAAGTTGGCTCCATTCTTCAAGGCTTTGACACGTCAACAATTTGTGACAACTACAAAATTGCCAGTCAAAAAACCACCACCCAACAGGCAAGGAGGCACTAGTGGTAAACTTACCCCCAACACACAACAACAATATATTACATGACCTATAAGAGAGAACCTGTGTATTTAAATGAGATTGGTATTGTGCCCCATCCACTACATTCTCAGAATTGTAGTAGCTGCTACTGAAGAGCAGGAGCCATTCAACTGCTCCTCTATTGAAGCACTCAACAAGGTGAACCATCGTCTCTGGATATGGCCACCATTTCACAAAATTGGCTTCAAATGGCAATAAGGTACTTCAACTGGCTATTCCACAGCTATATTGACAACATTCTTCGGGGCAGTAACCAAAAGCATACCATCTTTCATCTGAGACTTAATTTTGTCCACCTGCACATTCTCTGGCAGAAACAGCTTGGCAGAGTAAACACCCACATTATCAGCGAGGACACTTGCTTCGTCATCCATGTTCTCCACTAGCTCTGCTATTATCCTTTTGTCTACATACCTGCCCCTCACAACCAGCTTCCCATCATCCACATAGACCTTCACGTTCTCTTTTGCAATCCCTGGCATATCCATTCTGAATCTCACAGCATTTTCATCTTGTGCAGTAGCCCAAGCTCTCCTCTGAGTGGGCAGGGAGACGCGACATGGAACAATATAAACATCTGTTGTATCATCAACAGCCTGCACTGCATTGTCAAACTGGACTTCTACGTTGTCTTGAATGTCCTCATCTTCATCAGTAGTAGTAGTATCATCTCTTCTTCAGCACTGACAACATCATCACGAGCTCTATTTGCAGACCTGCGAGTTGCGAAAGTGCGAGCCGCAATGTATGATTCCACACCAGAGCCTGAAGCCCTTGAAATAAGAAAGGGCAGAAAAGAGAGCCTTTTGACAAGTAATGCCATCGAGAAAATTGAAGAAGCAGCAGCAAAACCTCAGGCGAGGATGGAAGAAGAGGGGAAGACCGGCTCGCAGGCAACCAGACGGCAGTCCCACACACACACATACACACAGATTTCATTATTGTCAAGGTCAAATAATACCTATATGACCAAGTAAAACGATAAAAAGTGGCTCCATCATATAATTGATACAACTCACAACTTTTACCTTCTCCCTTTTTTAATTTTTGCAGGAACAAGGAGCTAGATGAATCCAGGAAGAGCCCAAATTCACCTATGCAGGATAGTGCAGCTATACACTCATGGTACAACATCTCGACTGACGTCATCAGTGCCCAATAGTGGGTGCAGAAAACCACCACACGCACACAAATGAGCATACATCTACACAAAGTTCAGCGTAGAGTTTCTGTCATGACTCCAGAGGTCAAGGGCAGACTCAGCCACGATGAAGCCTAGCACTAGAAAAAAGCTCAGATAGAAAGAATTAATGCACCAAAAAAGGTAGTCGATGGCGCATACACACCACTAAGAATAGGAAGAATTTCCACACTATCAACTGGTCGCAACTTGGATGAAAACTTCATAATGTGAAATCTACATGTCCGCTAATACAACTAAAACATATACCTAGATGAATCAAGGAGGAGCCCAAATTCACCTATGAAGGAAAGTGCAGGCTATAGACTCATGGTAATCATCAATAAGACAATATAACCATCATGCATAGTATTACCTAAATATTGCAGCATCCCCACTAACATCATCAATTCCCAATAGTGGGTGCAAAACTAGGTACTTACATATGCTCCCAATTCACAACACACACCACACGCACACGCACACGCACACGCACATGAGCATACATCAACACAAAGTTCAACGTACTGAGTTTCTGTCATGACTTTGGAAATCAAGGGCAGAATCAGCCGCGATGAAGCCTAGCACTAGATAGAAAGAATTAATCCAACATAAAAGGTAGTTGATAGGGCATAAGAATAGAAATAATTCCATGATATCAACGGTCACAACTTGGACGAGAACTTCACAATGTGAAATCTGCATGTCCACTCATACAACGAAAACTATACCTAGATGAATCCAAGAAGAGCCCAAATTCACCTATGAAGGAAAGTGCAGCTATAGACTCATGGTAATCACCCATAAGACAATATAATCAACTTCATCATGCATAGTATTGACTATGTACTACAACATCCCCACTAATGTCATAAGTGTCCAATAGTGGGTGCAGAACTAGGTATTAACATACGCTCCCAACACAACACAACACACACACACACACACACACACACACACACATGAGCATTCATCACCACGAAGTTCAGCGTACTGAGTTTCGGTCATGACTCCGGAGATCGGGGGGCATACTAAGCCACGAGGTAGCCTAGCACTAGAAAAAAGCTTAGATAGAAAGAATTAATGTCACAAAATGATGAAGTGGCATGTCCACCCAGACGAGACTCAATGGAAACTGAGTCAATGGAAAATGATGACATGGTTGATGCATGTGCTCGGCAGATGCTCCGATATTCAAAAGATTCCTAGTATGCAAAATTTTTGACCAAGCACCCGATTGACGAAGTGCATTCCCAATGGCGTATGGCCATCGATTCAAAGACATAAGAATTTAGTGGCAGATGCGTTGCCCTTGGTTGTGGCTATTTCCGTGATTCATCATAGAAGCTTCGAGGATATGGTAGATCAGTACGCCACTGATCCTCATTTTGATGATATCTTTCACCGGTTGCAGAGTGGAGAGACAATTGCAGGCTATTCCATACGTGACGGCCATTTGATGCGGAAAATGATGTTGTGTGTTACACAGCTTTCAAGGGAAAAGGTTTTAACAGAGTGTCATCGTCCACTTTTTTCGGGCCACCGCGGCATAAATACCACCTTTAAGGGTGTTGAGCGTTACTTTTACTCGCCGAGGCTCAAAAAGGATGTGGACGAGTTTGTTCGCACTTGCTTAGTATGCCAAAAGGTCAAGTTTGACAGGCATAAGGCACCAAGACTTCTACCGCCTTTGCCCATACCCTCCCGTCCATGGAAAAGCATTGCCATTGATTTTATTTTTTATCTCCCAAGACTAAAAGTGGGCATAATGGCATTTGGACAGTCATCGCCAGATTCAGCAAGCAGGCTCACTTCATTCTGGTAAAGAATGATAGTTAAGCCTGGTCATTAGGCGAAACTATTTGTTTCACAGATTTTTCGATTACATGGCATGCTTGAGTCCATTGTTTCGGACAGAGATCCCCAATCCAGACGGGCAATCTGAAATAGCCAATTCAATAGTTTTGGATTTACTGAAGTCTTATATTTCGGATCAAAAAACTCGATGGGAAAAGTATTTGGTGGAGTTTGACTACAACAACAGAATTCATTCATCGACGGGGAAAGCGCTATTTCAGGTAATCGAGGGTGCTAAGAAGGTCCCACCATTCCTAAGCACCAAATATACAATTTTTGAGGCGGATCAGTACATGCGAGATCTGGACACTGCTTTTGCCAAGGTTTGCGAGGCTCTTGAGAAGTCTCAAGCACGGCATAAGAAGGCAGCCGACAAACATCGACGCGACTTGCAGCTAAAGGAAGACGATTGGGTGCTCTTACGCTTTGAGAAGGTACACCTGAGGAATGAAAGAGAAAGGAGCGGCTTTTCCAAAAGCTAAGTATGCGATACTATGGCCCTTTCCACATTCAAGAGAAGATCAATGATGTATCATTCACACTGAAGTTACCAGATACTTGGAAGATTCACAATGTGTTTATGTGAGTCTCTTGAAACCTTTCAAGGGTGAGGTGCCAGTCGACAGGGAGCCTGAGGAGCAACTTGAAGTGGAAAAGAGAGAGTAGAGGCTCGTTCAAGAACATATACTAGCTCACAAGGAAAGGAAAGTGAAAGATAAAGTGATACGCTATTTCTTAGTTAAATTCAAGAACTATCCAATACTGGATGCAAAGTGGATGGATGAGCACTTGGCAGATACTCCTCGGATACTGGAACTTCATGTTGAGGCTTTCGGTCTAGCTTCGACTACTCCGAGAGATCTCAGAGATCAGCAAGGTTGAATCTCGTGCAGACGGGACTACACAAGAGAGGAATCACTCCGTTCCTTTGTCACAGGTTACCCGGATGGAATAAAGTCACTGATTTTCCTTTGGATTTCAAGGATACTGATGGATTGACAGTATTCCGTTGTATGGCTTTATGAATGAAGTACTTTGAACTGGGAATTCCCGAAATGACTGCAGCATTTCTGTCTTGTGATTCCAGAGAGATGAGATGGACATGATGGCAATAAGAATTAGTCAATTGAGACATCTGTGGAGATCTAGATGTGATGGCTAAACACGTTGCCGATTGATCATGGTCCAATATCTTGATGGACGTAGTGGTGTGAATGAGATTTGAATGTTCCGTGACTATCGTCTTTGAGCAAGTGCTGGATATGTGTTGTCTAGTGCGTCAATTGCTTAGAGTCAGTGTCAAACGAACTGGTTTCTGGCTTATGTTTGATTTTGCAGGCGTGATTAAGGACGATTACAATTCTTTCAAAAGGGAGTATGTCACAAAATGATGACGTGGCATGTCCACCCAGACGAGAATCAATGGAAGCTAACAAAATTAAAAGTTTTGTTCCAACTTATGGGGTCCCGTTTGATGGGGCCCTAGGGGACACAAGGACTTTAAATGAATGCGTAAAGCACTGTTTTGTGGCAGGCAATACGGAAGCCCACGTTTTGCGGTGAATTTGCGCTGGGAACGCTGTTGTTTTTGGAGGCTGCTATTTTTGGAATTTAAAGCTTTTCATGTAGTGCTTTTAGGCCCAGAGCCTATATAAGAATTGCCAAGGCCTCTATCCCTCAGATTGGCTTGGGAGCACTGAGCAGAAAGAGAACCCTCGGACATTGTACTTTATTCAAGAAATAATATAAAAATAAATACCGAAAGGGGCGCTAGACTTGGGGGCCAATACCTCTGGGCACGAAACTATGCCAGGCTGTGTCATCTCTCTCTAATTGTGATTAAATCTGTTAAGTGATTCTAAGTGTCCTCTCGTGTGTCGTGCCAAATTCCCAACTTGGGGTGTCCAAGTTTGTTACAATTAATACAACAAAAAAGGTTGTTGATAGGGCGTACACACCACTAAGAATAGGAAGAATTTCCACAATATCAACTCAGCAACTTGGACAATAACTTCACAATGTGAAACCTGCATGTCCGCTAATAAGAGTAAAACATATACCTACATGAATCCAAGAAGAGCCCCCATTCACCTATGAAGAAAAGTGCAGCTATAGACTCATTCAAGGTGGATAGGAATGATAAATATGGTACGAAAAAAAGGATAAACCACGCTGTACAATATGGATAATTAGATACAAAAACAAAAAATATGTTAAATGTTGGGTCTAAAGGCCCTCTGGCCACCCATGTATACTTGTATACATTATTTTATTCTTTGGGTGTGAGCCACCCCTAGGGTCACTTATGTGACCCTTATAGTGTGTACCCTCATAACAATAAAGATATTGCATTAGTAAGTGTGCCGAATAGCACACACTAACACTTGCGTAGGATTTTCTCTCTCTCTCTCTCTCTCTCTCTCTCTCTCTCTCTCTCTCTCTCTCCATCGTTGTCTGCAGAAATCACCAGTGCTACCCTTCTTCTGCTACAAGTGCTTCCTACAAACTAGTATCAGAGCATTTCTTTGTGCACATCTCCGCGTCGGGAAGCAGCAGAAGTTATTTTCTCTCTTCGATTTCAGCCCTCCCTCTCTCTCTCTCTCTCTACGATTTTCAACTCTCTCCTCTCACTACAACCCACAGATTCTTGATGAAGCTTTGAGATTGTGAGGGTCTCGTTTCATGATACAGCAAGGAGTAGCAAGCAAAATCAATCACAGAAGAAAGGGGGATTTTACAGGTGGCTGAAATTTCAACAATTTCACAGCATTTTGATGATTTACAAGTGGAAATTGCATTTACAAGTTAAGGAAATTGGGAACTGAAATTTGATGAGATTTCAGAAATTAGACCGTCCAAATTTGGGGCTTTTGCTGAAATTTCATTACTTTGCAGACATTTGTGTATGTATTGCAATTTGTGGACAATTTGAGCAAAAAATTTGAGGTTTATTCTTGAGTTTTTCAAGAAATTACGTGAAAACGTAGGTTCATACGCATTGGAAAGCTTATGTGGCTCACATTTATGTATTTAACATGCGGGATGCTCGCCATTGAGTTGATGTATTGCTGAAAATACATTTTGCAACAGCTTTTAATCCATTTGCAGATTTGAAGTTGATGCATATGCATTTTGGTTATACTGCTGAAGTGGGAGTATTCATGCAAGGATTGTACTTCCTATTTGTGTGCTGAAATTTCAGCTTCTACTGCTGACATTTACACTTACTACTACACATTTGTGGTAAAGTGCCAGTAACCATCCCTTGGTCTTCTACACTGAGTATTGAGCCCGTACGGCGTAAGAGGCTAAAATCTCAGTTTTCAGCCTGCTGTCATAAAAATATTGTCGCGTGCATATCTAACTCTATGTGCATATGGACAAGCTACTTCATGACTAGGGTTCAGTTCAGCTTAGGAAGTGTTCTGGCACCTTTGTGAGTGTTCGCAGGCCGTGCACGTCCAGACACTTAGAGCAGTTGCATTTCCTCTGGTTGCACACAGCATGATCATCAGCATTACCATCAAAATCCATCACGAGCATTTTAAAGTGCACAGAACCTATTTTCCCTATTTTAGCCGTTTTTCACTTATTATTAATAAGTGACTGTTGGGAAACTGGGTAGGATAACTTTGGCAAGTCAGTATATAAGAAAAGCTAGGTAGCAGGAGTCTACAACTCACAGGCACCTTCTCAGCAAGACTGGCAAGAGGCTTAGCGTTTCCAGCCAACAGCAGATCAAGACCAACAATTTGGCATCAGATTGAGCCTAGCGTTTTCAACAGATGTAGATCAGCCATGGCGTTTTTGCAAACAGCAGACCATGCCTAGCGTTTTTGCAGATTGCAGCCCAAGCTAGCGTTTTGCAGATTCCCGACGACAGATCAGCATAGAGCATTAGCGTTTTGCATTTTCAGCAGTCAAACTCCGCACTGTAGCCCCCAAACCTCGCAGATCTCACCTTCCTGAGCAGATCCTCACCGCACGGTCAGATCGGCCAACGTTTGCAGATTCAGCCCGCTATTCACAGATTTCAGCATCTGCGTTTTCAGCGCATCATCGCGTCGTCGTCACCGACATAGAGTCTGAATTCAGCCCCTAGCGTTTTCAGTTTTCAGCCCGTCTCATCATCGTCATCATCGTCGGCAAGTCCATTGCATTTAGACCATTGTACGAGGATTGTGCAATCAATAGCATAGACCTCTCTCGCCATAGAGAGTGGGGCCCTTGGAGGAGGGTTTGACCGCAATCTGGTGTCATGTTCTTCTCTCTATCTCTCAGTCTCGGCACCTTCATTCACAATGTCATTCACTTTGTTTGTAATCATTTGCACTTTCTCATTTTACTTATGGAAGGCTCTCCCTTCCATAAGTAAAAGAAACCCTTGAGCACAATTCGGAGCAAACATCTTGAGCAAAGTTCAACATTCACTTCCGTTGCACCTTACATTGGTATCAGAGCTTTGGCAGTGTTCTGTATCACTCGAGGAAAGAACCACTTTTTTTTTTTTTTTTGCTTGTTGCGGTCGCACGTAACCCAAGTTCACTTGGGCGTGTGGATTCCTAATCGTGTTTTTGAAGAGTGACAGGAAACCCAAGAAAGAAGGGCTTGTCCAGCCTCCCCTTGTTCCTCTTTTCACTCATTGAGAGCGGACCGTGCACTTAGCGGCCGGCCAATCAACGTGCGGTGGAAAAAAGCCACCTTGGTGTGAGCGCAAGGCCGCCAAGGGGTACGTCCGCGGGAAAGAGAAGAGCTCGGGTAAGAGGAGATCCTTCTCTAACACAGATTGCAAGCTAAAGAAAGAACTAAAGAACCTCAAGACCTCAAGAACTCAAGACCCTCAAGAAACTCAAGAACCCAAGAACCACAAGACCCCAAGTTCCTCGTGAACTTAAGAACCCAAGATCTCGATGTACGGTCATCACCTGAAGCGGAATGGATACTTCGCGTGAAGGTGATGAGCATGGAGGTGGCGAAGAAGAATTTTCCCCACCAGGAGGTTTTTCCAACCCTCCCCCTTCCCCATCTACGCCAAGGATTGCACCAAATCCTATGGAGGCTTTGGTCAAGATGGTGATGGACATGATGTTACAACAAGAAGCGCAACGCGCCACCTTGGAGCACGAGCGCGAAGAAACAAAGGCAGAATTGGATCGCGAGCGCAAAGAAAGAAAGACAGAATTGGAACACGAGTGCGAAGAAAGACAATTAGCCTTGGTGTAAGGTGCATCGGAAGTGAATGTTGGACTTTGCTCAAGATGAGTGCTCCAAACTGTGCTCAAGGGTTCCTTTTACTTACGGAAGGGAGAGCCTTCCGTTCCTTTAGTGAGAGAGTGCAAATGATCACAAACCAAGTGGTAAACACTGTGAATGAAGGTGTTGAGACTGAGAGATAGAGAGAGAAGAATATGACACCAGAATGTTGTCAAACCGTCCTCCAAGGGCCCCACTCTCCATGGCGAGAGCGGTCTACTATTGATTGCACAAATCTCTACAATGCAATGGACTTACCGACGATGAGGACGGCGACGAGACGGGCTGAAAACTGAAAACGCTAAGGGCTGAAATCTGCAAATCTTGTATCTATTGAATTCTGACTCTATGTCGGTGACGACGCGTTGAAAACACAGATGCTGAAATCTGTGAATAGCAGGCTGAATCTACAAACGCTGGCTGATCTGACCGTGCGACGAGGATCTACTGCGGGACGGTGAATTTGCGAGGTTTGGGGGCTGCGGTACGGAATCTAAATGCTGAAAACTGAAAACGCTGATGCAATCATGGGTTCTGTCGCCGGGAATCTACAAACGCTGGGCTGATCTGCTGTTTGATGCAAAAACGCTAGGGAGTCTGCTGTGATCTGTTGTCGCCAGGCATCATCTACAACCACAAAACGCTGGGCTGCTTTGCAAATGCTGAAAACACTGGCTGGTCTTTGGTGGCTGAAAACGCTAGGTTGCCTGCCGGGGGGTCTTGCTGAGAAGGTGCATTGTCAAACACTTGGTCCCTGCTGCCTCTTTTGCCAGATATTGCTAGTGCTAGCTTTTCTTATATATTGCCCGAGTCAAATTGCCCTACCTAGTTTCCCAACAAAGTCACTTATTAATAATAAGTGAAAAATGGCTAAAATAGGGAAAATAGGTCTATGTATGCACTGTAAAAATGCTCTTGATAAGTTCTGATGGTAATCTGATGATCATGCTGTGTGCAACCAAAGGATATGCATCTACTCTAAGTGCCTGGACATGCGCGGTCTGCGAACAGACTCACAAAAGTGCCATAACACTTCTTAAGCTAATTGAACCCTTGTCATGAAGTAGCTTGTCCACATACACATAGGGTTAGATGTGCAAGTGACATCCCCTCCTTTTTAAAGTGAGGTACTCGTACCGCACTGTATGGCGTCGAGGGAGATCGCCAATAGCGTCTGGAATTCTGGAAAGGACTCTTCGCCGGCCCATTTTGATGCGTGGGTCATGCGATACTTGAAATTCTTAAAAGTCTGCAACCCTTGCTTCTTTGGGCCGCGCCGAAAGCGACACAAAGTCAATTGTGGCTCCTTCAATGCTTCAACTTCGTCTATAGTCATGCGTTTACCTTCTTCAAGAATCTCCGAGGATAAAAATTTCTCAAACCACTTCCAACACAAAAACATGTACATACCCATTCCATGTAAAGTGACTGGAAAAATTCTAGTCTTCTTTAAAGACTGTGCATGCAATGTAGATGAACATATAGACGGAGTGCCAAACCGTTCATCAAACACACGCAAACAATGGAATCGAAACTTATCTTTTTGATCTAAATCTATCAACTGTGGCAAATCACAATGGAAATGCCGATGCTTGATGCTCAATCCTTCTTACGAGAAGCCAACTCCTTGATCAAAGGAGCCGAAAGGAGAAGCTAACTCCTTAACAAAAGAGCAAACTGATTGTCCCTTGGAATGACCCTCGGAAATTTTTGAGCTAACTTGAGTTGTTTTGCAGATATACTGTAATCGCAAACGATTACTTTCTTTCAAGAAGAGGGTAAGTCACAAACTGCTGATGTGTCAAAGCCTTGAAAAATGGAGCCAACTTACAGATGCCGACCGAGGGGCCTATACCCTAAGAAGAACAAGTAGCAGAAGAAGAAGTCCTACCAACTTATGGAGACCCGTCCGATGGGGGCCCAGTGACATAAAGGGATTAAAATAAAGTAGGACTCACATACACACACGCAAAACTGATGACGTGGCAGTTGTACGGACAATCCACGTTTTGCGTTGATTGATGACGTGGCAGTTGTACGGAATTTCACAAATCACGCTGGCAGCTTTTTGGCATTGCTTTTGGACCAGAAGCTTTTGAGTTTTGAAGGCTTTTCATGTAAACTGCTTTTGGGGCCTAGGGCCTTTAAATATGTGTGAAGGGCTCATTCTCTAGCATGCTTCCTGGAGAAGGTGAAGAGTGCTGGAGTACCAGCTTGTAAAGTGTTGATGGAGTCTAACCGTAGCCCGAGCGAGATTTTTCGAGCAAACTAAAACCCGAGCAAAGATCTAAATGGAATTGACCCATGTTGTGCTATGAGGTAAGGCAAGCATAGCGACCATGGCAAGGTAAGCATGCTTGATCTCTACGAGTTGTTACCTATCCAACTCACAATAGTTAAGAATTTACTTGCCATTCTTCAATTCGCCAGCAAACGTAAGAGGGTTGAAGAACTTGCCACCATGGTATCTTTGGAGACCTATGGCATTCACAAATTTTTTTTATGTGTGAGACCAAGGGGTAGCCCACTTAACATATTGGGAACCAATGTCAAAGAGCTCAACCCATCTCTTTCTTTAATCCCATCACATCAACAACGGTACAGTACCCACCAACTATTGTTGAAGAGGAGGACGAACACATAACTTCAAGGAAGAAGCTGTTGATGAAGAGAACGGGCACATGTCTTCTTGTTGGAGGAGGGTCGGTGAAACCGGCCTGTTAACTTCAAAAAGGGCGGTAGACTTTAAACTTAAACCTTATTTGCTTTCACCCATTTAATTTGTCGTGCACTTTACCTCTACTTTCAAGACACAGCAAAGGGGAGAGGGATACAGGCTGCTAGATTGCACCTGTATGAGTAGACCGACACCAGATTGGCCCCTAACTTAGGCGCCCCTTTCGGTATTTCTTTATTGTTCAAAAGAGGGAATTAAACGTTGTGGTTCCCTACAAGCTGCCCCGCACAAACTTGGCTGAATTTCAACTGTTCCGGCCCGAATTCGGTAACATAACTGTACTAGGACCCTTCACAGTCAGTATTCCCACGCATTGACTGACTTTCCTGACGCATACGGGCACTTTGCAAAACCTGGCGAGAATCTGCAGCACGCTGAATTCTCTGTTTTCGGCCCCGACAATGCGCGAGATCACCTGTACAGCAGTCCCCTCGTGTCCCCGAACCTCCTGGGGGTATTAGGGTCCGTTTAGGGCCAAAACCCTAAACCTGCAAAAATACACAGCAGGCTGTAATTTACTGTTTCGGGCTCAGTTCGCGTGCCGGTCGCATCCGTAGCAAGTCCTCGAGCTCCCGCACCTGTAGGGCTACTTGCCCTTTGAATCGGACGAGATTTCTAGCGTGAAACCTCTCCGAATTCACCTGTACCTGCGGGGGATTAGCCGCTAGGTAATCCAGTACTTGTGCAAGAGGCTCTTGCCTCGGCAATCGCGCATAAACCCACACAACTGTACATTGGTCAAATGAAAAACCCACTAGAGGGGCATAACATACTGCCATAGGGGAGAGAGAGGGCAGTGCGTAGCGTGCAGGGCATCGCTCCTGGCACCGCACTGTACATAGGAGGGAAAGCAAGCACTCCATAGCTCTTAACCTGTGAGACAAGCTGAAAACTCAGCCTTTCTTCTCTAAATTCAGCGCCAACTCCTCCTTGCATTGGAAAGTGCACCAGAATGTGCCACTTGGCGCATTTACAAGCATTTTCCCGTTTCGGGGTTGCCGCCTAAAAATCTCCCAACCGGTTGCCCAATTGACTTTATGGCAGAGTAAGAAAATGTTCTCCTTGTCATTCCAGCGGTAATGACGCAAACACATTTTTAGGTCCCAAAATAGCAGTTCCCTAAATTTTAGGAGATGCTGCCATTGTATCTTTCTAGGTCATCTGACCCCCTTTGTACACTGTGGCCACACCCAAAACTGAAATGTAGCCTCTGTAGCAAAGGATTCCACTTTGGCTAGTCAATGACCCCACTTTGGCTAACCATAGTCTTTGTCCAACCTTAGTGCTCTCTTGCCCTCAGGCCTGGACTCCCTCTGGACAGTTCCACACTAGCTATGCAATGCAAGGCAGTTAGATTTCCCGAGGGGTGTTTCCAAAAAGTGAAAGTAAATACATAATAAGAAACAAATCAACAAAAAGGATAGATAGTAGTCACACGCTGGTGACATACCCCCCTCTTGAAATCTCAAACGTCCTCGTTTGCATCTATGTCGTACATGCTCACAGTCAACACTGATGTATTCAACACCTGTCGACACATGTACGACACATACATGCTCATTGTCAACCCTGGTGTATTCAACACCTCATCGACACATGTATTGCCTGCGTGTGAGCCCTGCCCCAATGACATAGTGGTAGCTTCGCACTCTCCCATTGCTTTGAGTCACTAACTTTCCAATGACTAAATGGTAGCTACACATTTTGCCATTGTCTTAATAGTACACGTTGCATCCCGTAACACTTTCGAGCATACCCAAACCGACAGTTTAAGAATGCAGTTACACATGTACCCTTTAATAGAAGCAATTACTGTATCCTTGACAAACTGACAAGAAATACTCACTTCTATAGCACTAATCCAACTTTTGGACATTCCATAAGGGTAGTTGCCAAACTGACAATCTATACAGCTCTAACATTCATGTAACAGGTATTTCATTTGAGCTCACTTTAAATACCATGTACATCATTTGTTTCAGAAGCCATTGTCACACTGACAATCCATGTAGCTTTGAAACTCAAGGGGTCAAGGTAGGTTGCAAATCGAAGGCTTCAAGGTAAAGTGATAACACAGTTGGTGACTCTGCAAGTTCACCTTCTTCCATCCACTTAGCATCCATTGGTGGATAGTTTCTGAACTTTACAAAGTAACGCCTAGCAACCTTGCCTTTCACTTTCCTTTCTTCGTGTGCCAAAATCTGTTCGGGGACCAAGATCTCGTCAAGTTCCTCGACTTCCGGCTGATCTTCAACTGGCATATCCTCTGGCACATCACCCACATAGGGTCTGAGAAGACTCACATGAAACGCATTGTGAATCTTCCAATTGTCAGGCATTTCAGCCTATATGCAACATCATTGATTATGTCGCACACTTGAAAAGGCCCATACTAACGCATGCTGAGCTTTGGAAACAGTCTTTCCTTGCCCTTCATCTTCTTTAACCTTGCCTTTTCAAAGCGCAAAAGCACCCAATCACCAAGTGAATATACCACTTCACGACGGTGACGATCAGCTGCTTTCTTTTGCTTTGCCTGAGTCTTTTCCAAGGCCACTTTGACCTTCTTGTACATTTCATCCATGTCCTGAACATACTTATCTGCTTCAAATATCTTGTCCTTTGTATGCAGTATGGGAGGAACTTTCTTGCCACCTTCAACTATCTCAAAGGGTGCCTGGCCAGTTGATGAATGCACTGTATTATTGTATGCATACTCCACCAATGGCAAATACTGCTCCCAGTTTCCTTTATGCTCTGACACATAGCACTTCAGCAGATCTAGGACAATAGAATTTACCTCTTTTGACTGCCCATCTGTTTGAGGATAAAATGACGAAGAGAATTTGAGCGTGGTGCCCATATTCTCAAACAAGCCTCTCTAGAACAAACTTGTCACGCGTGGATCACGGTCGCTAACAATCGACTGTGGCATGCCATGATACTTGAAAATATTGCTCATAAACAAGCGTGCCATCTGATCAGGCTTTATCTTCTTCTTGACAGGAATAAAATGAGCCTGCTTGCTTTGCACATAATGGTCCAAATACCATCGTTTCCTGTCTGCGTTCTCGGAAGATCAAAGATAAAATCCATAGCAATACTTTCCCATGGTTTGTCTGGAATAGGTAGTGGTTGCAATAACCTTGGTGCCTTTTGCCTGTCAAACTTGACTTTCTGGCAAATTAGGCATTCTCGCACAAAGGCATCCACATCTCTTCTCAATGTAGGCCAATAGAAGAATGTCTCAACCGCTTTAACTGTAGCATCGATACTACGATGGGACATGACTCTCTTCCATAACTTTGCGTCGCAATGGCTTTGTGACACACAATCTGACATGCATCATCATGAACCCATCTTTGAGAAGATAGTGTTCATGACGTTGTCCGTCCATTAGCTGCTCGAAGACCCTTGCAAAATCTTCATCATTTGCATACTGTTCTCTCATATCATCAAGTTCATGATGATAAGGAATTGACACAGCTGAAATTTGTGGCTTCCTTGACAAGGCATCAGCCACAACGTTCTTCTTGCCTTCCACATGCACAATCTGAAAATGGAACATGGACAAGATATTTGCCCATCGCATATGCTTCTCAGATAACTTTGTTTGTGTCAAGAAGTATCGCAAGGTCTGATGATCCGTTTGGACAACGAAATCTGCACCTAGCAGGTAGTGTTTCCAACTTAAGAGCGCATGAATCACAGCAAGTAACTCTTTCTCATAGACCTGCATGGTCATCTCTGGCCCTTGCAAAATTCTGCTCTCATAGGCTACTACCCTGCCATCTTGCATTAGCACTGCACCAATGCTACTACCACAGGCATCACACTGGACCACAAATGACTTCCTAAGATCTGGCAACACAATGACTGGATCTGAAGTCATCTTTTCCTTTAAGAGATTAAAGCTGAAATCTCTTTTTGTGTCCATCTAAAGGTGACTGCCTTCTTTTGAAGAGCATGTAAAGGTGAAGCAATCTCAGCGAAATTTCGGATAAACCTTCTGTAATAGGAGCATAGTCCCAAGAAGCTTCGGACATCATGCACCGTCTTCAAATTTGGCCATGACTTGATCGCTTCAACTTTTGCAGGATCCATTCTGACACCATCCTCTGAGACAATGTGTCCCAGAAAGTGGATCTCTTCCAGAAAAAACTCACTTTTCTTTGCATTGATGAGCAACCTATGACTGCGTAGCTCTTCGAACACAATGGCCAAGTGATGCCTATGCTCCTCTTCATTCTTTGAGTAGACTATCATGTCATCAAAGAATGTACCAACAAACTGATGGTGTGGACGGAAAATTCTGTCCATCATCCTATTGAACGTAGCAGGAGCATTTGTGAGACCAAAGGGCATCACTAAAAATTCGTAAAGGCCAAACGTCGTTCTAAAAGCAGTCTTGTGCACATCTTCTGATCTAATGCGGATCTGATGGTACCCATTCTTTAGATCTATCCTGCTAAACATAGCTGCTGCTCCTAATTTGTCCATAATATCATCAATTCTAGGTATAGGGAACCTATTCTTGATGGTATTCTTGTTCAGTGCACGGTAGTCGATGCACATACGCCATGAGCCATCCTTTTTCTGCACCAACAACACTGGAGAACAGAATGGAGATGAACTGGGCTGAATTAGCCCCTTTTCTAACAACTCCTGTACTTGGCCCATTTTCTCTTTCTGCTGAGCCGCACTAACCCTGTACGGAGGCTTATTTGGTGGGCTACTACCTGGCACCAAATCTATCGCATGGTCCTCGGGTCTCTCTGACGGTAATTGAGACGGTAATGAATCGGAAAAACAGTCACTCTACTGTTGTAAAAACATTGACCTTTCTTTATCTAGCACAGATAAATTTGATTCATCACAATCTGACACTTCACGTGCAAAAACCAAGTACGCAGAAAGATGCTTTTTCATTAGAGAAGTAATAGCAGAAGCTGATACAGTAGGAATAGACTCCCCTTTAAGCTTTACACCCAGAATGTGAGTCTTTCCCCTGCTCTGTACAGTGATCTTTTTGTTGTAGGCATCCAGGATTCCCTGTACACGAAACAACCAAGGAATACCTAACAACACATCACATCCGTCCAGTGGCATGATGTAAAATTCTTCAGCATCTACATAGGACTGGATATGTAGACGCAACTTTCCAATGATGGGTGTCACAGCCTCTGTATGGCCAAGACATGCCAAACCTGCCTCTTCTGTATACCCCATCTCCTCAGGTCTGATTCCCAACTTTGAAGCCAATTCTGGGAAAATGAAGTTGGCTTTGGCACCTGGATCAAAGAAGATAAGCACTGTTTGATCCCTGACCTTTCCCCATGCTCTGCAAAGCTCACTTGCATCTGAATTTGGCTTGTCGCCCACCATATCTGGCACTAGACCAGCCATGGGCTTCTTTCCTTTCCTGTCCTCCTTGTCTTCAGAATCAACTGGCCTTTTCTTTGTAGGACAGTTGTAAGCAATGTGGCCAGGCTGCTCACATATAAAGCATTTGTTTTCTGTCCTCAGGACCTTCTTTTGCTCTTCTGACTTGCGAGGAAAACGTCTTTTCCATTTCTCTGCTGGTCCTTTTTCTGATTCAGCCGTAGCTTTGTCTTTCCTGTTGACCGACTCCTGAGTCCCTTTAGGAGCCTCATTGGGAACGTGCTTCTTGGCTGAATTTTTCTTGCCTGATCCTGCCTTGACGCGAGTGTTAAATTCACAATCTTCTCCCTTGAGCAAACCATTGCCAGTGTTTGCTACCTCGATGAGCTGCGTCAAAGTAGTGACTTTTGTCTTCGTACAGTACTTTCTCAATCCTTTAGGTAGGCCACAACAGTATTTTTCAATCTGTTCTGTCAATGGCACAAACCTATAGGAAGTTACTGGAAGTAGAGCTTTCCAAAACTTCCGATTGTAATCATCCAGATTTCTGCAAGTGGCAGCATTTAGCTGGTGCCATTCTGTCATGACATCTGCTTCAAAGTCATCAGATAACCATGCTGCTGCAAAAATCTGCTTGAAGTAAATCCATGTGGACGGAGCTTGCCCTTGAAGCAATAAAGTTGTCCACCATTGTCCCGCATTCCCTGTCAAGAAAGTGGCTGCCTTGCGGACCTTTGAAGCCTCTGTAAAGTTTCCCCCTGCATAGGCCTTGTCAAACTGCTGGAGGAATGAGAGAGCCTTCTTCCTGTCATCAAACCCTGTAAAGGTCGTGAAAGACACACCTTTGCCACCTTCTTTGTATGGAGTTGGCCTCTCCCAGCGGCGTTAAATTGTCATATGGAAGTGACTGAAACATGGGAACACTATTAGGGTTCATCTGTGTTCCTTGGCCGCTATTAACTTGACCTGGAAATGCCATATTTGGCTGCTGATTTGTAATTCCAGCCATACCAAAATTTGCCTGTGGCATCCCAAATTGGCCCTGAGTGCTCTGAAACCCTGGTTGCATACCCATGACACTGTACATGGGGTTAGGCATCATTGTTTGAGCACCCCCAAACACTGTTCCTGGCGTGTAAAACTGATTTCCAGGTGCATGACCAGCCATGCTCTGGAATACCGATCCACCTCCAAAATAGCCAGGGTGTACTGAAGGTGGTGGGAAGACTTGTTGCATAGCCTGTAGGTTGCTTCCCTGCCCATTAGAACCAGCTATAGGCTGCTGAAAGGTGGCGGGCTGAACTGGTACAGCTTGAAAGACTGGCATCTCAGCCACCTGTTCTTGCACCTTAGGCATAGGTTGTGGAGACTGCATGTTCTCCGTCAAGTGTACAGGTGTTTCCATTGACTGTGCGGTATGAATCACCTGTGCTCGAGCCTTAACAGGCTTTTGAATATGATCCAGTGACCCAACTTGCTGAGACGGAACAGGAGGTTGCACAAAGGCTAAAAACCTCGGGTTCTGCATTACTTGAGTGAACATAGCCACAGCAGTAGCCAACTGGGTCCTGAATATATCGTCATCTGTCTGTGGTGGTCTTGAGGACTCACCCACTTCATGTGTCTGTTGACCCTGTGAAGAGGAAACCTCTTCAGTCACATCATCTGGTCTGTCAGCCATAATTGCAATTCCCTGTGTATGGTCTATGATCCTCTGTGTCTTCAAACCCAAAACTGACCAAGGCTCACTTCTATAGGAAAAAGTGATTTAATCCCGTCGATGGAACCATGAAACCGGCCTGTTCAATCCAAAAAGGGCGGTAGACTTTACTTTAAACCTTGATTTAGCTTTCACCCATTATTAGTCGTCTATTTTACCTGTACTTTCAAGACACAACAAAGGGGAGAGGGATACAGGCTGCTAGATTGCACCTGTATGAGTAGACGGACACCAGATTGGCCCCTAACTTAGGCGCCCCTTTCGGTATTTCTTTATTGTTCAAAAGAGGGAATAAACGTTGTGGTTCCCTACAAGCTGCCCCACACAAACTCGGCTGAATTTCCACTGTTCCAGCCCGATTTCGGCAGCATAATTGTACTAGAACCCTTCACAGTCAGTATTCCCACGCATTGGCCGACTTTCCCGACGCATACGGGCACTTTGCAAAACCTGGCGAGAATCTGCAGCACGCTGAATTCTCTGTTTTCAGCCCTGAAATTGCGCCAGCTCACCTGTACAGCGGTCCCCTTGCGTCCCCGAACCTCCTGGGGGTATTAGGGTCCGTTTAGGGCCAAAACCCTAAACCTGCAAAAATACACAGCAGGCTGTAATTCACTGTTTCGGGCTCCGTTTCGCGTGCCGGTCGCATCCGTAGCAAGTCCTCGAGCTCCCGCACCTGTAGGGCTTCTTGCCCTTTGAATCGGACGAGATTTCTGGCGTGAAACCTCTCCGAATTCACCTGTACCTGCGGGGGGATTAGCCGCTAGCTAATCCAGTACCTGTGCAAGAGGCTCTTGCCTCGGCAATCGCGCATGAACCCACACAACTGTACATTGGTCAAATGAAGAGCCCACTAGAGGGGCATAACATACTGCCAAAGGGGAGAGAGAGGGCAGTGCGTAGCGTGCAAGGCATCACTCCTGGCACCGCACTGTGCATAAGAGGGAAAGCAAGCACTCCATAGCTCTTAACCTGTGACAAAAACTGAAAATGAGGCTCTCCCCCCTTCAAATTCAGCGCCACTTCTTGTTGCATGAGGCAAGTGCACCAGAAGGTGCCACTTGGCACATTTATAAGCATTTTCCCGTTTCGGGGTTGCCGCCTAAAAATCTCCCAACCGGCTGCCCAGTTGACTTCACAGCAGAGTAAGAAAATGTTCCCCTTGTCATTCCGGAGGTAATGACGTCAACACATTTTCAGGTCCCAAAATAGCAGTTCCCTAAATTTTAGGAGATGCTGCCATTGTATCTTTCTAGGTCATCCGACCCTCTTTGTACACTGCGGCCACATCCAGAACTGAAATGTAGCCTCTCTAGCAAAGGATTCCACTTTGGCTAGTCAATGACCCCACTTGGCTAACCATAGTCCTTGTCCAACCTTAGTGCTCTCTTGCCCTCAGGCCTGGACTCCCTCTGGACAGTTCCACACTAGCTATGCAATGCAGGGCAGTTAGATTTCCCGAGGGGTGTTTCCAAAAAGTGAAAGTAAATAGATAATAAGAAAGAAATCAACAAAAAGGATAGATAGTAGTCACACGCTGGTGACATTCTGTCATGACATCCGCTTCAATGTCATCAGATAACCATGCTGCTGCAAAAATCTGCTTGAAGTAAATCCATGTCGACGGAGATTGCCCTTGAAGCAATAAAGTTGTCCACCATTGTCCTGCATTCCCTGTCAAGAAAGTGGTTGCCTTGCGGACCTTTGAAGCCTCTGTAAAGTTTCCCCCTGCATAGGCCTTGTCAAACTGCTGGAGGAATGAGAGAGCCTTCTTCCTGTGATCAAACCCTGTAAAGGTCGTGAAAGTCACACCTTTGCCACCTTCTTTGTATGGAGCTGGCCTCTCCAGCGGCGTTAAATTGTCATATGGAAGTGACTGAAACATAAGAACACTGTTAGGGTTCATTTGTGTTCCCTGACCGCAATTAAGTTGACTTGGAAATGCCATATTTGGCTGCTGATTTGTAATTCCAGCCATACCAAAATTTGCTTGTGGCATCCCAAATTGGCCCTGAGTGTTTTGAAACCCTGGTAGCATGCCTGTGACACCATACATGGGGTTAGGCATCATCGTTTGAGCACCCCCGAACACTGTTCCTGGAGTGTAAAACTGATTTCCAGGTGCATGACCAGCCATGCTCTGGAATACCGATCCACCTCCAAAATAGCCAGGGTGTACTGAAGGTGGTGGGAAGACTTGTTGCATAGCCTGTAGGTTGCTTCTCTGCCCATTAGAACCAGCTATACGCTGTTGAAAAGTGGCTAGTTGAACTGGTACAGCTTGAAAGACTGGCATCTCAGCCACCTGTTCTTGCACCTTAGGCACAGGTTGTGGAGACTGCATGTTCTCTGTCAAGTGTACAGGTGTTTCCGTTGACTATGCAGTATGAATCACCTGTGCTCGAGCCTTAACAGGCTTTTGAATATGATCCAGTGACCCAACTTGCTGAGACGGAAGAGGAGGTTACAGAAAGGCTAAAAACCTTGGGTTCTGCATTACTTGTGTGAACATAGCCACAGCAGTAGCCAACTGGGTCCTGCATATATCATCATCCGTCTCTGGTGGTCTTGAAGACTCACCCACTTCATGTGTCTGTTGACCTTGTGAAGAGGAAACCTCTTCAGTCACATCATCTGGTCTGTCAGCCATAATTGCAATTCCCTGTGTCTCGTCTATGATCCCCTGTGTCTTCAAGCCCAAATTGATCAAGGCTCACTTCTATGGGAAAAAGTGATTTAATCCCGTCGATGGAACCATGAAACCGGCCTGTTAACTTCAAAAAGCGCGGTAGACTTTAAACTTAAACGTTATTTGCTTTCACCCATTTAATTTGTCGTCCACTTTACCTGTACTTTCAAGACACAGCAAAGGGGAGAGGGATACAAGCTGCTCGATTGCACCTGTATGAGTAGACCGACACCAGATTGGCCCCTAACTTAGGCGCCCCTTTCGGTATTTTTATTGTTCAAAAGAGGGAATAAACGTTGTGGTTCCCTACAAGCTGCCCCGCACAAAATTGGCTGAATTTCAACTGTTCCTGCCCGATTTCGGCAACATAACTGTACTAGGACCCTTCACAGTCAGTATTCCCACGCATTGACTGACTTTCCCGACGCATATGGGCACTTTGCAAAACCTGGCGAGAATCTGCAGCACGCTGAATTCTCTGTTTTCAGCCCCGAAAATGCGCCAAATCACCTGTACAGCGGTCCCCTCGCGTCCCCAAACCTCCTGGGGGTATTAGGGTCCGTTTAGGGCCAAAACCCTAAACCTGCAAAAATACACAGGAGGCTGTAATTTACTGTTTCGGGCTCCGTTTCGCGTGCCGGCGCATCCGTAGCAAGTCCTCGAGCTCCCGCACCTGTAGGGCTACTTGCCCTTTGAATCGGACGAGATTTCTGGCGTGAAACCTCTCCGAATTCACCTGTACCTGCGGGGGATAGGCCGCTAGCTAATCCAGTACCTGTGCAAGAGGCTCTTGCCTCGGCAATCGCGCATAAACCCACACAACTGTTCATTGGTCAAATGAAAAACCCACTAGAGGGGCATAACATACTGCCATAGGGGAGAGAGAGGGCATTGCGTAGCGTGCAGGGCATCGTTCCTGGCACCGCACTGTACATAGGAGGGAAAGCAAGCACTCCATAGCTCTTAACCTGTGAGACAAGCTGAAAACTCAGCCTTTCTTCTCTAAATTCAGCGCCAACTCCTCCTTGCATTGGAAGTGCACCAGAATGTGCCACTTGGCGCATTTACAAGCATTTTCCTGTTTCGGGGTTGCAGCCTAAAAATCTCCCAACCGGTTGCCCAGTTGACTTCACGGTAGAGTAAGAAAATGTTCCCCTTGTCATTCCGGCGGTAATGACACAAACACATTTTCAGGTCCCAAAATAGCAGTTCCCTAAATTTTAGGAGATGCTGCCAGTGTATCTTTCTAGGTCATCTGACCCCCTTTGTACACTGTGGCCACACCCAAAACTGAAATGTAGCCTCTGTAGCAAAGGATTCCACTTTGGCTAGTCAATGACCCCACTTTGGCTAACCATAGTCTTTGTCCAACCTTAGTGCTCTCTTGTCCTTAGGCCTGGACTCCCTCTGGACAGTTCCACACTAGCTATGCAATGTAGGGCAATTAGATTTCCCAAGGGGTGTTTCCAAAAAGTGAAAAGTAAATAAATAATAAGAAACAAATCAACAAAAAGGATAGATAGTAGTCACACGCTGGTGACAGTCGGCCAAGCAGAGACCTTCTTGGCGGCTATACAAATAAGGTGAGAGCCATTGGAGGGGGCTTCTTGATCTCCCTTAATGCAGCTTCACAAGCAACATCTCAGAATTCAGTCTTTTTTGTCCCTTTCTTCTGAATCAGTGCAAGTAAAGGACCAAAAATTGAGCAAGAGTTGGGTTTGCTAGTTGTTTTTCTCCTCCTTTTCACAGTCTCAGTATGTAAATCCTTCTTGTGTTGTTTGTGGTATAGGGTAGTTTATGTAAGCTTAGATGGTTTCAGACAAATGTGGAAGTACTTAGATGGTGTTTGAATTACCAAAGAAAGGTCTAGGATTTATGACAGGACTGTTGTTAATCTTTTCAAAACAAGAGTATCAAAGATTGAAGGGAAAATTACCAAAATACCCCTCAAATTTGTGCAAATTCCCAAAATACCCCCAATATTTTGCTTGAATTCTCAAAATACTCTTCAAATTTTCCAAAATTCCCAAAATATCCCTAGTTACGAGATAGAAAATCTTGTAGCTTTTCATAAGAAGACTTATTTTCTATCAATACAAGATGCTAAAACTAGAATTTGAGTTGGTTATATAGGCTTTGGAGATTAATTGCTTTATTATTTTTAGACATAATTTCCCTTTTTTGGCAGGATAATTTGTGACAAATTACATGCTAAGCACTCAAAAACGGACCTAAATTGTCTAAAAAGAATAAAAATTAGAACAATCCAACCAAAAAAGATACAAGAGTAATCTGGGAATTTTTGAAATTCGAAGGGTATTTTGGTAATTTCCACAAATTAGAGGAGTATTTTGGTAATTCTCCCAAGAAGCATCTGAGAATTTTGGCACGAACCTCTTCGCTCAACCCCCCACCCTCCCCCTGTTGGACGGCTCTTCATCTACTCGTCTCGTGCAAGCTAGTCACCCCCTCTTGTTTAGCCACCTGGGAGAGACACCTTCCATGTGGCGGCATTTCTGTCCTCCGGTCATCCCTGACCCTGCACACACACACACACACACACACACACACACACACACACACACACACACACACACACACACACACACACAGATCCCGGCCTTTAGGCAGCTTTCCAGGTATGGGCTCTAGCCTCCGCACCCTCTGCAATTAATGGGCCCACTGGCAATCATGGCTTGGCTCGCTTCCTTCTCTCTCTCTCTCTCTCTCTCTCTCTCTCTCTCTCTCTCTCTCTCTCTCTCTCTCTCTCTCTCTCTCTCTCTCTCTCTCCCTCCATGTTAATCTGGCAAGAGTTGCTCGCTCATACAACGTCGTTCTATGGCCACAACAATCCTATCCTCACCCTAAACCCTGTTAGATAAGGGTGCTACCCTCACACTCTATGACTACACTTGGCTTCATCTCAACCTCGACTGCAATTTGCAAAGCACTAATCACTGCAGATACAATTTGTGATCATAGCCCTTCCGCAACGGGAGGAGCTCCCCTTCCCCCTCGGCCACGGGTTATACAAGAATACTCAATTGTCGCAATAGCATGCTGGTCTACTGCTGCAAGCAGTCCGCGCCGGCGCGGACTGGTTGCGACAGCAAACTGTGACCAGTCATACACACTTTCTGTTTATGGAATTTCCTTGTTGACTTTTATAATACAGGTGAGGTTTTAGCACCCGTCCGGCCACGATAGCCTATTGGTTTACTCCTACAACTAGTCCGCGCCGGCGCAGACTGGTTACAGTAGCAAAACCAGTGGGGTGTTGCAACTGGCGTACACCACAGGCGGAGGCGGTAGCTGCTGAGTTCATGGCTATAGCTTGTACATTTGATGGCGAGACGCCTTGCCTGTGTGTAGACCTGTTAAACGGCTAACATCTTTAGTGCTCGACGACAGGACGCCATGCCTGGTTGCGGCAGCTGAGTGCACAACTTGATGCCAGATAGGATTGAATTCTCTCTTCAACCTTCTCTCTCCCTCTGTCTTAGACACACATACACACACACTTTTGGCAGGCCGCTTCAAAAGCACACAAAGAGCATACCAAAAACGATACCATGCACCTGCGTCCCCCCAAGTCCCCTTTTTGTTCCGCCTCTTCCTTTGAAAGCAAAGCGCATTCAACCTTGCTTGCATCTCAGGCGGCATCCTTCTCAAGCATTAGCGCCATCTCAATCCGACATTGTCACGTGACACATCCAACCCTATGTGTCCGTGGACAAGCTACAGCATGACCAGGGTTCAGTTCAGTCGTGCATGACCAGTCACTTAGAGTAGATACATATTCTCCGGTTGCACACAACATGATCATAAGCATTTCCATCAGAATCCATCAGGAGAATTTTCCAATGCATTTAACCTATTTTCCCTAATTTTGACATTTTTCACTTATTTATTAAGTGACTTTTGTTGGAAACTAGGTAGGGCCAATTTGCTAAGACAATATATAAGCAAACCAAAGTTAGCACTTTCTGGCAGAAGAGGCAGCAAGAGCACCTTGCTCAACAGGCAACTTCTTATTTATTAAGTGACTTTTGTTGGAAACTAGGTAGGGCCAATTTGCTAAGACAATATATAAGCAAACCAAAGTTAGCACTTTCTGGCAGAAGAGGCAGCAGGAGCACCTTGCTCAACAGGCAACTTCTCAGCAAGACCAACCCCCACGACAACTCTGGCGTTTTCTCTCACCATAAGGACTAGCGTTTTTGCACTAGATCAGCCAACGTTTTTGCACTTGCAGATTCCCGGCGAGAGTAGACACCATATCAGCTCTGGCGTTAGCAGATTCCCACAGCAACACAACAAATTTCCTAGCGTTAGCAGATTTCCCCGCAAGGTCAGTTTTCAGCCCTAGCGTTTTTGGTTTGCAGATCAATCTCAGATCTTTGCGACAGATTCAGCCCTAGAACCAACATTTTCAGTTTTCAGCACTCAGACATCATAGATGAAGTTCCGAACCTCGCAATCTCACCTTCCCGCAGCAGATCCTTGCCGCACGGTCAAATCCAACGAAGTTCGCAATTTCAGCCCGGAAAACGTAGATTTCAGCATCTGCGTTTTCAGCGTCGTCATCGACATAGAGTCAGAATTCAGCAGATAGAAGATTTGCAGATTTCAGCCCTAAGAATTTTCAGATTTCAGCCCGTCTCGTCGTCGTCCTCATCGTCGTTGACACCGTCGGCAAGTCCAAGCATTGTAGAGATTTGTGCAATCATACGTAGACCGCTCTCGCCATAGAGAGTGGGGCCTTCGTGTTGGGTTAAAGGCCTAAATAACCCCTTTTTGTACATTTTTATACTTTGTCCAGAGTCATATTGAACCTGGACACATTTTTTAAAGGTCACTTATAATAAAAGTGGGAAAACCCAAAACTCACTTATTGAGTTTTCCCAAAACGTGAGCCCTCTCTCTTCTGCTAGCGCTTCCTCTCCTGCTGGCCTTCGCCTCCCCTCTCTACACACACACTGCACTTCCTCGCGTGCTCTTTCGCTTACACACACCGCCGCGCGCTCATCAACTGGTATCAGAGCCCGATTAGGGTTTGCCCCCAAACCTGCAAACGCTGTATTTCAGCCAAGAAGGTCAACTTTCACGCGAGATTTTGCAATTTCGTCGCCAAAAGACTCGTCCCCGGACACTAGTGAGCTACCGGCAACCAAAATTGACCTACAACAGGCTGAAATTAGGTCAAAAACAAAAAATTACAGGTTACGACAGCAAAATACAGATTTTGCAAATGATGTTTTAAGGTGTGGGAATACTTTTGCAAAGTCCCCACTATCCGAAAACACTGAAATTGCCGAAAAACACGCCCTAAAACAGGTGTTTTAAGCAAATTTCAGAATTGCGCAAGTTTTTGCAATTGTTTTTATGGTGCGATTACATTGGGGAAAGTGCAAATTGATGCAATCTACGCACATTTGACAAATTTTGTCGATGTATGACCATTTGTGGCTCAATTTCATGCAATTTTGATGCTACAAATTGGGGCTTTTGCGCTTACATGCTTCTAAAGGCTGTGTATTAGCCTTATGTATGTCTTCTGAGGTTAAAAACAACTAAATTTGTTGTTTTCGACCACAAATTCGCTCGCTGAAATTTCCTGCGCATAAATTTCAAACATTGAATTTTGTGCCCAAATCGACCTATTTTGCCCCAAATTGCTCCTGTGACCATTTGGAGCTGTAGTGCACATCTCTGTGAGGCTATACTCCGATTTTTGCGCATTTTGCCCTAAAATTCAGCATATTATCCCTCTTATTTCGTGCAACTATGGCCTCATCTTCTTCGGATGTGAAGAACCTTTTCGAGATTAGGAGGTTCGATGGAACAGGTTTTGATCTTTGGAAAGACAGAATTGAAGGAATGCTATTTCTTAAGGATTGCGAAGGGGCACTTGAACAGGTGAAGCCACAGAATATGACGGATGAAGCATGGGTTAGCATGAGCAGGAAGGCCGTTACATACATTAAAATAGCCATGACCGATGAGACCGTCATTGATGTGAAAGGTCTCACGATTGCTTTTGATGTGTGGGAGAAGTTGAAGGGAATGTATGAAAATACGTCTGTCAACCAGGTGCACTTGATGCGAAAACTTGTTGGCATGCAACTAGATGAGTCCAAGAGCACGGCAGAGCACTTGTCATTATTCGCAAGTACTTTGTCGCAGTTACAGGATTCTGGCTTGCCTCCTTTTGATGATAAGCTGAAAGCTATCTTCTTGCTTATAACCTTACCTGAGTCATGGGAAACTTTGGTGGTTTCGTTGTCCAATAACCCCAATTTGACCTTTGATGGTGTTAGGGGTTCTATCTTGAATGAAGAAATCAGGAGGAAAGCAAGTGGAGAGGGAGGCAGCTCTGCCAACATGGTTAGAGGCAGGACAGAAAAGAAGAATGCTTATGCACAAAGGAGTAAGAGTAAGAGTAAAGAAAGGGGAAATGCAAGCAAAGGCAACGGTGATGTGACTTGCTATCAATGTCGCAGGAAGGGTCACAAGAAACCCGATTGCAGGTACTATAAAGCTGAGTTAGAAAGGAAAAAGAATGGTGGAGACAAAAAGAAAGAGAAGAAGGAAGTCAAGGTAGATGCACAGGATAGCTCAAAGGACAAAGAGAAGGCCAATGTGGCTTCTAGTGTCGTGATTGAGGAGCTGTCAGGTGTAGAGGACATCTTGTGTGCCACTTTGTCAGATGATGATGCTTATGACTTTGATACCTCTCTAAATGTTCATTCACAGGACATGCAGATCACCAAGAGTGATCTTATTGATGCTTTGTTGACTGTCAATGATGCATTGTCCCAGACTTGGATTGTTGATTCCGGTGCTTCTTTTCATGTGACTCCTATCAAGGAGTGTTTCTCTACTTTTGATGCGGGCAAGCGTGGCCATGTATACCTTGGAAACAATCATGCATGTTCCATTGAGGGTATTGGCATTGTGCATCTCTCCATAGATAGCACAAATGAGCTTGTCTTGCATGATGTTCGATATGTGCCGAGAATCAAGAAGAGTCTGCTTTCTGTTGGTCAGATGGATATGCATGGTTACAGCATCTTGTTTGAGAGAGGGTCATGGAAAATGACCAAAGGCTCAAGGCTGATTGTAAAGGATACAAAGAAAGGGACACTTTACTGTATGCATGGAAAGGCCGTGTTGGGCAAGTTTATTGCATTGGCTGAAATTAACTCACATGGAGTTATGGCACAAGAGGATTGGCCATATGAGCCAAACGGGCCTTTCTAAGCTTTGTACTTTGAACAAGCTTGATGCTAAAGGCACAAAGCTTGACTTTTGTAATGAATGTCAATATGGCAAGCAAGTAAAGCGTTCTTATTACTCTGGTGTCTCTCGTAAATCTTATGTGCTTGATCTTGTACATTCCGATGTATGTAGCATGCCTACTAAGTCTATGGGTGGTGCATGTTATTTTGTCTCCTTTGTTGATGATCATTCTAAGAAAATTTGGGTTTATTTGCTTAAGTCTAAGGATGAAGCCTTTGCTGCGTTTAAGAGATTTCATGCATTTGTGACCACCCAGAGAGGTAGAAAGCTAAAATGCTAGCGTACAGACAATGGGGGGGAGTACACAAGTGCTCAATTTAACAAGTTTTGTGAAAATTTGGGCATTAAGAGAGAGCTTACTGTACCATACAGCCCCTCTTCTAATGGTGTGGTTGAAAGATTCAATAGGACACTTCGTGAGAGGGTGAGATGCATGTTGTCCACAGCTAATCTCTCTCATGGATTTTGGAGAGAAGCTTTGAAAACTGCAGTGCATATATGCAATCGATCCCCTCACATGTCTTTGAAAGGTGACATCCCTGAAGAGGTTTGATCTGGCAAGCCTGCTTCATATGATCACTTACGCATTTTTGGTTGCGAAGCTTTTGTGCATGTTAGACCTGAGTTGAGGAGTAAACTAGATGCGAAGTCCATTAAAGGCCTCTTCATGGGATATGGTGAAGAAGGCGAAATGGGTTACAGGATTTGGTTACCTCAGCTCAAAAGGGTCGCACGCAGCCGGGATGTTGTTTTTAATGAGGCAAGGCTGCTTCAAAACAATTGTGCCTCAAAGCATGACCATAAAAGGGTGAAATTTCAGCATGACCAACCACCTGTTAGGCCTAATTTTGACCCTAAGGATGCACCACAAATGGCTGAAAATGTAGATGATCCAGTGGTGTTTGAGCAAGAGGATGTTGGACAGCAAATTGAGGCTCCTGAAGGGCATTTGCAGCCAAGAAACAATGCTGAAAATGGTACTGAAAATAATGTACAGCAGCCCATTGTTGATGATTTTGTAGTGGCACCTGATGTAAACCCATTGCCGGATAATGTGGATCATTGGGTGAGGCGGTCTACTCGTCAAAGACGGCCTGTGAGTCGATATGACCCCTCTTTGCATTACATTATGTTGACAGATGAGGGAGAGCCTCTTACGTATAAAGAGGCAAAGACATGTGAGCACAGCGACAAGTGGGAGCTTGCTATGCAGGAAGAGATTAAAGCTTTGCATGCTAATCATACTTGGGATTTGGTTGAATTGCCCAAAGGAAGGAAGGCTATTCCTAACAAATGAGTGTATAAAATCAAAACTGTTGATGCAAAACCCAAGTATAAGGCAAGGCTTGTGGCAAAGGGATATGTTCAAACCAAGGGCATAGACTTTCAGGAAGTGTTCTCTCCTGTTGTGAAGATGACCACTTTGCGTGTATTGTTTGCCATTGTGGCTGCTCTTGATTTGGAAATGGACCAAATGGATGTACATACCGCTTTCTTGCATGGTGATGTGGAAGAAGAGCTTTACATGAAGCAACCCGAGGGTTTTGTCATCCCTGGCAAGGAACATTTGGTATGTATGCTCAATAGAAGCTTGTATGGGCTGAAACAATCATGTAGACAGTGGTACAAGAAGTTTGATCGCTTCATGCTTAAACATGGTTACAAAAGAAGCCATGCAGACCATTGTTTGTATACCAAACGTGATGAGGATGGCAGCCCGATCATTCTTGTGCTCTATGTAGATGATATGTTGATAGCTGCAAAGAAAAGAAGCATTGTAGATGCTCTTAAAGGGCAGCTGAAATCTGCGTTTTCAATGAAAGACCTTGGGACAGTTGAACGTATACTTGGAGTGCGTGTTACACGGCAAAGAGACAAGCGCCTATTGTATTTGTCGCAAGAAAAGTACATTGAAAAGGTGCTGGACAGATTTAACATGGCTGAAGCAAAGCCTCTTGGTGTGCCATTACAACCATATGTTAAAATCTCCAAGGATGATTGTCCCAAGTCAAAGAAAGAAGCCAATGACATGCAAAGTGTGCCTTATGCTTCAGCTTGTGGTTCACTAATGTATGCTATGGTTGCTACTAGGCCTGACATAGCCCATGTAGTGGGAGTTGTTAGCCGGTTTATGGCTAATCCAAGCGTTACATTGGGATGCAGTGAAGTCCATTATGAGGTACTTGAAAGGGACTAAAAACAAATGCCTCTGCTATTGTAAAGGACCAATGGAGTTGAAGGGATTTTGTGTGTTGTTGGGTTAAAGGCCTAAATAACCCCTTTTTGTACATTTTTATACTTTGTCCAGGTTCATATTGAACCTGGACACATTTTTTAAAGGTCACTTATAATAAAAGTGGGAAAACCCAAAACTCACTTATTGCGTTTTCCCCAAAAACGTGAGCCCTCTCTCTTCTACTAGCGCTTCCTCTCCTGCTGGCCTTCGCCTCCCCTCTCTGCACACACACTGCACTTCCTCGCGTGCTCTTTCACTTACACACACCGCCGCGCGCTCATCACTTCGGAGGAGGGTTTTACAACGTCTCCGGTGTCGTATTCTCTTCTCTATCTCTTAGTCTCATGCACTTCCATTCACAGTGTCCATTCACTTTGTTTGTGTCCATTGCACTCTCTCACTAAAGGAACGGAAGGCTCTCCCTTCTGTAAGTGAAAGGAATCCTTGAGCACAATTCGGAGCACTCATCTTGAGCAAAGTTCAACATTCATTCCGCTGCACCTTACAGACACTGTGCTTGTAGCCATTCACCCTTTCTCATTGGGACCACCCTGATTCACCTTGAAATGTGGGAGTCTCACTTTGGAGATTTTGAGAGTTAGCTTGTTTTCAAGGGCTCAACAACTAAAGAATGAGTAAAATTTAGAGACTGCCTTTGAGCGATGAGGAAAAGATGAAGCCCATTTGAATGTAGCTAAAAGCACGTTTCAAATAAATGCAGCCTCATAAACAAAATTCATTGTTTTTAGGCTCTCGCGAACAGTCTCTCCAAAATTCATATGCTCGTTATTTATTACTTTTGCAAATTAGGTTCTTATAATTCTGACAACAAAGAAGAAGGGACCAATGGTGTACTCTGATGCTACCAAAGCTATTTTGGCCATCAAAGTGGATTAAGTGGCTATGGCAAGTAAATTACCACCCCTTACCCCTCTTTTCAAATCTCACGCAAGGAGAATGAGTTTAGATTCTAGATGCAAGACTCCTCCCATTCCAAAGTACTTCAATGCAGAGAGCACTCACATATTGATAATTCACTGAAGGTCAATAAAAAGAGCACTGAGAAATTGGTGATTGAGCAAAGGTCTTCTAGGCCTGCCCATATGGTATATCCATTTTCCCAACTCAATATTTGGTGTTGAGGATTGTTATGTATCATCAAGTTGCTTGCAAAATCGCAAAATGAGTGTTACAGGAAATGTTTTGGGAAAGTTTTAATGAATTTCACTCTTCTTGTTTGGATAGTCATTACGTGCATATGTATATGATTAACCTTGTAGTTAGGAACCTCTATTCCTTGGGTAATTTTGCTCATCCTAGTTCTAGTCACGACTCATGATTTTCATGTCCCTTGCATGTAGACCCTTGAATATGTTGTATAAATGTTCTCGGAACACACAAAAATAACTGGAAGAGGCTTCCCATTAGTTTTTATTATTTAATAGCCGAAGAGGACAATGATGGGAAGAGTTGCAGATGGACAAGATGACCATAGCAAGGTGAAGAAGCAACTTGTTATATTGATATAGAGATCCAACTATAACTTGATGCAAGATTTGACTCGAGCCAAGAGAGGTATCGATGAATGAATAATGAAGCTCAGTGGGGTGAATGGTGCTTGTAAGAAGGAGAGTGGGGTGAATG